>NC_077240.1:33957500-34557500 GCF_947179165.1 Solanum dulcamara | reverse complement strand
TGCAAAAGAAGAAAACTTCCTCATTCCCTTACTCCATTCCAGCAGTTTCTATAGCCAC
The DNA here is from genome assembly GCF_947179165.1 of Solanum dulcamara. Classification (NCBI taxonomy): domain Eukaryota; kingdom Viridiplantae; phylum Streptophyta; class Magnoliopsida; order Solanales; family Solanaceae; genus Solanum; species Solanum dulcamara. The sequence continues at coordinate 34,557,442 of NC_077240.1, read as the reverse complement.
CACAGTTCAGTAACTGACATAAAGTATTACCTCATCGTTCAACCATGCCCCAGGTCTCAAACACTGCAATATCTCTCCAGTGATATCTATATTGGAGTTTTTATGTGTTGCCAAAACCTTCCTCCTGCAAAAATAAGTCCGTGAAAAACATAAGAAGAAATTGCAAAATTGAAAATTGGACAAGTCTGAAAACAAATTGAAGTTTAATTATACCTGCTAGAATTAGATAAAGCACGAGAAACTTCAGCCTCTTCCTCCTCAGCAAGGAGCACAAAGGGTTCTGTAATCACATCCTACAAGTTAATAAACCACAAAATAACGACATAAGCTAATGAGTTTAGACCCGGCTTAATTTTTCATATAATTACAAATCAAACAAGCCCTAAAAGTGCATGCAGAAGACATTATAATAAAGGCTCCAGCAATTTTATACCTCCTTAACATGTTCTTCTTTCTTCTGAGGCCTTAACAAATGTTGTGTCTGACGAAGCTTCTCAGTATACTCTATATCAAACTGCAGTCTCTTTAAATTATCATTCCTTTTCTCAGCTGAACCCAGCAATTTCTTATACGGAGGTACAGAAGATGAAGAAAAAAAATCAAACTTGCTACTCAAAGATAATGAATCCAGCATCTTTTCTGCATTCTCTACCTTCAAATTCACATCATCCGATACTGTTACAACTGAATCCACATCCTTAACACCAGCAGGATTATCCATGATTTCAACAACCCCATTAGTCTCCTTCCATCTCTGTCCCGACCCACTAGCAAGACCCGTTTTTGCAACAACCCCAGTTCCCAATTCCTTAACACTTGAATCCTCTTCACAAATTTCCTCATCATCAATGTTTATCACTTCTTTATCTTTTTTCACGTACCTCAGCGTTTCAAATGCACTTCTTTTAGCTCTATCATACTGTTGAGTTAGAAAATTCCCCATTTTTTGAGAATTTGAGTTGGACCTAACTCTTGACCGTCTACAAGGAGCATGAATTTCTCTTTTTATGGGAGTTATATAAGATGGGTATTTGAAAATCCTTGCAGCTATTGATTTTCTGGGAAAAGGGTGATCTTGAATTTGGTTCATAGAAGGAGAGAGCCTAGGTTTTTTGGACATGTGGTCAACGTTAGAGGAAACTGAAAGTGGGGTTTTGAACTTCGAGGTGAAAAAATCGTCACCACGTTTTCGGTTACTACATGTTAAGGCCCCCATTGAAGTAATATTTGCCAAGTTTTTTCTGGAAAATGACAACCGCAGTGAATCATATATGCATATGTCACATATTTGAATTGAAAAGGATGGAAAAGGGAAAACCGAGACAAATCCCAAAATACAAAAACGAATTCAATAAAAAAAGAAAATATGATGTTGAATTTGGATTGAAAGTTATGAATTCACTGAGGGGAAGAGAAGAAGAACGTGAAGGGGCAGGGAGAATATGAGGAGATCGCATGGGAATTTTCTTTGCAAGAGGATAGGGTTTCAGGGGCTTTCCCCGCTGGTTGAGGAATTGGAGTAAACTATTTTGCTGTTCTTGTCGTAAAATCAAAACTAAAAAGTAACAATATTACAATATGAGCGCAATAGAAATAGAGAGAAAACCTTCGAGAATTTTCTCTCTCTTTCAACTACATTCAAATGCATACGATATAATTTGAACATCTTTATTTATTAAAGATCTCAAAAGATCCTAGTGGAAAGGAGGCAGTAAACTCAAGATCAGCCTTGCAAAAGGTTCCAGACAACACCGTTTGACCAGTGAAAACGAAAATTGAAGCTCATTATAGGGGCAGACCACTCCGCCTGCCATTAAGTGAACCTTTGAGCGGAATGAAGATGGAAGATGATCAGCCTTGCAAACCTTCTTGATTTGCTACTTTTGCTACTAGTTTTTGTGTTCCTTGAGTTACTTTTCAATACTTGTATGAACAACTAAAAATTACTCATATGATGATGAATCCACCAGATATCTCTTCAATTCACCTGAAAAAAAAAAAAAAAAAAAAAAAAAAAAAAAAAAAAAACATCTTTATTTATTGGGCATATAAAAGAACAACCGTAAAGACATTAATTTTTGAGAATATGGAAAGATTAAGCGGGTGTGGAAGATAAATAAGGAGGTGGGGTGGTATAAGTATTGAAAATTAAAAGGAAATGGTAAATTTAAAAAAAAAATCTTAGTCGACTGCTCAAGAAAGGAAGTTGACTTTTCTATAAATTAGTATAACAGATAATAAGAAAATATAAAGCACGAAAGTAAGTGACACTGATTTTATACTGATTTAGATCACTGGTATGGTGCCTAGTTCAGTCCCCTTGGATTATAAGAATTTCCCTTAGAACTTCTTGCAGACTTGTGGATACAATGTTTGCAGTTCCTGACTCTATCTGATTTTCAATCAGATTTACTTCCTAAACACAATCTCTACGTATATAACCCACATTGATATCTTTTTTCTCTTTTCTTTCACAAGTGTAGACTTGAGAGAGTACAAAGCTTTATGAAAGATAAAAGAAAGACAACACACAAGAAGTTTAGAAGGGCATAGAAAACCCAGATTACATAGTCAAAAACATGGGAACAGACCCCAGAGAGAATATTGTCTTAACCAGGCACCAAAATAGAGAACAAAGGGGATTAATGGTCACTAAAAAAGTACTTAATAGTGCTGAGAATATTTTTACAAAAGGTATTGTAGGAACGTTCCACATTCTTTGAAAAGTTGGAATAGAAAGTCAGGACAAAGACATCGAGCTCAGTGTTGGAGAAGCTAGCTCCTGCCTTGAAGGAGTCAACTTGTTTAATCAACTTATTCACAGTGAAGACCATTTCTTGTTTCAATCCATCCATGACAATGCAAAGTTTTTCTACGTCTGTGTTGATGTTCTTATACATGTGAAGAATTTTATCTGCAGTTTCATGTAGCACCACCAAGCGTTGGTGTCCTCCATGTCCTTGAGTAACTGAGCAACTGAGTCAGTACAAATTCTGGCCACCTTAAGAGTTTCAGTCTTTGCTTTTACTAAGTCCTTCTTTTGCCATTTTTTCTGATTAAGACATATCCCATGCTTGAGAAAGTGCAAGTATCATAGGCTGCAGAGACTTTAACAGGTTTGAATTTAGAAAGATTGAACAAGGAGTCCATTAGAATCCGAGAAATGAGAAGACCATAGGACAAGCTAAATGTCACATTTGATTCCTCGACACTTTTCATCATGTATTCCTTAAATCAGACAACCTAATTTATCGTGTATTTCTTGAGAAGGCAGTAGAGAATAAACACATCTTGAGTCGAGATGCTACTTACAGAACACTTTTAGGGAACCAGAGTGGTAGCTATAATGTGACCCAGAATGTGATTCCCAATGCAAAGAGATAGAAGGCCAAAATTTGAGAGATTAGATCTTGATTTTGCAATAGCTGCTTTGGTAGCTTCTAGGAATACTTCAAAATTCTCAGGCCAAATACCATTCATGTAAGGTACAACACCAAAATTTAGAATCAAATATATCTTCGAAAAAACATTCATTCATTATAATACGATTTCTCATAACAAGTATTTCCAACTTACCACTAATTTTAGAGACATGGAGATTAGCATAAAATTGACGAATAAGTTCCCCATAAAATTTAAGTCCACAGAGACTAAAAAAGAAGATAACTTTTGAGCCTTGAAAAAAGTACTTACAACACAGTGAGAGTCCTTCAACTGACCCAAGTTGATAGCTCGACCAGAAACTACGGGCCAATTTTTGAAGGCTTCATACGTCTTATTTTGCTCAACATCCCAAAACCTCTGTATGCCTTCTGGATAGAAAGATACGGACTTATCAAGGCGCAATTTCTTATTTTTTTTCTTCTTCATAGAGCAGGATCTCTTTTTGGAGGCAGATGAAGGGGTGTCGGATATGTCCTCTAGAGAGTTAGAAGAGAGGAAAAGGATGTCACGATTGAGGGTATCATAGAAATAATTAGCAACATTTTTGAGAGACTCCGTAGATTTTGTTCTGGTCATGGAAAAAAGATGAAAGAATAAGGAGAAAAAAAAGAGGGAATCAATAAGAAAAATGATGAAGGGTTTTACAGAAGGATTTTATGAACGAAAAAGAAAGGAGAAAAAGGTAGAGTGAATGATTGATTTAAAAGAGGTAATATCAAGACTATTTCTAAAGAAACAAAATTTTTCTTCTAATAGAGATTTGGTAAAAATATCAGTGAAGTGATTTTCAGAATCTACGAATTCAAGCATAAAATCTCTATTTTCAATATGATTTCTAACAAAATGATGTTTGATATTTATAGATTTTTCTCTAGAATAATGAACAATATATTTAGATAAATTAATAACACTAATATTATCACAAAAAATATGGCATGCCCCAAAATCTGAAAGGCACGATAGGCACCTAGTGTCGTACTTGACCAAGCGAATCGACTGAAACCAACTCACACAACAAACACAGGCCATTAAGGCCAAGCCAAATCTAAAGAAACACAATGAGAACAAACTTGAATATTATAGAAGTTTACTACAAGACCAACTAGACCGCAAGTTACTACTCAATTCATAACAGATGTCTACAAGCCTTTAAGATGAAAACCTACTAATCACGAATTGGGACAGGGCCCCGACATATCCATTACCGATATAAAACTAAAGAAGATTCTAAACTCAACAACTCCAGAAAAATAGAGCGTACCCATCTTAAGTTGAACACGACCATATGTATGAGGTTCTTTTTCTACCTGATAACCTAGAGGCATGAATGCAGCGCTTCCAAGCAATGGCGACATTAGTACAAAATAATGTACTGAATATGTAAGGCGACAGAATTATAGAAACATAACCAAAATTGAAACCACAATAAAACAGACAATCTAAATAACCAACAGTCACGCAACCACTTACTCGAGCCCTCGTAAGCTTGGCTGGTATCAACGACAATCACATGATAATGAATGCAATGTAATGCAACACAATCTGAACAAAACCAACTGTAGCCATGAATGGCCATACCTACTCCTACATCAAGTCACACAATTGTAGAAACTACAACAAGAATAACTTGTTGCCGATAACTTACTGTCTAATTTTCCTACATCTACCCCATCTTATGTCACTATAGTACCAACACATACCCAAGCTCAAAGATTTCGTACTCATCTAACAACAATAACTCAAGCATAATACACAATAATATAAAATGCAATGCAATATGGTGTAGGTGAACACCTTGATCCATAGACTCAAATGAAAAATGTCATGAATATACATGTGGCATAGTTTAACACCCCGATCATAGACTCAAAGGTCATAAAATGCAATGTATATGCACCATGTGTATGTATGTAGACAAACAATACAAACATCAAGCCACAACCACAATTTCAGCTAACCCAACAGTTCATATAAAGCAATAACATATACTACACAAATCCTATTTGGATCGTCGAGGCCACCATGATATCTAAAAGCCTACAAAGAAAATAACTACTCTCAATAATTCATATAAAATAATAACCAACTAGCACACAAGTCTTGTTTGGGCCATCGAAGCCATCATGATATCTATGAAAACATAAATGTTAAACAAATAAAATACCACAAGTAATCCATATTAAATGTACCTCCTCTGTACCACAACCTTAATATTGTAATTAACCTGACAATCACTGTAATCAAATAATCACAACCATAGATACAATCTCTTCCACTCACCAACTTGCCATGGGACCAACATCAACGACTATGAATTCTTAACAAAAGTAACATCGATATCATCGAATAGGTGTTTTTTTAAAAATTTAGTGTAGAAACATCTAATAATTGACTCTTTGATAGCACGCTTGTCACGCCCTGAGCCTACACCCTGGATATGACCAACACTCAAAAATCATTATTGGTCCCAAGTGAACTCTTGTCCTGATTGACTACTGAATGAAGACTAAACATACATGTGGAAGCTTCATAAAGTGCACCTTTAAAACATTTAAGTAAACCTCATGGAAAAGTCTGAATAAATCTGAATATAAATGCTAATAATAATAATAATAACAATAATAATAATAAAAAAATATTTAAAACTTCTAAGTACGAAAGACTAAACTGACTCACTAATTTTATCTATTTATGAATTCTCTACTAAACTGAGATAGGTACCGAGACAAGACCCACAACTACCTGACTATTCTACTAACAATGACTAAAAAATCAAATAAATTAAACTAACTAAACTGGAGCCCTTCGAAAGTGAGGAGGTCTCATTAACTGCTGATAGAAAGAAATCTTACTGAAGTGTCTACAATCGTGAGTACCTGAATCTATATCATAACACGATGCAGCATCGAATGACGTTAGTACATGAAATGTACGGTGTGTAATAAAGATGAATGAAATAATAAATGAACCGAATACTCATGCTGAAAGAAATATTAAAATAACTTGACTGAAATGTAAATCAATGCAAGTGTAATAAAAACCTCAAAACTTTATAACTGAAGTAAGGTAATAAATGAAATTCTTAAAATAATAACTTTTCTTTTCTTGCGGAGTTTCTCTAACCTATAATCATCACTTTGAGTCTCGTGATGATACAATGTACTACTCACGTTGCCAAAGTCATCCATTACCTTGCCAAGATAAGAGATGTAAACTCAACTCATGTATCCATATAAAAAGCCCTCAGGAAGGCTAGTGAGGAGTCGCCCGAACCAACGACACAATCTTATCTTACACTGGCTACAAAGTTTATGTAATTTAAGTTATCTGAACTCTTAACCAAATCGGTGTTAATACTACTCCTAGAAGATGCAATAATGCTCATACTCATAAAAATCTCTAGGTTGAGTTAGTACTCAAAATACTTCTCTGTAGTCATAATGGACTTCATTTTAACTGACTGAAAACTTTCTCAATCTCTTCATGCTTTTTTTAAAAATAAACATGATTTTAATCAATATAAATAATGCATTTGGAACCAATCAATTTTTCTCAAAACTCATTCTCAATAATAATGTATAATACGTTAACTTACTTAAACTTTGAAAATTATGCAAGTTGAATAGTATTGTCAAATACTTTATCTTAGTCAAACTCTAATATCATGCATAATGAATAGTAGTGCAAAAGCTTCAAAATCAAGTAGTGCACTTGGGATACTCAAGTTCCCTTAAAACTCTTGTTCTACTATTTGTTTTGAAATACTTTTACTTAAATTGAAAACAATGCACAATGTATAGCAAAGTAAAACCTCCAACAACTCATAGGGTTCATGTAAAAATAAGCATGAGCAACAATAAAGAGTTAGAATCATATAAGTAATCATAAGTTCAACGATAGAGATTTGCATTCAAATAATAAAGAATAATTAGAAACTCGATTTTAAGAAAGGGATTAGGTTAAAATCTTATTGACTGAATTTAGATGTAGGACATGAGGACGGACTTAGTCTATCATTATGAATAGCCTTACATATCTGGAAGAATTAGATTCTTGGAGAACTTTGAAGAAAATGCTCGAAGCCCTAACTTTTCTCCTTTTGAATCTTTCTTTAAGACTTAGAAGTGATTATGAGGGAAAATAGATGGAATAATACTGATAAAAACCTTAAATAGGTATAAAATCGTTGGAGTTTAGGCTTAAAAGGGTTGGAAAAAGATGAAAATAACCCTTGTTAAAAACGGGTAGAGACCATCTACGGTACCATCTACGATTCGTAGAAACTTCTACATAGAAGCCTCTCGTGGAAAGCTTGGCTTAATTCTCAAATTCTGACCTTGGGTCTATTGACCCATTCTACAAATCGTAGACCCTTATACGGGACATACTGAAGGATCGTGGAAATTATACAAAAGATGGGGCTTCAAAACTTTGATCTACAGACTGGTCTATGGTCTGTAGAAAGAACTACGACTCGTAGACAGGGCTCATCTTGTCTACCTGAAAAATTGAGTTTCTGAACTTCTTCTACAAACGCCCTCTACAGTTCATGGTTCATTCCACGAGGAGTAAGTACCATCTATAGAGAGGGTATTGAGGTTGGAAATTTCACCAAGTCAGGAGCCAATCTATGAGTCTCATCTATGATCCGTAGTTCCATTTACGATCTGTAGATTCCACTCGTGAATCTCATTTTCTGTTGAATTTCAAACTTAAATTTTTTCATTCACGGTCTGATTTCGATTAAAAAAAATTTGGGTGTTACTACGCTATACCCAACAATAACAAATCTTAAGGAATCATCATGCCAAAAAAGAAAAAAATAACCTTAACATACCATGAATTAAGTTTGAATCTTTTCTTTCGGTGGACGAGTAAATCTTTTAAAAAGAAAACCTCAATACTCCTTGCGACTTACTTATTTATGCAACTACCAAAAATATCTTGCATTATACAATTAAAATAGAAGAAAGTATACATATAGAGATATAAACTGCAAAAAAGGTCACTTTTACCAACCAAAGAAAATGCCTAATTTAACAAATTTGATCATTACATATACACACGATTAATGTTACATATCAAAGTGATGCCACCTAATTAGTTGGTGATTTGGTGACCATTTCCTTTACCTCCTCGCAGAGTGGGGGTGGCAACACCCAAAATAATTTTTACTTGTTTATGTATATATTCAGGTATTGCATAAATTTGTGGTAAAATACATATAACTCTTTGAATACATTACAATTAATATAATTTTTTAAAATAAAGCATACCTCATATAATAATAATTTCTTGACATAGCTAGACTTACTATCTCCATTAAAATATTAATAATTTATAAAACTCTTGTAAAAATAAACACATACACAATTATATCGTAATTGAAAATTTTTTCACGAAAAGTTAAAGCATTTCTAGAAGAAATTAAAAATATATAAAAAATCAAATTTAAGTCAGATGTTCATGAACACAATCAGTGTAACAATAAAACTCTCAGAATTAGGTTCGTAAACATTCGACATGGAATAAAGGATAACCTTAAATACCCAGCGTGTTACAAAATAGTATCAACTTCATGAGATAAATTGTAGTCTGATAATTGAATCATCTTCCATAACAATTAAGTATAAATTGTAGTCTAATAATTGAATCATCTTCCATAACAATTGAGTGCCACATCTTCCAACTGCTAGATATTCAGATTCTATAGTAGATAAAGCTACAAAAGTTTGCTTTTTGTCATGCTAGGAACTAATGCTTGTCCTAGAATTTTTTCTCTGGTGCTTTTTTGATCACTTTTGTCATCTGTAAAGTCAACATCTGACTAACCAATTAAATCAAAATTTAATGAGTGTGGATACCAAAGTATCAACTTTATGAGATAAATTGTAGTCTAATAATTGAATCATCTTCCATAACAATTGAGTACCACAGCTTCCAACTGCTAGATATTCAGATTCTATAGTAGATAAAGCTACAAAAGTTTGCTTTTTGTCATTGTCACGACCCAACCCCGTAGGCCGCGACTGGGGTCCGACCTGGACCCCCCTATACATATCTATCAGCTGTGGTCACATTGAACTGTAAATAAAATAATATCATATAACAGAGCCCCACTGGACGATAACATTTTCATAAACCCATGGCTGCCTTTCTCTCACATTTTTTTCCTCTCCTTGGCTGATATTTTTGGATAGAAACTGAAGTTATACATCACATAACACATATAAATCTCTTTAGAAGGTGCCATGTGGCAGCCCCTTAGGGGTGACACGTGGCAGCCCTCTAGGACGCCACCTAGGCTCATGCGGCCTATCACACGCCACCACGTGGCAGCGGGGTCCACCTCTCCCCAAGAAGGCAGGTGAGTCACCTGCTTTCTTGTCACTTGCTTGCTTGAGGTGCTTGTTTGTCACCTGCTTGCTTCACTTTCGTAAGTTCGAAAACTAGTTTTTGCTCCCTCTCGTAGGCTCGCCACCTCACCTTATTTTAAGAGCCTATGTAATCCTTGCTACGCAGATTTGGTATGTCCTTCAATAGCTCAAGTATATAAGACTTTTACATTAATAACTTACGTAGGTAAATCGAGTCCTACGACTCATTACTTAGCCTTCAATTCCCTCTGGATTTTTATAACTCCATTTCCAACCTTCTCTACTATGGGGTATCACATTCTCCCTTCCTTAGAGTCGTTAGATAGTGTCATAGCGTATCAGTCTCATATGATAATGTCTAAGGAACTTATGAGATATTTCGAGTTTAAAAGTGTGGGGTGTAACAGTCATGCTAGGAACTAATGCTTGTCCTAGATTTTTTTTTCTGGTGTTTTTTTGATCACTTTTGTCATCTGTAAAGTCAACATCTGACTAACCAATTAAATCAAAATTTAATGAGTGTGGGTACCATAGTCCCAATTCAGATGTGCCAATGAGATAGCGAGTGATTCTTTTGGTTGCAGTGAGATGAGATTCCTTTGGAGCGGATTGGAACTGTGCACATTTGCATTCATTATACATAATGTCTAGTTGACGTGCAGTCAAGTAAAGTAAAGATCTAATCATGCCATGATAGGTCTTTTCATCCACGTTCTTTCTTGGAGCATCAGCTTCAAGACAAGTCGATGGACTCATAGGAGTTCCAAAGGCCTTATCTTTTTTCACACCAAACTTCTTTTTAAGATCTTTTGTGTATTTAATCTCATTGATGATGGTACCTTTAGTTGACTACTTGATTTGTAGTCTAAGAAAAAGGTGAGTTCTGCCCTAAGACTCATTTCAAATTCTCCTTTCATAATATTTGCAAAATTCTCACACAAAAAAGAGTTATAACTAACAAAAATAATACAATCGACATGAATTTGAACTATTAGAAAGCTGGAAACCTATCTTTGAATAAAAAGAGTAGTATCAATTTTTTCTCTTTAAAATTTATTGTTTAATAAAAAAGTGCTTAATCTCTCATACCAAGCCTTGTAAGCTTATTTTAAATCATAAAGAGTTTTTGTTAGTTTAAAATCGGGGCAAGAGGGATTTTAAAACCAAGGGGTGGTTTAACAAAGACTTGTTCTTTTATGAAACTATTCAAGAAAGCACTTTTGACATCCATTTGAAATAGTTTAGACCGATAGAAGGAAGCGTAAGCTGAAAGAATATGAATGGATTTTAACCTTGCAAAATGAGTGAAAGTTTCATCGTAATCAATACTTTCTTATTGAGAATAGCCTTGAGCTATTAATCTTGATTTGTTTCTGATAACTTCTCCGTTTCCGTTTAGCTTTTTTTGAAATATCCATTTAGCTTCAATTACTCAAGAATATTTTAGTCTCTCAGTAAGAATTTATTTTTTATTTCTTTTAAACTGATCAAATTTTTCCTTCATAGCCTGTGTTTATGATTCATCTTCTATTGCCTAGTTTATTCGTTTGGGCTTAATTTGAGAGACAAGAGCTACTAATACTTATTTTTTCAACAAGGCGTTGATTTGTATTTTATCATTTGAATTATCATTGATGAAATCATTTGAAAAGCTTGCACTATATCTCTATTCTTTGAAAATATTTATTTTATCAGAATTGGCAGGCGACTCATTGTTGATGAGAGCTAGCTCTTCTGAGTCAACTATGGCAACACTTTGAGAGAGTCATTGGACATAGGAATAAAAGGTGTTTCTTCATCAACCAATTTATTTTCAAAATCCTACAGTCTTGAGTTAGTGACATAAAATTCAAGACGTATAGATTCTTCAACCCTTAAAGTTCTCTTATTAAATATTCAAAAAACACAACTTACATTAGAGTAGCCTATAAATATACCTTCATCACTTCTGAAATTAAATTTATCCAAACTGTTCTTACCATTATTGTGTACAAAGAACTTACATTTGATGGGATGAAAATAACTAATGTTTAGTTTCTTTTCCTTTCACAATTCATAAAGAGTTTTCTTTAAGACCTGTATGATAAGACACCTATTTAGAATGACAGACAATGCTTACTGCTTCTGCCCAAAAATAGTCTAGAAGGCTTCGATCCAGCAATAATATTGTGAAAGTATCTTAGAGTGAACAATTTTTTTTCCGACTACTCTATTTTGTTGAGGAGAATGAGGTGACGAGAAATTCTTAGTGAAACCATTTTGAGCACAAAAATTCTTAAATACGTTATTTTTAAACTCTCCACCATGATCACTGTGTATAATAGAGATAAAATATCCTGATACTCTTTGAATTCTCTATAGAACACTTAAAAATTATCAAAGACTTTATTTTTATGAGTTAAAAAAATAACTCGTGTAAAACGAGAGAAAACGTCAACAATAAAGAAGGCATATCTTTTACCATCAATGTTGGCTTAAAAGTGTTCACGATTTCTCTGACTTTGAAAGAGGTATGAGTCAGCTTACCAAGTTTACAAGCATCACAAATATGATCCTTTACAAACTTTAGTTTAGGTAGGCCAATAACTAAGTCTAGTCTAGACAATTTCTCGACAGCATGCATGCTGGCATGGACAAGTATAACAACCCTTTCTGTCATTATGGATGATATAATTGTAAAAGAAATTGGGTGAGAAAATATTTCAGTTAGAGAGTTGAAAATTTCAGCCTGACTAGATGTAATATCCTAATTCTTGAAAATTTATTTTTTCATGTGAAATGATCATGTTTCCTTTCCTCTTTGCAGTTTCATGCTTTGTTTGTATTTTGGGAATAGTTTGTGGGGTCTTCGATGCCATCGGGAGAGATTTTGGTGATTTTGAGAATTTGGGTAAAAGTTTTATGAGATAATTGACTTTGATCAACATTATGAGATTCAAGCGTAGAATGGTGATTCTTTTAGTTTCTATGTGTTTGAAACGTTTAGTTTGGTCTAGTAGGGTGGTTGGTTAGAGCCCCGAGACGTTAGAGTTTGTTTTGAGTATTTAGGGTAAAAGTTGAGTTATATGCCTAAGAGAGGTCAGTGGGGGTATTTTGTTCATAACAGTTATAGGATCCATTTGCGCTATTGGATCATATTTACAGGGTTTCAGATAAGTTATGAGGGTCTAAAACTATTTTGAAGGGTGCTGGTGCAAGTTAACCCCGGTCAACAGACCATTTTTGGTTGAAAATAGCCCAATTTCGGGTTTCTTCCTCATTTTTCTTATTTCCACCATTGTTACTCAATTGGAGCTTAGGAGAGATGATTTTTGAAGAAATCTTTTGAGAAAACTTGTTGGAGTAAGACTTTACCATTTCTAAATCATTTTTTAATGATTTCATCTTCCAAAACATTGCAAAATCAAGATTTCAATGTGGATTTTGGGTTTTTTCTCTCAAATTTCAAAATTAGTAATTTCATGATTTCGAACTCAATTTCTACTCAATTTTAATGGGGTTTTCAACCACGAACTCCTCTTAATGTGTAGAACATGATTTTAAAGTAAAATTCCAATTTTACACTTTTTCATTTTTGTGGTAATTTTTGGACGATTTTGACCCCGGTTCTTATACCTTGCGATATGGGTATCGTTGAACTCACTTTGATGAATTCTTCCCACTCTTGATAGTTGGAGATGATTTTGGAGTCAGTATTTAAGGTTAAAACTCTTGTAGAGTATTCAGGTGGATTTTTTGGCCTTCGAGATAGGTTTGTGTCACACCCCAAAATCGGAGAAGTGAGACTGACACTCGATATCGTATTCGATCGATTTAGCCAAAAAAATACTAGCTAACTAAAATAGGGCCTAAAAAGTCAGGCGGCACAACATCTGAAATACTAAGACTGGACTGTTAAGGTCATGACATGAATAACCATAAGTTATAAAAACAAAGGAAGATAAGCTAAAATGATAAAATACTAGCTAGCCGACGATGCCTCAACTGAAGACATACATGCATACACACTTATATATACATGCCAAGCACATGGGCTGGAGACTGAAAGCTGCAAAAAGGAAACCACAAATAATGTGTCCACAATAGCCTCTAAGAGTGTCATAAGCACTATCGAGATAAGGCGCCGACTATACCCAAACTATAAAACAAAAGTAAACATCCTATGAAAGCTCCAGGAAGAGGTGGAGCTTACCAACACACAGTTGAACCCCGAGTCCTAGCAGAGGGGTCGATTAGAATTCCTACCTGGACCTGCACGAATGAAACAAAAATACAGTCTTCCCAGGCAATGGTATATTAGTACGAATAAAAATGTACTGATATGTAAGGCAGAAAGTAAAATCATAAATAGTTGTTGTAAAAAGGGTAATTGAGATACCACCTAACACTGAAACTTTGATAGCCTCTATGGCCGACATTCAATTTCAAAGTAATTAAATATGCATGGTATGCTAGTGTAATTATATGTCGATATGTATGCATGTATGTATATATATATATATATATATATATATATACTAATGCAAATGCATGACATAACCAACCAAATTCTAGCAATGACCGTCTTTTCGATAGCTAACCGACATCATATTGCCAACCTATGACCATCTGTACAATATATATAATCATTTGGGCAAATAGGCCCCTTACCCCCGATTATATCTCGGAGTCCATGCATAATATGCCATGTATGATATGAAATTTAAATGCACATATTAGGCCATAACAAGAACTTATCAAATCTTGGCTCATTAGTACTCTTATTTTCATAATCTCATAATGACTTTCATATCACATACAAATGTCTCGTCGAATCTCATATGTTTTTCAAAATAGCTTGAAACTTTAACTTGACTTTTGAAAAAATAACTTAACACTAAAGATGTTCATAAGAAACTTAAGGTACTTCACTTAATTCTTATACTTGACTCCCTGATAATTAGTAAAAGAAAGTACCTTCAAAATTCAAGTGTTTTAGTAGTTTAAGCATAAATATTATATTTGAGATTTTTGAAAATCGATGTGTTACTTTAAAGTTTTTAAAATACACTTTAACGATGAAGAAGGATTGATCTCCAATACTAAATGCCTTTTCTAATATTTTTAAGTCACACCACCCAAAGACAAATAAGAATTCACACACACGAACATATAGTCAAGAAAGCCGACAAAATAACATATGTAGATGTTGAATTCCCTATTTAATCGAATGAGTGAAATATCAACCTAATAGCATCATGAAAATACTTCAACTATGATTCCAATGCCTTTCACAGAAGGTCTTTCTAGCAATAGAATAATAAAATATCACATTTGGCATTTTAGGAGTTTTCTAGAATTCGTGCTAAAAGGAAGGACGAAGCTTAGCCTTAACATACCTTTCCAACAAACGTCTGAATGCCCCTAGTTCCTTACGAAAGTTATTTTTTACATTCTAAGATTCGCAAACATATATATACATAGCTTATACGAACCTATAAACAGTTTATAATTGAGCTTAAATCAACAGATTTTCCATAGGATTATAACTTGGAAAAACGTCCATAGAACTTTGTAAAAACGATCATAAAAGAGTCCTGAGATGATTACCTTCGCAAAACAAGTGTAAATATTGAGAAAACACCATAAACTACCAAGTCCTATCTTCCAAAAATAGCTCCAAACGCAGCTAATAGAAGGGGAAAATGATTTCCATGCTTAGAGATCTCTAGGCACGGGGGCAAACTTTAACTGTAGAAATAGTTAAAAATGCACCTTAATTTCTCAAGAACACCATTGGAACCATCTCTTAAGGTCTCACTATTTTGGGATAAAAATGAAATGTTTTGGGGTCTTAAAAGTAGAATTACCGACTTATACCATTTTTTTGACCCGATCCGATTCGCGACGCAATTTCAGTCTGAACAGTCCGTAGTAAAATAGTCATAACTTTTTACTCGAATGTAGGCTTGATTTTCCATTTTTTAGTTGAAAACTAGATTCGTAGACCTTCGATTTGATAGATTTTAGGCCTTATAAATCTTTATATATTGGGAGAAATTATCTTAGAGATTTGACCCAAAGTTTAAAAATAATTATAAGAGAAACTTACAATAACTTTTGCTGACCTTTATTTTGCAACTAGCTTGACACAAAAACTTAACATATGACTATTGTGCTATTATAATACCTTATAAAACATTATTCTTAGCATATTAGATACTCTGACCTTATCCTAAAGGTGCAAATTATTTTAAACCTTCTGAACGGGCGAGGTGCTACATGAGCCATTTCATTAACCCTGAACCATTATTTAAGGGTTTTCTTTAATCTAAAACTTTAGTTTCTTGATATTACCACACATTTATTGTATCATTCTCCCGATGTACTATACCCATTCATGCACACCTTATATAACCACGCCACGCTATGTATATTATGCAAGAAAAAAATATGGGGTTTAATAGTTTGGCTATCCTTCTTTGATATTGGTGATTGGTTAATTGATCATTCTTATGTTGTAAACTTTGAGATGGGGTCTTAATGTGATTTGGGACTGTTTTTTATATTATGATTCTTGTGTGGGGACTTGATTATACTATATTTTCCATGTGGGGGCTTATTTGTAAGGTTTAGACCATGTGGGTGCCTTATTTTCTATTCTATTTTCTTTGAGAGAATATGATTCGTGATTTGCCTGTGAGAGAGGCTTGTAACACTATTTGACTTTTAATGCCCACATAAGGGGTTGAGTTGGGGGTTTCGATCACACATGAGTAATGCAATATTTTTAAAAGGGGTGAATACTTATTTCAATATACTTCCTTCCCATTACTATCTATTTGAGGGTGTATATCATGTGTAGGTTGAGTTTCGAGAACTTTGAGCCTTATATTACATGTTGAGTTGAATATTTCCTCTATGCATATATATTGTGATGCATTCATCCTCATTCATCATATCATTGATTTGAGAAGTTGAGAAATGTGGAAATTCTTTTTGAGAAAAAAATTTAACACTTTTTATATCCTTAACCATGAGCTAGGTGGCAAGTTGATGATATATTGAGATTGTGATTTGGTATATGGACTGTGAGTTCCCCATGGGTTCTTTTCTAAAAGCCTTAGCTCTACAGGTATATATGACTGGTTGTGCCACCACACTATTGCATCATCTCAGTGTATTGCTCTTTGAGTTATTTGGATTTACTGATAATATTTGATTTCGAGTTGACCTTATATGTTTACTTTACTCGCGCTACTCTATATAAATTGGCGGCACTAATGCCGGAGTGGGATTTTTCTGTATGCAGGTGAAAATGTTTCTTTATTTTTTTTCATAAGTTTGATTAATTCCTTATACTTAGTCAGTCAAACCTACTGAGTACATGTAGATTGTACTCACTCCTACTTCTGTGTCACTTTTAATATAGATTCTAGTCAGGGTATTACACGTGACAACTGATCCTCTCTTTTATTTTGGATTTGTAGTGAGATCCTGTATTCTGGATCACCATTAGTAACTTATATTTCATACCTGTTTACGAGAATAGACAAAGAGTGGTAGAGATCAGTTCTTGCTGCAGACCTGTCGATTCTCCCATGATGGGTTGGGAGTAGTTCACTGAGATATTCTTTAAGAGGTTTGTGCCTTATAGCCTTCCTGATCAGCGTAGGAATTAGTTCGATAGATTAGAGTAGGGCTCCCTATCATTGTTTGAGTACAGGGCTTGTTTTCATTAGTTGTCTCATTATACCTTATCGAGTATTCCTATCGAGTTCCA
Organism: Solanum dulcamara; assembly: GCF_947179165.1. NCBI lineage: Eukaryota > Viridiplantae > Streptophyta > Magnoliopsida > Solanales > Solanaceae > Solanum > Solanum dulcamara. The sequence goes on along the minus strand of NC_077240.1, from coordinate 34,539,859 downwards.
GTAGACCCATAATTTAGTAAAGGGTTCATTGGTTATCTTCAAAAGGCCACAACCTCTTTTTTGTTATTTGGTGGTACATTTAAAGTATTACGGACCATTCCAGGATGATCGAGAGTATCTGTCATGCTAGATAGAGAGTCACCAAGAGTTCGTCAAGGGTATTTACAAGATTGTGGACATCATGGGAGTTATCCCATTTAAGAAGGTGGACTTAGCCGCTTACCAATTAAAATGTGTGGCTCAAATTTAGTATGAGAAATGGAATGGTGAAAGGGCTAGAGATGTGGGTCTGGTAGATTGGGAAGAGTTCAAAGATGCCTTTCATGACGGTTTCTTCCCTTTTGAACTAAGGGAGGCTAAGATTCAAGAGTTTATCAATCTAAGAGAAGGTAACATGAGCGTATACATTGAAGTTTACTCAATTGTCAAAGTATGCTCCATTCATGGTTGCCGACTCTAGAGCTCATATGAGCAAGTTTGTCTCTGGTGTATCGAACTTGATGGTCAAAAAATGTAGAACTATAATGTTGATAAAGGAAATATACATTTCAAGGCTAGTGACACATATCGAGCAAATTAAGGAGGAGAAACTAAAGAAGAAGGCTAGAGAGTCAAAAAGGGTGAGGACCGATAGTGGTAACTTTTCCCATTTAAAGTTCAAAGATGGTGGCTGTCAATAGTTTCACCAAAGGTTATCCCATTAAAATTTTTATAATACTCCATCTCCAAAGTTCAACAAGGATAATGTGTCTAACCCTAAGTCTCAAAAAGGAAGTCTAAGTGGTCAAACTATCCTCGCATGCAACAAGTGAGGGAAGAGCTATCGAGGAGAGTGATTGACAGGTTTGTGTGCATGCTTTGGGTGTGGCAAGATGGGTCACCAAGTGAAATATTGTACTTCAGTTGCTACTACGTGCATAAGTGGTCGTCCTCAGACTCAGACTACTACTTCTGGTTGTCTGGTTCAGCCAGGTACTACTTCAGGTCAGACTCGATAGGATTTGGAGGATTCTCCCTAATGTGGTCACCGGTATGTTATGAGTCTTTGAGTTTAATATTTATGCATTGTTAGCTATGGGTGATACTCTATCTTTTGTTACTCCTTACCTTGCCATAAATTTGATACTAGTTCAGAGATCTTGTTAGAGCTTTTTTTGTTTTATACTCCTATTAGTGATTCAGTTTTGGCTAAAAGAATCTATAAAAATTGTCCAGTCACTGTTTTCCTTAAAATTACTTCAATTGATCTTGTAGAGCTTGATATGTTTGATTTTAATATTATTCTTAGTATAGATTGACTTCATGCATATTGTGCTTCTATTGATTGTAAAATTAGAGTGGTTAAGTTCCAGTTTCCTAGTAAGCCAATCCTAGAATGGAAGGGTAGTAATTCCATGTTTAAGGGCCAATTCATCTCATGCCTTAAAGCTCGAAAAATAATTTCTAAAGGTTGTATCTATCATCATGTATGGGTTAGGGAAACAATTTTCAAAGTTCCTACTCTTGAGTCAATTTCAATTGTTAATGAGTTTCTGGAAGTGTTTCCTGATGATCTCCCGGATATTTCTTCCGAAAGAGAAATTGACTTTGGAATTGATCTTCTTCTCGGTACCTAGCTTATCTCTATCCCTCCTTATAGAATGTCTCCGGCAGAACTCAAAGAGTTAAAAATCAGTTGAAGGATTTATTGGATAAGGGTTTTATTAGACTGAGTATCTCTCCATGGGGTGCTTTAATTCTGTTTAGTAGGAAGTAGGATGGTTCTCTACGCATGTATATTGGTTATCGGTAATTGAAAAAAAACACAATCAAGAATAAGTATCCCACTTCAAGGATTAATGACTTGTTCGATCAACTTTAAAGAGTGAGTTATTTTTCAAGATCAATCTTCGATTGGGTTATCATCAGCTTCGAGTAAGAGAATGTGACATTCTAAAGACAAATTTTTGGTTATGTCCTTTGGAATAACAAATGCTCCTGCAACTTTTATGAACTTGATGAATATGGTGTTCAAGCAATATTTTGATATGTTCATCATTATGTTCATTGATGATATTTTGATCTATTCTTGGAGTGAGGATGAGCATGTCAATTATTTGGGGATTGTCTTGCAAGTTCTCAAGGATCGCCAATTATTTGCTAAGTTTAGCAAGTGTGAGTTTGGTTGACGTCGGTTGATTTCATTGGCCATATTATTTACAGTGAAGGTATTATGGTTGATCCTAAGAATACTGAGGTGATTAAGAATTGGTCTAAACCATGTAGCTTCTCTTTTCTCGATGTGGGAGTTACATCAGATTTCATGTTATAACTCACATGGTCTTAATTGTCGGTGAAGGTTAATATCCCACAAAGCAAACTATGTTTCTTACAAACTCTCTTATGTCTTTTAAATGATGCATTGACCTTATTTTATATCTTATGATTTATTTTCATATTATAAAGGATTCTTGGTCTTGCATCTCATATTTTATACTCTTTCGATATCATGTTTACCTTATGCATGTTCTCATATACTTAATGCATTTCATGTACTAACACATACTTTTTCCTACATAATCTCATAATGTAGGGTCTGACTCTCATCCTCTCATACGTAGTTAGTTTTAGATTGCTCTTGATTACATTATTAGTGAGTCGTCATATTTCTAGGACACAACTCTTATGAGTTTTATGCTTTCTTTCATGACATTTAATTTCTTATGTTTGGGTGAGCTAGGGCTTGTCCTAAGCCCATGTCATAGTTAGTAGAGGCATTGTTAGACTATGGTCATGTAGTTCCATCTATTCGGATATTATGTTTTGAGTTTTCTCTTCTATAGAGATTGTTATTTAAGACTTATCTTCCGCATTTATGATTTTCTTTCAATATTTATTACTTACCTTATGTATGCTATGCTAAGATGATTGTTTGGGTTCTCTTAGAATCCTAAGCGTTGTGTCATATCTGAGGCCTAGCTTGGGTCATGACAGCAATCTTGAAGAGGTTCAATTAGCCCGAGAAAATAATAATGATGTCTCTTAATGTAATAAGTCTTATAAATTCCTTTTTGTGTATTCCCTGATCTAATATTCTCTATTAGTGCATTCATTTGGACTTACTAGCCTTGGACATTATACTCCTTATTTGCCTTGTCTGAGCTTGTACAACAATATCAATAGTACCCTTCTTCCTTTATTTCCCATTAAAGCCTTTCACTTGCTCTATCTGATTAGGAGATAAATTCTCCTTCTTAGCTATTTGATCATTATTCTACTCCTAATCTTCCTTATTAATGAACTTCGCTAATGGTATATCTTCTTGGGATGGAATAATACACAATGCAAACTTGTCATTTTCTTCCTGACTTTTACCTCCAGCTTACGCAATATTTTGCATATCTGCCTTGCTACTTATTTCTTCCATTGTAACAATTTTTTGTTGTTCTTTGCTGCTTAAATTCCTACATGTCGTCCTTTATTTTTTAGCTTTCTCTTTTTCTTCCTTCTTTCATATCTTCTTCCATGGAATATCTCCTTTTGATTGATTCAACTCCTTTATATTATCCTTGCCAAAGCTTTGGCTAACCCACCCCTTTGTACTTCCCTCTATTATATGCTTGCCTTTCCTTTGTCCTCTATTGTTGTTGTCCGCTCCTTCAGATTGCTCTTCTTCCAAATTCATCCTCATTGACTAATGTTTCAAAAGAGTTATATTTTTAACTTTCTAATGATCCTCAGTTTCTCTTATAACCCTTCCTAATTTGTCTTTCATATATTTATTCCTTCTCTGCATCTATTCTTATTTATTATAATTTCCAATCATTCTACCACTAGTAAGTATCCTTGTCCTCTTAGTCGTACCCACCTTCTCTAGATTCTTAGTGGTGTCCTTCTTATTATCCCTTTCTTCCTTTTTATTAATTTTATATAATTCTAGATGTATGTTCCAACATGTACTTTGGTCATGACCTTGTAAACAACACTCTTTACAGTATTTGGTCTTATGGTTGTATTCAATTTGTATCAATTTGGACTTCACGTCATGTATCATTATCTTCTGACCCTTTAAGGAAGCTTAGCTACTAAATCCACCTTAACTTTTACCTTGGCATAGCTAGGACTTGTTTGATTCTTGGTAGCCAAATCCACCATAAGGATTTGCCTACTACCGAATCAATCGAGAAAATTGCTTCCCTCCCAAAAAGTTCAAAGGTAAATTTGATAACGATATCCAGACTACTTCTATTGTTGTTTAAACATCTGCTTCAAGCCAAGGATCTCCCTTCAATTTAAGCATCTGCCACTATGAATCCCTAGCTTTTATGTAAAATTGCTGACGTGGATAACAATTTTACGTAATCTTCCAATATTGCCAACTTAATCAGAACATGCCTTGTATCCAATACACCATCAAACAATCTCCTTTAATTCCACACTGACTTGGTATTGATTTTCTTAGTTTTGTAATGCCTAATTTTCAATAAAAGAATTTTTTAATAATGAAATAATGTATATTCTTTTGTATAATAAGATTCCTTATCTCTGACTCATTTACTATTGGGTTCCCCATGCAAAATAACCACGAGGAACTTTCAGAATAGTGCATGTATGAACCTTGAGTTTAAGGACATTCACATATCGCAGGGTAATGTTTCCTATAGAACACTCTCCATAGGCTTAGAGTCTTTCAATAGATAAGGAAATTCCTTCGATGGGGGCTGCCCACCGATGGAGGTTGGTTGTAATACTCCTAAAGTTTCTAGTCTAAACTAACTCTAGAACGATCTGAAAATCTCACCAGACAAAGACCATGAGACCAACCACTTTTTGTATTCATCTTCACGATCTGTGGAGAGGTCCCGTGAAAGGGACAAAAGTTAAGGGAGGAATTCATGAGAGGGACCACGACTTATGGTAAGCACCATGAAATATAGTCCCTTTCATGGAGTTGACCCCCAAGACTCCTTAGAATGTGGGACAACCATGATGGGCTCCACGGTCTATAGTGGCCATCACGGATCATGGTAACTGTAATACCCTAATTTTTTTTCGCCAAGACTCGAGCTATTTTTTATGTGCGTGTAGGATCGAACTCGATGACTTCTAGTTGTATATATGAGTTAGGATCAATTTCTAAGTATTTGAAGTGTATTAGATGTGCTTTAGAGTCATAAGGGATCTCTAACACCAAGCCGATTCCAAAGAATTCCTCTCGGCTAAGTTTCCGAATGATTTCATATAAAGGTCAACTTCAAATGACCATATCTCCTAGAATATAATGAATTGGTGGCCCATAACCTATAAAATTAAATGTCTTTGAGTCTTCTTTCCAACGCCATTAAGATTGTATTTTTTGGAGTTTAGAGTAAAAATTTATGCCTAGTCGAACAAAGAGGTGCGTGATAAGTCCGCGATGCGGACCTGTCGCGGACTTGCCCAATTTTTCCAAATTTTGTTTTTTTGTCGACCAGAAAGGTGCGCGATAAGTCCGCATCACGGACCTGTCACAAACTTGTCCAGTTTTCCAGATTTTGTAGGGGCATCTTGAGAAAACTTCCTAATAATATATATATGATCTTGGATGCATTTTTAGGGCTAAACTCCGCCCCCAGATCAGTTTCTAAGGAGTTTTCTCTCCAAAAATATCCAAGAACATTGAGAGCAAGAATTGGAGAAGAGAAGAAGAGTTAGGATTCAAGTTCTTCAAGTAAGGCCATCAAATCCTTGATTTTTTCTTCAATCCAGGTATGTAAGGCTAACCTAAAATATGGATTGAGTTCTTCCATATGCCCCATAGATGTGTTGGATGAAAATTGTGAAAGGCTTGAACCTTCTACGAAGATTGTCTTGAAATTTTCCTAAATTTTAAAATATTTTTATATACTATTAATTGATTGATGATTTTCATGACTTGAATTCTTAAATAATTATCTTTCATATTTATTTGACAAACCGTAGTTACATATTGACTACAATGAATTTTTGTATATAAATTCATATGTATTGATGGTATTCTCGAGTTGAGTTTTATTGAGAGTATGGATTCATGTATTCATTTACATAAATCCAAGATGAGATTTCTTTTTGTTATAATTTATCTTGATGTTGAGATTGATAGTTTTTATGTAAATATTGCTTTCAAAGGGAGATGATGTATTTTTGTTAATGTGTGTGAGTGAAATTGAATATAGAGATAAATGGGGATTTTAGAGCAAGATGTTTAATGATGATGTGAATGATGGTTATCTTTAACATAGGTAGAATGATTGATGAAGAGGTATGTTGATGATGATGTTTGAGATTAAATGGATTGGAGTCTAATGTGAGTACATTATATGTGATTTGCATAATTTGATTTGATTGGAGTCATATGAGTATAAATGATTGTTTGAGAATGAGTTTAAAATAAATAATTTGTGAACATTTTTGCATAAACTATTTATACACTATTTTGAGTTTAAAGAATGATTATCTTCATCTTTGATTTAAAAAGAATTTAAGCATGAGTTGAGTTTGAGAAGTCTCTTAATTATCATTTTTGAATGTGAGTATTTTGAGTATAAATGAGTTGAGCATTTTTACATTAAAATATCTATTTTGAGTTTGAGTTAAGGAGTTAAAATTATGTTTTAACTGCATCTAATATTTCTGCATTCATTGAGTTGAGATTGTATCAAATTTAAAAAGAAGAGTTTGATGATTGAGATGAGTTGATTGTGAAAGAAAGTCTAATGAGACCAAATTGATTGAGTTTTAAAAAGAGTCCAATGAGACTAAATGAGTTGTTTTGAAACTAAGTCCAAAGAGACTAAATGAGTATTTTGAGTTTTTTACTCACTTGATATATATGAGCATATTGAGTCTTGGAAGGAGTATTGAGTACCGAATTAGTTAAGAGTATAGTCCATACTCGAATCTCATGAACTACGTAGCCAACATAGGAAGGGATTGGACTATTAAAGTTGGATATTTTCCTATTTCATTATTCTGAAATAATAGGACTTGATTGATTGATGGATCCATGATTGGTTGATTCGTTCATAACCTGGCAAAGTATGAACAAACGTAGCAACAACGTTGGCTTGTTGTACATCACTAGCTCATAGGTGATGTTTGTCTGTTAGAGAAACTCTCAAATTAAGTGGATTGTGCATGATATGATTGGCTTGATTATGATAGTAGATGATTGAGTCGAATTGTAAAACATTGCTAAATTCTAATTTGTATATCTATTGAGTTGAGTCCTCTGACTTTATTGAATTGGATTGGATAATATGTGATTGGATTGGATTGGATGGTATGTGATTGGATTGTATATGATTGGATTGGATTGGATAGTATGTGATTGGATTGTATATGATTGGATTGGATAGTATGTGATTGGATTGTATATGATTGAATTGAATTAGATAGTATGTGATTGGATTGGATTTGATAGTATGTGATTGGATTGTATTTGATTGGATTGTATTTGATTGGATTGGATTGGATTGGATACTATGTGATTGGATTATATATTATTGGATTAGATGGTATGTGATGGGATTATATATAATTGGATTGGATCCGATTGTATATAATTGGATTAGATCGGATTGTATATGATTGGATTAGATCGAATTGTATATGATTGGATTGAATTGGATTGTATATGATTGGATTAGATCGGATTGTATATAATTGTATATGATTGGATTGGATTGGATATGATTGATCTCTGTCTAAACTATATTCTTACTTAAGACTTATGACACCTTGATTGAGTCTGCAGGGAGGACTACGCTCTGCAGGTGGTCATCACTATTTATCATGTCAAGATGGAATTCTGGTTTGTTTTTGAAGGTGATAAAAAAGATTCGACAAAAACCGGGCATACATGAGAGAGAGAGAAGGATTAGTTCGTGTCTGGGATGATCAAATAAGGAAAAATAATTTTTTTGTACTCTTTCATAACATAAATATTTTTAAGAACTCTCCGTCATGAAAACAAAAAAGTTTGTGACGCTGAACTAAACTCCCGATAAATAAGAGAAAATTGGAAATACCCCTTATCTCATACTACTCATTTCTCTTTCTAACCAAACAATTACTAGTACACCTATTGTGATTCCTAATACAAGAGTCAAAATAGGGACAAGCATCCATATGATCCCATAGACTTCTTTTAAGGATTCCAATTTGGAAAAAGAATTGATAGCCTCTATTTCTGTTGTATCAATTATCATTTCAACGATCAACTTCTCCCATAATGATATCTATGCTACCTAGTATTGTCATAATATCAGCCAACGTTGATTACAAACCAACTTCTTCTTGCTCTTAGCTGCTTTCTCCGCGTCACCTGATATGACAAGCGGACCTGAAAGACCGAAAAGAACTGTTTAAAAGTCTCTTGCAAGACTTTTTCAAAATAAAGACCGGGCCGGGCCTCTTTCCTCCTCCCTTTTCTGCTCACTCGTAGGGGTCGGGACCCCCACAAAGGGGGAGGGAGTCGACTGAACATCTCAGCCATTGGCGGGAATTTCTCCCCATTTCGAAGATCGGCTTTGGTCCTCCAGGCGGTTACCTTTTTTTTTCATATTCATATTTATATCCTCTGCAACAATTGTTGGGACGGACTTTCATTGGGTAAGCTAAAGCTTGTTGATGGCTCTACTACTCCTATTGTTGGGAGTGGTACTGTGAAAGAAAACCATCTCGTCCTTACCCTTAAATTGCCACGAGGCACGACCATGGAAGTAATGAAAGTTTCTAAAAGATTGAGTGGTCTGCGCATAACACCTCTTAACGGGGCATCTCCTCCATCCCTGGTTATCAAATGATTGAACAACCGGGAGCAATTTACTTACGATACTTAGTTGACATTCATAAAAAAGCTTTGAAGGAATCAAAAAAAGGAGAGACTGGTAGAGCTCTTCTTTGTCAGCAAGATCTCCGCACATGGTCCCCTATTCGTATCATCCGGATGAAGTGATAGGAGGTGATGGAAATCAAAAAAATCTATCCATTTATAATCCTCTACTAGTTGGATTAATGGATCATCCGATTGGAAAACTTGACTTCTGAGTTCTTAGCCAAAATTGACGAAATAAATCTTATCTTTATGACTTGAGATATTTAAACCGGTATTGTTCTACCTTGACACATGTTTCATTCTGCCATATTACATACTCGTACATTTTATGTACTGACATCCATTTGGACCTGCATCATTTTATGATACAGAGACAGGTTTAAGAGATCATCAATAGGCGCACCGTTGATGATCTGTTCACACTCAGCTTATTGGTGAGTCCTCTCCTACATTCGGAGGATACCACTTATGTTATTCTTGTATCGAGTTTAGTCTTTCCATTTTAATTTGAGGTAGCCATGAACCTGTCATTGACACCAATTAGATAGTAGTGATAGAGGCTTCATAGACTAGATAGTGATGGGTCGATTGAGTATTTTATTTTTTTGAATTATCCTTGTCAAACTATTTAATGACATAAATTGGAGTTAAATTTTGTTGTCCTATGGCCTTTCTTCTTTAAGCTCGATTGATGATTTGAGTTTCCCACTAAATTATTTCTTTGTTTTAAGCCTTTCGCTGGTTGATTGAATGAACGGATGTTTGATTGGACTAGGTGGTTTGCTTGGGGACCAGCAATGGTCTTCGAGTGTCGGCCACGTCTAGGGTGCCCTTCCGGGGCATGACAGTGACCTTCATGAAGCCGAACACTCCTGGCCCAAACTCAACTCCACCACCATGACCTGTGGTGAGCTTCACAGGCGATAGTGGCCTTCTGTGAAGGTGCGCGACCCAATTTTAATGAAGGGCATCCTTGTCTTTTCTCGCCTTTTTCATACTGAACCTTACACGCTTATAGACTAAAAATCAGTCCCTTAACTTACCCACATGGGTTTTCCTCTTATTCTTACTTAGAACTTGCGAGAGAAGCGATTGGAGATAAAAAAGAAAGCTAGGGTTTAAGGGTTTTCAAGCAAGGCCAAGATTCAAGAGTTCAAAGGTCTCTTTCTTGACCGTTTCTTCCCCCTTGAACTAAGATAGGCCAAGATTCAAGAGTTCATCAATCTTAATCAAGGCAATATGAGCGTGAGAGAGTATCTAATTTATTCAATTATCAAAATATGCTCCATTTATAGTTGCGAATCTAGAGATCCTATGAATAAATTTATAGCGTGTGTTTTATATTTGGTGGTCAAACTTTGAGAGGCTTACATTCGGGTTCTCTGGGCCATGGTGGATGTTCTTCTCAGGATTGTTTTGAGTGTAGTGAGCTTGACCACTGATCTAGAGAGTGTCTTTGGCAAGGTATGATTAAGCCTACTCTATAGGCAGCTCAGCTAGTTTCAACTGCAACACCTCCTACTAGGGGCGATGCTCAAGGTCAATGCCATAGAGGTAGTCACTAGGGAATTTGAGGAGGGTCTCAGGCTGGTAGGATGGGAGGTAGGAAAAGTAGGAAAAATTGTCTGGTCTCAAGTTTTCATAAAAGCACCTTAATTGACCTTGTAGAGCTTGATATGACAAATATTCTTATATGGATTAACTTCATGCTTGTTATGCTTCAATGTACCATAGAACACGGATGGTTAATTTCTAATCCCCTAATGAACCATTGATAGAGTGGAAGGATAATAATTCTTTGTTTAAGGGCCAATTTATCTCATGCCTTAAAGCTCAGAATATTATTTCTAAAGGTGACATCTATCATCTAGTACGAGTGAGGGATGCAAATTCTAAAACCCCTACTCTTTAGTCAATTCTTGTTGTGAATGAGTTGCCAAAAGTGTTTTTTGATGATTCTCCTCATATTCCTCCCAAAAGGGAAGTGACTTTGATATTGATCTTCTCCCAAATACCCAGCATATCAATATTCCTCTTTATAGAATGGCTCCGGCCAAACTTAAGGAGTTAAAAGATCAGTTAAAGGACCTTTTGGATAATGGCTTCATTAGACTGAGTATCTCTTCATGGGGTACTACAGTTCTTTTTGTCCGAAATAAGGATGGTTCTCTATGTATGTGTATTGATTATCGACAATTGAACAATGTCACTATCAAGAATAAATATCCCATCCTAAGGATTGATGACTTGCTTGATCAATTTCAAGGTGCTAGCTACTTTTCAAAATTGATCTTTTATCCGGTTATTATTAGCTTGGAGTGAGAGAATATGACATTTTGAAGATGACCTTCAGAACTCGGTATGATCACTAAGAATTATTGGTTATTTCTTTTAGACTAACAAATGCTCCCGCAACTTTTATGGGTTTGATGAATAGGGTATTCAAGCAATAATTGGATATGTTCATAATTGTGTTCATTAATGATATTTTAGTCTATTCTCGGAGTAAGGACGAGCATGCCGATCATTTGAGAATTGTCTTGCAAGTTCTCGATGGTTGTCAATTATTTGCTAAGTTTACCAAGTATGGGTTTTGGCTGAGGTCGGTGGCGTTTCTTGACCATATTATTTTGGTGATGGTATAAGGGTTGATCTTAAGAAGACCAAAGTGGTTAAGCAGTGTCCTAGACCCTTTTCTCCCTCAGATATTCAAATTTTCTTGGGCTTAGCCGGTTACTATAAATGGTTTTTGAAATAATTTTCCTCTATTACTTCGCCTTTGACTACTTTGACTCAAAATAAGGTGAAATTCTAATGGTTTGAAGCATGTGAGAAGAGTTTCCAAGAGTTGAAAGTTTAACTTACTTCCGCCCTAGTTTTGAATTTATCTGAAGGATCCAATGGTTTTTTTTGTGTATTTTGATGCCTCGAGGGTTGGTCTTGGTTGTGTGTTGATGAAAAATGGGAAGGTGGTAGCTTATGCTTTTAGGCAACTTAAGATGTACAAAAAGAACTACCCGACTCATGATTTGGAGTTAGTGACAATAGTGTTTTCTTTAAACATTTGGAGACATTATCTCTATGGTGTTAATATGAATATGTTCATCGATCATAAGAGTTTGCAATATGTGTTCAAGCAAAAGGGCTTGAATTTTCATCAAAAGAGATGACTTGAGTTGTTGAAGGATTATGACATGAGTGTTCTTTATTATTCGGGAAAGGCAAATATGGTTGCCGATGCTCTTAGTAGATTGTCCATTAAGAGTGTTTCTTAGATTGAGGATGAGAAAAAGAAGTTGGTTCAAGATATGCATAGATTAGCTGGTTTGGTTGATTCTGAAGAGGGTGGTGTTATTATGAAATATAGCTCAGAGTCATCTCTTGTGTCGTATGTGAAGGCAAAACAAGATAGTCATCCAACCTTGGTTGAATTGAAGAAAGAGGTTTCCAAAAAAGCCATTGACGCTTTCTCTTAAGGGGGAGATAATGTGCTTCGTTACCAAGGTCAATTATGTATTCCCGATGTTGATAGCTTGAGGGAAATAATATTATTCGAAGCTCATAGTTCTTAATATTCTATTCACCGGGATCCACTAAGATGTATCATAATTTAAGGGAAATGTATTGGTGTAAAAGCATGAAAAAGGATATTGCAGAATTTGCGGCTAAGTGTCCTTATTGTCAATAAGTAAATGTTGAGCATAAAAAACTGAGCGGTTTGGCTAAAGACAATGAGATTCCTACTTAGAAGTGAAAAGAATTGAATATGGACCTCATCACGGGATTGCCTCGTACGCGTCATCAACAAGAATCAATTTGGGTTGTTGTAGACAGAATGACAAAGTCAGTGTGTTTTCTTCTCGTTTAGACTTACTATTTGGCTAAGGATTATGCTAGGCTTAATATTCGAGTGTTGGTTAATTTTCATAATGTTTTATTGTCTATCATTTCAAACTGAGGTACTTAGTTTAATTCTCAGTTTTTGAGATTGTTTCAAAAAGGTCTTGGTACTCAAGTTAAGCTTAGTACAACTTTTCACCCTCGGAACGATGGTCAAGCCGAGTGGACTATTCATACTTTGGAAGATATATTGAGAGATTATGTGACTGACTTCAAGGGTAATTGGGATGACCATTTCCTTTGATTGAGTTTTCCTATAATAATAGTTATCATTCTAGTATTCAAATGGCTCTGTTCGAGGCTCTTTATGGTAGGAGGTGTAGATCTTCTATTAGGTGGTTTGAGGGTTGCGAGGTCGCTTTGATAGAGCCCAAGTTAGCTTGTGAAGCCATGGATAAAGTTTGACTCATTAGAGAAAGGTTGAAAACTGTCCAAAGTTGATAAAAATCTTATTCAAATGTGAGAAGAAGAGGGCTTGAGTTTGAAGTGAATGATTGGGTTTACTTGAAAATATCGCCTATGAAAGGGGTGATATATTTTGGAAAGAAAGGGAAGCTTAGTCCCTGTTATGTAGTCCCATATCAAATTTTGAGACACTTCGATAAGGTGGCTTATGAGTTGGATTTTCCTTTGAAATTGACATCGGTACATCCGATTTTTCATGTCCCTTTTTTGAGGAAGTGTATTGGTGATCCTACTTCTATTGTGATATTGGAGAGTGTTGGTGTAAAAGAAAGTCTATCTTGTGAAAAAGTTTCAGTTAAGATTCTTGATCATCAAATCCGGAAGTTGAGGAATAAATAAGTTATTTCCTTTAAAGTCCTTTGGAGGAATCAACTAGTTGAGGGTGCTACTTGGGAGGCCGAAGCCAATATGATGTCCCATTATCCTCATCACTATTCTTCCACTTTAGTTTCATATTGAGGTATTTCTTCCTCATGTTTATTCTTTTAGATTCATGCATCTAAGTTATTCTCATGTTTCCATATGTATGCATGTTCATGAAATCAATTTTAAAGTCATATTTTAGCTTGGGGTTGATTACTCCATGTTTTAATATATTTTTGATGTGTTTTGTATTCATGTTGGGTTGTTAGATCTCTTTTCTACTCTATTCATGCTAGCTTGAGTCTCATGGGAGGACGAATATTCTCAAGGGGGAGATATTGTAATACCCCGAAAGTTGGAAAGTGAGAATAAAGGAAAATTTGTAGGAATGTTGCTGGTGCAGGCTTCTACAAAATAACCTATAGTCTATATAAAAGTCTATGACCCGTAGCAGGGCAGTCATAGGAAGCCCAAACACTTGGGAAATATTTTAGAAATTTTGACGAACTCCACTTATGGTCCATAAATGACCTACAGACCATAGGAGGAACTCATAGGTAGGGTGCTGAGGTCTGACAAATGTCAAGTCTCTAAAGCTTTTCTATGAACCAACATGATGGTCTGTAGATTGGCCTATGACCAATAGGAGGGTTCATAGGTAGAGATTTAGAGAAATTGGAAAAGTTGGAACTTTAAGTTGTACAAGACGAGTGTGTTTGACGAATCTATCGAGCAAGGTCATTAGATGATTCCAGTAACTTCAAATTTTGGACAGGGTTTCTACAAACCATTTTGACGACCCGTGGTGTGACCTATGACTAGTGGAAAGGGTCCGACCGTAGGTCACTTATAGCAGATTAATTCTAGGGTTATTTTGGACATTTTCCATTCATTTAACAATTAAGATATATTGTTTCGGACTACATTGCACCACCTATATCTACCCAAATCCTTCTAATTTCCCCCATTCACTCCCATTCTCCTAATATTCTTTAAGACATTCAAAGGTTTTCTCTCCAAGGGTCATCTTCTTCTCCAAGCTAGGGTTTCAAAAAATTGAGTCTCCTCTCAAATTCCAAGGCTAGATTTAAGTGAGATATGTGAGAATTTCATATGTGGATCATCTTCCATCCATAGAGTCCCAAAGTATTTTCAATTCCTCTTATAATTTCTTCCTAAGTCCTAGGTATTTTGATGATCTTGCATTGGGTTCAGTTAATTATGCTCCTACTCAATTTCAATAATCTTATTATGCATGAATGGGTCTTAATTACATATTTTGATGAACTCTATAAGAACCCATGCATTATGTCTATTTTATGAGTATGAACTATGCTTATGAATTATGCATGCATCATAAATTTACGAACTATGATTCAAGGATATTTTTATGAAAAGAATCAATTACGATTTCTATGAAGACATAGGTTGCTTCATTGCAAAGTATGCTATCATGAAGGTTTTCCATGTGATCTTATCATGATTTTGATACTTAGATAAGTATCTTATGAAATGTTATGAATCATGATTTGGTAAAGGATCTATGCTTATGATTTCAAGTATGCTATGATGAAATTATGTTATGCTTATAACTATTCCATTGAGAGTTGACCTAGCACCAAATAGATATTGGGATGGAGGCTCTCCCATAAGTAGAGGTCAAGTCTCTAGTAGCAATCTCATATCCCACAACTATATGCCCCCGTAAGACTTAGTATTAATTGACTCTAGCTATTGGATCCATAATAGCTCATATTTATGGTCCTAACCTTGGCAAGTAGGACAATCTCTTTTCTATGCGGAAGGTATGATACCGGACTCCATTTTATAACTCACATGGTTTATGTCAGTTAACGGTTTTTCTCACTATGACTTATGATTCTCACTATGTTATGCTTCACTATGATTTCCTTACGAGTTATTTTGTATTGACCATGTCTTATATTTTTCATGATGTTTAAAGGTTTTCTTACTATTTTAGCATGGCAATTGCATTTTCATATTTATGGCATGCATTGCATATTCTCCATACTTAATATGTTGCATAGTACTGACTGTATACTTCTTTGCCTATATTATTTTATATTATAGGTCACGACACTCCTACTCACGCCCATGGTTAGTACTTGCATCCGATCAGCATTACCTTATTTGGTGAGTCTTCATTTTTTAAGGGCGTAACCACCCATATGATGTCATTTATTTTATTGCTTTTAGTTTCAGATTGGTTTAGGTGAGTTAGGAATTGTTCTATGACAGCCTATGGTAGTAAAGGCTATGTCAGACTAGTATGTTTTTCATTCATTTGGATATTATGTTTAGATATCCCATTTATTGAGACATCTATATTTAAGACTTATTTTTTGCATTTTGTTGTGATGATTTTTATATTATTCTAAGTCATGCTAGTTATTCTAAGAGGCTTGATCAATGTGGTCAAGGAAGGGAATTGCAGGTGGTTCACGGAATTAGCTAAGGAACTAAAGGCTAAGAGTGTTGGCGAGGAATATTAAGTGAGGGTGACGGACCAGTTATCAAGAATGGTTAGTAAATATTGAGGTTGGGAATGGATTAGGGAGGTAATTCCTAGTGTTTGGTAAGAAGGGTAGGCTTGGGAAGCCTTAATGTGATAAAGGGTCAAGTTATGACAAGATATGAAGGATAAGTTGATACTTATTAGTAGAGCTGGAAGAGGAATGGGGTAGTAGAACTTGGAATAGAGTGTATAAATGCATGAAAGGTATATCTGCTAGTAACAACTGCTGTTAGGGAAGCAGGGTGCATAACTTCAAGTTGTATGCCTTCTTCTGAATAATTACATTAAATTATGTTATAGATTCGAATTGCTGATTATGTCTATCAGTACGTTTTGTTTGTACTAATACTTTTCTTATTATGCCACTTGGTATAGTCTGGTCACAGTATCATTGATGCTTCAAAGGTAAAGACGATGGTGATCTCCGATAGCTTCTACTCCTTCCTTCCTTATAGTGGAAGTTGTGTCTGTTTTCATATTATTCATATTTTTAGAAGCTCTTATACCTATTTGGACTAGTTCCTAGGGTCTTCAACCATTTTTCTAAAAGTTTTCTATTGAATGGATTTTGAGGTTAATTTTTATTATATTAAGGCATTACATTATGTTTTTGTTTACTTCCGCACTACTAGTTAGTCATCAAGGTGGAAAGGGTTCTCTTATCTAGGTGTTCGAGTAGTGCCCACATGACTCAATTGTTGGATTGTGACAATTTGGTATCAGAGACCAGGTTATCGATCTTTCAGTACGAGAACAAATGTGGAATAGAGTCTTAAGGATTGGTGTGTTAACGTCCACATTTAATCTTCTAGGAACTATGAAGCATTTTAGGAAATTATTTGACTTCTTCACTCCTTTTGTATGGTATGTTACTTGCTTGTATGAGTTGAGTTTAATTGGTATCTCCATATTCCAATTGGTATCTCAATGAAGTAAATTGAATATCGTTGTTCAGGCTAAAATGGCAAAAGCAAGGGAAGTAGAAACCAAGAAGGTTCAAATTGGTATCTGGCCTTAGAGGTTATGTAAATGCATGGATGATTTGCTAATGGTCATTCATGATGCGAATAAAGAGTACTAAACATGATTTAATTTAGTGACAAATCTTAATAATTGTTTTTATGTGCATGGTATTGCCTAAATAAATGCAAATATGTGAAGTATAACTGCCCGTATGACTGTGGGGTTGTAGTCTCGAAAAGGTCATAATTGGTTATGTGAGGGGTTGAATATAAGTTACTATGTAGATTAAAAAAACCATTAAGTTAAAAATTTTGAGCATGTATTGATCGTTGATAAGGGAACAAAATGAATTGTGATTGTAGAGAAACTTCAATTTTGGGATAGTCGTACTTGGTTAGGAACCATAGGGAAAAAAGGCAATTATAGTATAATCGCGGGAATGCAATGTGATGAACAACATTATGTTGTGTTGCATGATTGATTTTATGTTAACATGGTGCGAAATTCTTTACATGCATTGTTGGGGTTAGGTATGAGGTTATCTTTGAAACTACAATGCAATTTCAGGATTAATATTGATTATAGGGATTGAGAGTTGAGGGAACTTTGCAAAAAAAATTAATTCATTTTTGGGCTAACCTCATCAGGGCCTCCATAGTGAGGCTGATCCACTATGACATTCCTCTATGGCAGTATTTTTGCGCTATAGCACAGGTCAATTTAGCAGTGTGTCAGCCACTATAGCAGGGAGGGCAGGAAATGATTGTTTTCCTAATTTCCCCTATTTCATTTTCCATTACCGAGGCATTTTAAATCTCTAATTTTCATTTAGAGCTGCTGTAGAAATAATGGAAGTTGATCAAAAATAACTAGCATGCATATATAGTGAATAATGTTAGAAACCAGCATCCATAAGCTAAAATAAGGAAAGGGAAAATATGTCTAGTACATACCCCAAACGGGGGCAAAAACCAAAATAAGTCATAACTTTTAATAAAAGAGGGGGGGAAGAATCTTAGCCGGAAGATCTAGAGTCCTTTTCCTTTGTATCACTCAAAAAGAGTAACTCCTACAAGTCTTCAGACGTAAGCTAGGGAGATCCTGGTTAGGGGAGACATAGCTGAACATGACCTTGACGGTCTTCCACATCCAAGCAAGCATGAGATCTAGGGAACGCCTCTTCCTTTTCTCCTCATCAAGCTCTCTACGGCTCGCTGCATAGTCTTGGGAAGAGGGAGATGGGGTTGTGACTCCAGTAGGGGCACCTCCAAGCGGCTAAGTCCCCCTCCAGATAGCTACTAGCAATGTGGGGTTATGGCTGGGGCTTGGAAGGAGGGGCTGGATCTTCATCATTATCAGTTGACTCTTCCATAGTCTGGTTACTCTATGTTTCGCCCACCTTTCTCCCTTTCTTTCCTTTAGAACCAACCACTTTTACTTAAAGAGGGTTGAAAGGGGGATCCATGCATAGATCCACGTCGGTATCCATTACAGGCACCCCAACCCGCTTGCATAGTGCCTTTACTAGTCCAGGAAGAAAATAAGCCTTCTTGTTTCCCCAGTAGAAGTCTTTCCATTCTGACACAATCTGAGTCCTAAAGCTTAGCTTAATGCCATATATGGCAAAGTCCACCACACGGCTCGAGGGTAGGTCACATCGGTGAGGTTTCTCGATGTGGGAATCTTTCGGGATACCAAATTAAGACACTTCCTAGATCAGCTGTGAAGTAAAGGCTGGTGATGCCCTCAGTAGTGGGCCAGTATACCCGACTCCTAAACTCTTCCTTAATTAGTGTATCCCTTGACCACTTCATGTCCATTTCTAGAGTTTAGCCTTATAAGTATCATTTGAAACCTCCGACACTTCTAGTACCTCATTGATAGTCTGAACATCCATAGGGATGTTCACTCCTAGGATAAATATAGTAGGGTTGGGGTCATCCCAACAGACAGTAAGAAGAAGGGCATAGAACTTTTTCACCCAGCCTTAACGCGTGGTAAGGGGAGCCTCCACCAAAGGGGCCTAACCAGACTCTTCAAGCTGAGCATGGAATTTGCTAGCTTTCTCTGCCACATCATGCGTGTGAAGGCCCTCTCAAAATAGAAGTTTGTTATTTGATAATCCTACTATCTCTCCCAACTAGTGTCATTGGGAAACCTCACGAAGGGTATATCTTGCTTTGGATTAGTAGTCATCGAATCATAGAATCTGCAAAAAATTATGAATGGGTGGATTAGAACTCATAAAATGCAAGGAAAAATCAATTCAAAGAAAAATTCCACCCTTGGACGGACTGGGAGACTACTATCTACATCCTCCTGCTATAGCGAAATTTCTCCTGTTGTCACGAGGTCGCTATAGTAGGAATTCTTTCTCTATAGGATAGCAAGGCCACATCAACGACCTTCATCATTCTAGTAGTTCAAGAGGTGCTTAAATGGCACCTGTTGACCCAAAAATTTCATTTTTAACAAAATAACTTTATATCAGTGTTTTTAAAGTGCCTACTACTATTTCATGCAAAAATTTGGCATTATAACTCCTAAATATCTTCCGAATCTAAGTATCAACCAAGAACAATCCTTTACCTTCCCCCACCATTTTGAACTCATATTTGACTGTAAAACCCATAATCTTACAGCTAGAATATTGTAGGAGCGTTGTAAACATAAGGAAAACACCCATGCTTCGACAATTTGGCCAAATCAAAGCAACATATTCAAATTTCAAAAACCATCCCAATACATAGTCTATTCACCCTATTTCTAGCATTCAACAATCAAAATGCATATAATGAAGAAATATAGTAGGGGATGTGACCATTTTCTAAGTTTTAACATCGAGAGAAAAGTGATCATGAGAGAAAACTGAGTTTTTGAATGAAAAGGGTGAGGAATGGGACCCGATATTTGAGTTTTGACCCACTATAGAGGCCCATCAATCGCAATAGCAGCACTTCTATAATGAGAATATTCTCGCTATAGCAAGGTCCAGGTCGATAGGCAGGAAACTTTAGTTGTTTCGTTCGTTTAATCTTCCTAAAATGGTATATTAGCAAGGCCCTAGCCTACTAGGGTATCTGGAGATATGGGAATTTTCCATAGTTTGTGTAAGGCAATAATCCTATCTTTACACTGTCAAAATAGATCGATAGTATTCCACGATCGATTTTTTTTGGCCATCTTAAAGATTATTTCGGGAAGAATAATGGTTAAATTGGTATTTATTATAATGTCTTGTTCCGTCATTATTCAAAAATCTACCTCATGCGGGACCCTAAAAAATTTGCAAAATATGCTGCCAAATTAAATTGGGTGATACGACAAATATTTTGAATTTTGAACCCGCCATAGCAGAAATTTTCTAGCTATGGTGCCACAGCTATAGTGGTTGTCATGCCGTTGTAGAAGGGCTGATAGGACCAGAACATAGAAAACACATATTTTATAATCTGTCTCCTTCTTTTCTGTAGAAAAAAGGACGAGGGTTATTCCAAAAACCATCCTATGCTGCTCCAAGCTTGGGAACAATAGAGAGGAAGGATTCCAACACAAATGGGAAACATGGATTCCAATCCTACTTCTATTAGGATTCACCCCCATGAAGCCGAAAGCTCGTGTTCAGAGTTTCGCAACAATTGCTTCATGTCCAAGTAGGCCAGACTTAACTAAATAGTTAAGACATGTCTCTAAATACATAATACGTGGTAGATTGATAGAGATTTCATGCATAGGCCTTCGAACACAGAGTCAGGATGATTAGATGTGTGTTTGTTGCTATTTAGGGTGGTAAGGTGGTTCGCTACTAATGTTGGCCTTGTGACTGTTGTTGGGTGTTTTTTCTATGGATGGAAACCTGTGGGTACTCAGAGTAAGAGCTGGGGAAATTCTCTGGAAGGGTCACCTAAGGTAGGAGATGCTTGAATTAATTTCTAACCTACCCATGTGTGTGTGCGCAATGGTTTCTTTAGTATTGCTGGTATAGTACTTGATTAGGGAGAGAAACGGATAAATGTGATATGCTATCTTATTGCCAATCTCATGTAATGAACTTGTCTTAACTACTTGTAGTTTGCAAGTGTGGTTGTATTCTATGATTGTGATTGTGTGATGTTGAGATTATCGATTGGCTCGGGAATCACACTGATATAGATTATTGATTGGCTTGGGTACCACGCCTGGTATAGGATATCTATTGGTTAGCTCAAATACCATGCATGGTATAAATTACTAAATGGTTGGCTCGAGTACCACGCTGGTACATATTTAATTATTTTCTATGTGTTGGTTCCATGAGCAAACCAACTTAATTTATCATGATGTACTACTATATGACGGCCCATGAGTGGACAAATTATTGTGGTTTAATAATGGGGTGGTTCTTGAGTATACTAGATGACATATTAAACACCGTAGAAAAAGATTTAAGAATCTTTGGGGGGTACTTGTACCTGAAAGATGTGTTGAACTTATGTACGAGTTATTGTTATGGATTGGGCATGTTAAGCCAAGTTGTTGATTCGTATTTTACTTATATTTACTATCTTGAGTGATTTATGTATGTCAATATGGTTAAGGAAGGGAATTGCATGTGTTTCACTGAATTAGCTAGGGAGCCAAGGGCTAGGAGTATTGACAAGGGATTTTAAGTGAGGGGTGATGGACCGGTTATCAAGAATGGTTAGTAAATATTGAGGTTGGGATTGGATTTAGGGAGGTAATTCCAAGTGTTTGGTAAGAAGGGTAGGCTTGGGAGCCCTTAGTGTGATAGAGGGTCAAGTTATGATAGAATACGAAGGGTAGGTTGACTCTTAGTACTGGAGTTGATAGCGGAATGGGGTAGTAGGACTTGGGATAGAGTGTATGAATGCATGGAAGATATATCTGGCAGTAAGGGTTGTTGTTATGGGAGTGGGGTGCATAACTTCATGTTGTATGTATTCTTCTGAATATCTAGATGAGATTATATATAGGATTTGGGTTGCCAATGATGCCTACCCATACGTGTTGCTTGTGCTAATACAACTCTTTTTATGCCACTTGATATAATCTGGTTGCAGATTCAGTGATGTTTCATAGGTAAAGACAATGGCGATCTCCGACAGCTTCAACTCTTTTCTTCCTTATGGTTGAATTATGTCTGGTTTCATATTATTCATATTTTTAGAAGCTCTTGTACCTGTTTAGACTAGTTCATTGGGAGGTTTTTAGCCATTTTTGTAAAAGTTTTCTATTGAACAAATTTTGACGTTAATTCTTATTATATTAAGGCATTAAATATGTTTTAGTTTACTTTTGCATTACTAGTTAGTCATCAGGATGGTAAGAATTCTTCTATCTAGGTGTTAGAGTAGGTGTCTACATTGCTCGATAGTTGGATCGTGACATATAGTGTACTATATGCGTCTACTCAGCAAGTAACAACAATGCATTACACAAATCAATCATTCTTTGCCCCCAAATAGCATGTATCCTTGTCTTCATCTCAAGAGAATATGTAATTATTCTCCTAACAAAAGAATCATCAATGCATATTCTATAAAACTCAATCCTCATAAGAAATTTTCTTCCACATGGACCAAAGCCAACAACCACCTTCCATCAAGAACTCTTTACTCCCAGTCTTTATTCAATGGTTATGTCACCCACCCATATCCAGCTAATCATTTCATAAACCCCAGTCGATAACTAAGTTTAGCATATCTCGTGGCCCTAATCAAGTAAGCATTGTACCATTATGATTGTCGTATCATAAATCTCAAACCATTCAAATTCGTTGTTGCACCTTCACTTCATAATATAGAAAGTATACTCTTCATACAAATCCTAAAAGTAACTATACCACCTTAAACCTCCGTATAAAAAAGGCGATTTTCATGTCTTACAATCTTTGTCTTAACCGATTCGTTGATTCTCCATAACTTTGACCCTTCTTTAAGATAATAGTATATATGTATCAATCTTAACAGTGAACTGTCATATCCTTGTTGATATACTTCTACCATAAGAATGTAGTAGAAATTTCAATCTCCATTAAAATATTTCAATCCTCATCATACCTCGAGTGGCCCGTCTTGTTATGTCAAACTTTCTTAATTATAGTCTTTAAAGTCACGATGCTTATTACCTAGTTATTCCACTAATCGTACCATTTTCAATCATTAACTCTCTTTTTGATATCGATCATGCCATACATGAACTCCTCCCCTTACTAAACAATTAATCGTAGAATATAAGACAATTATGAAGTTCTTCACACTATTATTCATATTTCTTGGAGAATATTATCGAGCCAAAAGAATAAATCACAACTTCACTACATTTGTCATCGAATCATAACAATAGTCTAATTTTGTCCACTCATCCCTTAGACTTCTACCTCTTTTTTTCCCATTACAAAGTCTTGTACCATACCGTGCGATGTTAGCCTCAACTATTGGCGTGTGAATTCGAGTATATCTACTCACTCTCAATGAGAAAATGGAACGAGGAGGTGTTAAAAGTTTGACCAGGCGAATAACGCATGATAAGAAATCAAAGAATAGAATTTTCTAAAATGTAATATAGCCTCCCAAAGAAAGACATACGTCATCGTACTGATTCGTGAGAATCTCTAGTGATTTTTGAAGTTTTATTTAGATTGTATCTGGAGTAAATTTATTCTTACTCAATGCATAAGATACGTTAAAGATAGAAAAGTACACTTTTTTGCACTTTAATTCGGTCCATTTGATTATTTTATTTAGAGAAAAGACATAAAGTGACATCTGAAGTTGTTCCAAATTTTCAAAAAGATATTTTAACTATTCGGATGTCCTATTACCCCATAAAAGTATTAAATACCTTTGTAAATAGACCATTTTGATCCATTTTCTAATCCTAGAATTTGAATATGCTCGTGATGCACACTCCCTTTTCATTAATTAATTTAATTTAAATATTAACAAAATGCGTGTTTAATCCGACCCGATACGTTTCACCTACCAACATAAACAATATTTCTTTTCTTTTCTTTTTCATTTCTCACTTTTCTCTTCTTCTTTTTCCTTCTGAAATTACACACGAAATTGAAGAATATCTACTTAGGGTTGCTTCAATTACGACGTTTATATTTCTTGGAGGACTAGTTGAGAAATAAGGAATTCAAGATTAACGGGTTAGAGTTTTCATATTTATCTAGTATTTAATAAAAAGTTTAAATTTTCTTGATTTCTTGAAAATTTTAAAGAAATTAAGAAGATATTAAACCTTGAACGGCTGGAAGTTAACAAGAAGTTAGAAAGTTCTTACTTTTTTGGGCTGATTTCGTTTGAGAGAGAAATAATTTTTTAAAAAACTTCAATGTCTCTTTTGAAAGAATTGGGGAAGATGGTGTATTTAAAAATGAGGTAATTAAATAATAGAAAAAGAATTGACATGTGGGATTTTTTAATTTGTTCTTGGAAGCAAAGTTTCTCATTCACGCGCGTTATCTGTGTGAAAACATACATGGGGAGAAAGTGGGTCAAAATGGTCTATTTATAGATGTATTTACTTTCATGAGGCAATAGGATGTCCGCAAAGTTAAGGTGTCTTTTTAAAAATTCAGGACAATTTTAGGTGTCACTTTATGTCTTCTCTTTAGGAAAAACTATTTAATTAGACATACATTCATTCCATATCTACTAATTTAACTCATACTTTCAAATATCACCTATTATTCCACTATTTAATAATTTTGTACCATATTTGAAGTGAGATATTGAGATACAACACTTCTTAAAATTAATCTAAAATAGAGCTCTTATGCATCCATCCTCTTAATACAACAACAACAACAAATCCAGTATAATCCCACCATGTGAGTTTGAGGAGGGTAGAGTGTACACAAACCTAACCCCCACCTTGAAAGGTAGGGCGACTAAAATAGAGCTCTTATGCATCCACCCTCTTAATCACCCCCCTAAATCACGCTCGAAAAAATGAGAAGAATTTAGAATATTTTTTATTAGTGATACGATAGATTAAGTCGTTATATGTGTGATTTGCTCCTAAATTACTATGTTTCAGTTATATTACATAATTAGATATATCTGCTTAGCATGTATCCGAGATACATGAATCTGAACACTCCAAATACATGTATTTAGAGATTAAAACATGATAGAAATTGTAATACCAAACACTCACGAAAAGACAAATAATTAACCCTTAAACTAGTGTGATTTTTATTGTTTGCCCTTTTATTTTCCATCATTTAGTTTTGGGAACTAGTTTTTTCATCCTCTAAAAATAGCCGGACCACTTGAAAAAGTTATTGGGCCTAGGAGACTAAATAAGCCCAGAGGGTATACACAGAGCAACTAGGGTGGATAAAAATTCTCATCTGTTTAAATGGAGGCTTTGCCCTTTCCTTCCCTTCTTCACACTTTGCCCCTATTGAAGAGCTCTCCCTTAATTTCAGTCAGGTACGCCACTTATTGGTTGTTTGCTTTCTGTTTTTATACGGAGAATTCTCTCTCTTTTTGCTTGCGACACTGCTACGAGACAAATCTACTTTCTGCTTTTCAGAATTTTTGTATGTTTGAAAAACTATGCTATTGATGAATGGGAATATTCTATAGAAGCGGCATAATACGTGGGTGTTTTGCCCACGAATACAAATTGGAGTTATTTTTGACTTTAATGAATAATTTGGGGTGGAAAAAGTGAAAACCCTTTTTTGCTGTTTTTCAAATTCTTGAAACTTCAAGTTGAATCCCGGAAATTTTAATGGCCTATGAGTAGAATAACAAGCTTCTTTTAAAGCCTGAGAAAATCCTATGTTCTGGTGTCTTTGTTAAATCCAACCCTTTGTGTTGTTAAAAAGGTTGTTCTTGGTGATGGAGAGAGCTTTTACTTATGATGAATTGTGCATTTTCAGTTTAATCATGTATGAAGAAGAATAGTGACTAATGTTTCGTTTTGAATCTAGAAAGGTTCTTGTTTTCCTTCTTATTGCTGATTTAGTATTTGTTGTGAAAAAAGAGATTGTTAAAGCTTGATTTCAGTACCCAAGAACACCCAGCCAAGATGCAGAACGACGAGGGACAAAACATGGATCTTTACATCCCCAGGAAATGGTATGCTTGATTCTTGAGTTTTTTTAATTCATTGTTTGTGTAATTGCATGTTGTGATCTAGCTAACATATGCCCACAATTGCAGTTCTGCTACGAATAGGCTTATCACCTCAAAGGATCATGCTTCTGTTCAACTTAATGTTGGTCATTTGGATGATAGGGGTGTGTACACAGGCAGTTTCACAACTTTTGCTCTCTGTGGTTTCATCCGTGCTCAGGTACTTTTTCCCTTTGATTATAATACCTGTTTAACTTTTGCCATTGAAGTTGATAGTTCTTTCCCGGTTAATTTATGATTGTTCTCTTTAGTATTAGTAATTCCTTTGGTAAATTTATATACTAATAGATAATGTATAAGGTAGCTGCATTTTTGAGATTTGATGTAAAAATGTACCTTGTATATGATACCATCTTGGTGAATCATGATTTAATATTTCGGAGTTGCCCAAAAAAAGGACCAATGCAGTTGCAAGGATAGTCTGTAATGTACACTGGCATAAAATTTAGTGAACTTTAAGCTGCTTAGACGTTAAAGTTTCCAAGTCAAAGCAGCTCAGGTACATAACTCTTCTCAAGTAAGAACCTCAACTTTTTTCATGTCATGAAAATAATGAACAAGACATCTTACGGCTGTTTCCTCTATGTGATGGAAGTGTCATTAGGTTTCTGAGGAAGTTTAGGTTCTTGCTTTTCCTAAGCAATCCAAGATAGATTGGGATGTCTAATTTTAATCTGCCCTTAACTCCTTTCTGCATTCAAAGTTTGTCTTTAGTATTTGAACAGGCCATTTAACTTACATGTATGCTTTGGCATTCAGCTGATGTTAAAATAATTTCAATCTTGTTGTTTCATCTTTGCAGGGTGATGCTGACAGCGCAATGGACCGCCTCTGGCAGAAGAAGAAAGTTGAAGCTAGACAAGAGTAGAAAAATAGATTTGCATTTTGATGTTACTTTATGATGAAGGATTCTGGATAACCATTTAAATTTCAGTTGAGTTAGACAATGTTCTCCATGCTATTCTTCATCTTTGGATATTTGAATTGCCCCGTTGGTCATGATTTTTATCTCATTTTCTGACTAGTTTTTTGACGAGTCTGGTTAGATTCCCTTGCTCTTTTTCTGAATTTTATTTCCCAACAGTACTGAGGGGTTAAGTGTTCATGTTGATCCAAAATCTAATGTGAGATGTAAAAAATTTCATGAGATCCGTGGAGTCTTGCATCAAAAGACTTCTTGAGCTTCTTAACTCATACTAATTGAAGCATGTAAGCGAATCTTGAACTACTGAGTGTTTCTTGGATAGGGCCAGAGTAACTTCATTTTTCCACTGTAAATGATGTTCAAGTCCTGCAAGAGGATGAATTGACTTGTGTGGTGGAGTTTGTGTATCATTTTTTGAATTCGCAAAAGATGAGTCCAGAAGAGACACTGAATGCTGAGAAATGCTAAGGATTTTCCTTTTCATTTTTTGGAAATAGCATTTGGCATTCCTTCCACCCCAGTGCATTTGCCGTCTAAATATATGACTAATGGATAGCATTGGATCCTTGTGCTTCTGGCCATTGCTAAAATATCATTTGCCTTGAGCTTACATGATTTTTGATACACATGATATACTAAATGGAAATTTATCTAAAAGAAATTAATAAAATGAAGAAAAGAGACTACATTTTATCATTTGAACCCCTCAAAAAAGTACATTTTCTCCTTGCTGTTCATCTCCAATTTGAATTAGTATATCTAGTTTGTTGAAATACCAGGACTCCCTGAGCACTGCTTAGCTTCAACCATTGCTAGCATATTCTTCCTTTCTGGGCAGTAATTTATATATATATAGAACCTAAGTTGGTGCAATATGTTTGCTCTAGTTTTTTGTGGATATTTCTGTAGTAGTATTACCACTGATTTTATGGTTTCATCACCTTGCCTTGGTTCCAATTTGTTTGTCAAACATGTTTTGGTCCAAGGAACAGTTAATATTTTTTCTTGATGATATCCTCCTACCTCTTCCTTCTGGCACTTGATACATCTTGACAAAAACTGAAACTCCAACATTTAGAAAGAAAAATAACAAGTTTTTTCGTTACGGGTTTCTCAAAGTGTGAAGATCGATATAACTTATTATGGCATGTTCTGCATAAAAGCATCTCGGACGTCATGAACTACTTATTATTTGGTTCAGTTCGCATGTAGATAACCTAAAGACAATGTTCCTGCATTAGCTTAGGTTTCTAGTCTGGTTCTGTTGGAAAAATATCTGAAAGGGTCAGTCTTTCTATCTTTGGAAAATACCTAAGGGGTCAAATTGCTCAAATCCAGACAAGAAAAGAACTGAATGATTAAAATTTTAAGCACTACGAAGTAGCACTAGATAACTGTAAGCAAAGATATTAGGGTTCACTGTGGCATAAGTAGCACTAGATAACAGTAAAGGATATTGTGTTCCACTACCGGGACACTTGGCTTATACTGTTGATTCAAATAAAAACCAAAAATGGTGTGTTGATATATCTTTTGACTTTTTATATACTTTGTAGGGTGGATCTTGACGAGATCATGTTCGTGTAAAGCCATTGACATGTTTCAACAAGAAGCAATCATAATGTATATTACCAGCAAAGAGTGGGTACAGTAGTTGGGATTTCCCCATTCTTAACTAGAGGTCTTCGGTTTGAACGTGGAAATGGAGTACCTTTTGGTAGGAAGTACTCTGCTCCTCTTTGTGTATCTACCTAGAGTGAATCAGGATTAGTAGGTCGTTGGGCTATGAATACTGGATGGTTAAAGGAAAAAATTACAATGAACATCGCACAGAGCTGCGCGGCATCTGCTCCATTGCAGCTGCATTATTTTGATGCGTACTTTTAGGCAGGGAAAATCCATCAACTTGTGCAGATAGTATTTGGCTTATAGTTGTCTTGCAGCTGGTATTTCTTCTGGTTTGTCTGATAATACTGAGACTTGTGGATATCTTGTGCATTAGACGGTTACTTATAATCATTTGGTTATACTTGATTTTGATCAATTAACCTACTTATCTGGATGAAATTTCACTATCATCTGTGGATCATATATTGCCAGGAACACTTTAATTTCTCCATAGTCTCTATAATCTGATTTTAACTCTTACTCATTAAGACCTGGATATTCTTAGAAGGTCCTTCTATATGTATGTAATGTTTGCAAAAAAATGGACTTATGCTTTCACATGAACAGAGTTAACACTCCATGACTGAAGGCCTAAATTAAGGTTAGACTTAAGAGTAGTCATTAGGCTCTTACCAAATAGATGGAGCTAAAAACAAGAATCTCTGTTATGATGATTTGCTTTGCGCTTACACAATAAGTTGCATGTTGCGGAAGAGTATTTGTGTGGATGGGAAAGAACCTGCCTGCAATAAGAGCAGCGATGAGATTTGATTTCTGTATAAAAGGTTATGCTTACAATGTAGAATATGAGCATCCAGAAAATCTGATATCTGGGATATGGAACCAAAAATGGAAATAGAGAATCTCATCACATTTAACTTCAGTATGCCAATAGAGGAAATTAGCAGGGTTCTGTTTACTAGTTCCATGCCTCTTAATGCATGAATAGTTGTTAGGAAATAATTGTGTGGCTCACTTTTGCTAAAGGAAATGAAGGATTCCAGCTCAATACCTTAGATATGGAACAAAAGAATAAGGATTAAGATAACGGACACGAAAGAATGTCTATTGTCCACCCCACCCCCTACTTTCCATTGAAAAGATCAATGTGATGTTACTGGTTAAAAGCACTGGTGTGACTTATAACCAATGTAGCTATTCTCCTCTGTTGGTGGCCCTCATATCTTGCAAACAAAGTGGGATATTTCTTTTTTTGGCGCTTTTAAACTGTACAAGAAAGTAGAGATTTGATCCGCCCTTTTAGCTCTTTCATGTGGAAAAATCCTTGAAGCATATGGATGCTTTCTTGGTCCACATGAATGGACCCTTTTGAAGGTGAAAAGTTTTATCGTAGTTCCAGTCCTTCCGGATCATACACCCCGCTTTGTCACAAGGTGTACGTGTAATACATGAAAATTATACTGTGGAATCACTCTCCTTGATCTTGATTTGCTTTCTAAACTAGTTTCTGTAATAGAGTATCGTGAGTAATGCTCAAGTTAACTTATTTCTTTAACAATGTTGACAACAATGTCATTCCATTATACGCGAGCTTTTATTCAGCCCATTTCGAGTCAATTTATTGCTTAAAAACTATTTCCTCTCCTCCCTCTATGAGTTTGTGTGGTAAGGAAAATACCTGGTCCCATCAGGTAGTGTTAAAGAATTTTGAAATAGTGAACAGTTAAGGTATTATTATATGAATATGATGAATTGTTCTGTGTCCCCTTGTTGTACTCTGAAGATGCCTGGATATAAGTTCTAAAAGCAGCATTAGATGCTTAGGTTACCAAGACATAAAAAATGCATTAGATGTTATACTATGCTGCAAGAAGGGGAATCATTTCTATTTGACCCCCACCCACAAGATGCTTGCTACACTATCTTCTATATACCAAAATGGATTTTTTTTTTGGATCAGTGGGTTGACTCCCATTTTAAATGTTCTAAACATAAATTAATTTATAGACCAGTGAATTTATTAATATGGTTACTTATTCCCAATCAGTTTGCTTATGATGGAAAGGATCAGTCAAAAGTAAGGAAATAGAGTAAACTGTAATCTTTCAAACAAAGAAAAGGAAAATGATGGAGTTTATGATGTTAAACAAAATGTCAACTTTTTCTGGTGGAATAAAAGCATTGATGTGATTGCAGGAATTAATCCCTTCTCCGTGTGCACTTTCTTTACTCCACTAAAGTTCATGTGGAACTTTAAATGTCTTATCTCATCTTCATGTTTAAAAACATGCTACGATAATTCAAATAAGAGGCAGATTAAGAGAAAGAAGTTAAAAGTATTGACTGAAAGGGAAATACTCAGATGAAGAGCTATGTGGAATGGTACCCTATTTTTATTATGTTGACAATCGATTTTGCTTTTGCTATTAGTAACATACTTCTCAAGAAGATTATACTGGACGGGATGAACCATTTGGTCTTCATAACTTATCGGCAGGCCATTTCAACCATTTTTTTAGCCCCAGTTGCCTTCTTTCTGGAAAAGTATGAATATTGTCTCTTAGAAAGATTTCCATCTCCAATAAATGGTAAAATTTTTGCCTCCTCTGAACATGCAACTTATTGCTTCTTGCAGGAACACCAGACCAAAACTCACCCCTCAAATCTTGTGCAACCTTTTTTTGAGTGCCATTGTTGGGTAAGTCGGAATGATCTCTATAATCTTCTAAGTTATTGTCTCTTTTTCATGGCTATGTTTTCTTGTTTAATATTTTCACCATATGTTACATCATTTTTGTAGGGCATCTCTTACGCAATACTTATTCCTTCTTGGCATGGAATACACATCTGCAACTTTCTCATGTGCCTTTCTCAACATGGTTCCTGTGATCACATTCCTTATGGCATTACCTTTTGGGTATGAAAGCTATGGTTTTCTCATTTCAAATTTAACAAATAGCCTTAAATTGCTCTATTTTCTAATCCTACCAATGATAATTTACCTCCGTTATGTATGAAACTGATGCAGGTTAGAGACTATCAACATCAAACACGGAAGTGGAATAGCCAAAGCGATTGGTACACTAGTATGTGTTGGAGGTGCCTTCTTACTGACTTTTTACAAAGGCATCCCTTTGGTTCATTTTTCAGACCAACCATCTGTATCTTCATCCTCGGAAGGAGACATTAGTTCCTCGAAAATAAAGGAAAGATGGATCCTTGGTTCTCTGGCCATGTTTGCTGGGACACTTTTGTGGTCTTCGTGGTTCCTTCTCCAATCATTTATTGGAAAGAAATATCCATGCAAGTACTCTAGCACTGTTATTATGACCTTCTTTAGCGCCATACAATCGGCTGTCTTGACTTTTTCCATTGACAGAAGACTATCCATTTGGGTTCCGAAGGAAAAGATAGATATGCTGAGTATCCTCTATGCTGTAAGTTCACTTAATACAGGTTCTTATCTTCCTAAGTAGCAGAAATAGATATTTCCTGTCCCTCATGTGGAATTTTATATCCTTCGAAATCTCTCTTTCTCATTGTCCTTTTTTTTTAATCTCTCAGTGTTTGCAGTTCAACCAATTTATTTACAAAGATATGAAGCACCACAGATAGCGTTATTCATTACTGTATGTGCTTGAAAATTTAGAAGTTATAAGAGGATTTTCACGGATTCGTTAGGAATTCTGAATGACTTGTGACAATTAGCATCTAATTGGGAATCTAACAAAAATCTTGGATGCTTGAGAAAATTAGAGTTCCTTGGACTTCAGATGCTAGTATTTCTTTTATTGGTTCCTATGTGCAGGTAAAAGAAAAGCCAAGTCTTCTATGAACCAAAAGATGTCCTTTCCTTTTAGTTTGTAAAGGGAACGTACGAGACAAAAAGTAGAGAAGCTCTTTCTATGTTGTATAACAATGAAGATCGTCATGGCATGACTTCAAAACACAAAATGGAGACTTAATTATCTCATTATTATCTTCTGAGTTCGAAAGAGTATACTTTACCACTGATTAATTTTATCTTGTTTTGGTTTCTACTTGACACCAATGAGTTTTCCCAAGCCAGGGATTAATAGGTTCAGGAATGTGCTATGTGGGAATGTCATGGTGTGTCAAGAAGAGGGGTCCAGTCTTCACTGCAGCATTCAGTCCTCTTGTCCAAGTTATGGCAGCCTTGTTAGACGTTCCCATTCTACACGAACAACTCCATCTTGGAAGGTGATTACAACAGTTTAAAGCTTCTAAATTCTTTTTTAACCATTTTTTCAAATAATCATCTTAAAAGTAACTAATTTCCTTGTAAACAAATCATGATCAGTGTAATTGGATCGGCTATTGTAATTGCTGGTTTATACTTTCTGCTTTGGGGCAAGAACAGAGAAATGCAAAAAGTTGTCCATGAAACTGAAGAGAAAAAAGAGAAGGAGCTACCCTTCAAAGATCTAGAAACCAATTCTGAATCCAGGATCCCTTGATGTCAACTTTATCAATAAGTACTTCAATACGTCTTCCGAGTTTTCTTTGTTAACCTTAGCTTTTGTAATAAAAAAACTGCGCTTTTATCGTTCATTTTTGTTCTTCAAGGAAAGAGCTTATTAAATCTGTCAATTTTAAGAATCAAGTGTGTACTCAAATTGGCTGCAGATAAGATATTTTGCAACTAATATGAGAGAAGTAGAAATAGCAGAAAGATCTAATAAGATGTTATGATCATTAAAAATAATACAAATGTTCAATTGCCTTTCTGATATATAAGGATAAGCATCAATACTGGGTCTCTAGTCGAATGGCTGTAATCGCGACTGTTCTTGTCAGGAATTCCATGCCAAGAGACGAGACCTTGAAAAAAAGAAGGAAACACACAGAACTCAACTAAGCTATGGTGTTTATTCATATGGAGAGAGTATTAGTTTGAAATTTTATAGCAGCTTCTTGATCATTGAACATTTCTTGATTATGGCATAAGCCTATTCTGACTGTTCATTGTGATGCTTACTTTTCTTGCCTTTCTTGTTTTTATGTCCTTGTGGTGTTGGAACTTGTTCATCCACATAATCAGAGATGTCCAAATGAACACCAGGGTCATTAGTACAATAACTACCACCCATCATGATGGAATTGTTGATGGACTGGAAATTGCTGTTCACATATGTTTTTAAGGGCTCATGTTCCCCTGGTGAAACACCGTCGAGGCCAGCTTTCTCATCCATCTCACCGCGCATGCTGGCTCCCACATTGGTTCCAGCTAGAGTGATGATTCTGGTGCCATGATCATCTTCATCATCACCAGCTTGAAGATTCTGGCCTGAGTCTCCTGCTGCCTTGTGCACGCGTTGGAGGCCGGCTAGGCGTTTTGTCAGAGAAGAGATCATGTCCTTGATATCATTATCTGCTTGCTTTTGCTTCTCCCTATCAACAAAATTTGAGTCAGCCATGATCAACAAGGAAAAAGTTGATAAGAATTTTTTATTTAATGAATACAATATGAAATTTAGCTTGGATTTAAAGAGGAGGAAAACACAGTGGTGTTTGATTAAAGTTGAGGGACAGAACCAAAATGCCTTTGCCTACTTAGCAATGCAAGAATTTTCATTCAAATATTCCCAAAATAGAAAATCAAGAAAAGCATTGCTTGTTGAAGGGTTTTATAATCTTCATGATTACATTTTATTGTCTTGTGTCTTTCAAGTTTTTCTTTAAGCACAAGTAGATGGCAGGGCAAAGATTAAAAGGTAAAAAGGTTATTCAATTTAGGGTGTGTTCGGAACAAGTAAGAAAAAAGAAAATATTTCAAGGAAAACAAGTGAGTTGTTTTACTTATTTTCTTGTGTTGGATACATAAACAAAAAATATTATTAAAAAAGTATGGGGATGAGCTCCTATCACGTTTCAAGTCTTTTCATATATTATTCATTCAAAACGATTCACGTTTTCAGCACATCAAATTTTAACATTGAGCAAATGTGGTTCTTAATATATTTGTTCCAAATAAGTTTTGTCGTGATTGTACTTTCTTCTCCTAAACGTGGGACTCATATTCGTGAGCCGTCAATGGGGAAGTTCTCCTTTAAGAGGTAAGCTCATCTATGTCATTGGATAAAAGATTTTGACCCAACGATCATTTAATCTAATTTTCTCATTTCTTATTCTTGTTTGGCATTTGTCATTTGCCATCCATAATAATAGGCCCAACATTGACTAGCTCATAATGGCTACACGTTCAAGAAAAGTTCAAACTTCCAAGGCATTAAAAAAAAAATCTAAGTGGTGTTTGGCCATATATTTCAAATAGTTTTCATATTATTTGAAATTTATGAAGTTAGAATTGAAGATAGCGTCGTGTTTGGTTTTATTTTTTGAAAAAAGAAGAAGTTGTAATAATGTCATATTTATACAATTTCAAAAGTGAAAAGTGAATTGGATGACAGTTATATGTTGTTTTCCAAATTTGCAATACAACTGCAAATTGAATTTGCATTTTCATGGACAATACATTGATTTTCAAATTTTTTAAAAAGTTATTTTAGAAAAAAGTGAATAACTTTTATGACCAAATGAAGCATTAATAAACCGTAACTCATTCAACTTTTGGGATTAGAGTCGCAATGGTCAAGTGTTACTTTAACGTAGGATTCCAATTTCACTAAAAATTCTCGCTCTCTTACCTTATCTTCCCCTATTATTCACGGCTCCATGTCCACTCTAAAAAAAATAATCTATAGAACTCCAAGAATAACTCAATCAATCTCTTTCACGTTATTTGCCAAAATGACTGAATAATTAAAATTAGATAACAAGCTATTAATAGTGATATCCAACTAATTTTAGTCCTAAAATGATAAATTTGTGAAACAAATTGAGCAAAAAAAAAGAAGAAGGGGGTGCACATAACTCTGAAAGTATGTTTACAACGACCTAGGCTGATTTTGACACTTGAAGTTGGTCAGAATCAGTACAATGTATGTACAGATTTTAAAATGTGGTCAAGTGGACATGGACCATCCAAAAATTAGTGTCCATAAACTAATAAAATGACAGGCTGCAATGCAGTAATCATCAAGTTGT
The DNA here is from genome assembly GCF_947179165.1 of Solanum dulcamara. Taxonomy (NCBI): domain Eukaryota; kingdom Viridiplantae; phylum Streptophyta; class Magnoliopsida; order Solanales; family Solanaceae; genus Solanum; species Solanum dulcamara. The sequence continues at coordinate 34,504,016 of NC_077240.1, read as the reverse complement.
TCATCACTTTCACAAAAGTGATTGGTCATGAAACAAATAACTATTGCGGCTGCATGCCTTACTTGTAAGCTAACACCAATTTGGAAACATTAGATTTTCTAATATTCCAAATGTGGTTCCCTTTTCTCTTTTTGCTCCCCAATAGTTGTTTTCAGTAAAGAGAAAAAGTTCAAATATGCCATTGAACTTTGAAAAAAAGTTTATTTATGTCATTCGTTAAAAAATTGGTTTATTTATGTCATTGTTAATTGAGAAAAGACTCATCTATGTCATTATTTTTTAACTCCGATTTTGCAAAACTACCCAAACAAGTTTTGACACTTTTCTATTGAAATTTTGAATCAAATATACTCTTTTTGCTTCTTCTTCTTCAAGAACACGTGAAGAACACCAAGAACTCCAAATTTCCAACTTTTTTAATTGTTCACGAAATTACTTCAAATTTCAATCGTAGCGTCCCTTCAAGCTAGATATCAAAATTCAATATCTTTTGAGCTCGAATTCAATCTAACCCAGCAAGACACACTTAAAATTTCTTCAAAGTTACAAAACTTAAACCTCTTTTAATGATGGATTTTTTGACACAACTCAAAAATTCAATCTCCTTTGATGTTAAAGTTCACTATCTCTATGTTTAAAATTTCAAGTGATTTGGAGTTGTGGAGAAAATTCTACCATTAAAGGAGGTTAAAGTTTTGAAACTTTGAAAAAATTTTAAGCGTCTTGTTGGATTAGATTGAATTTGAGTTCAAAAGATATTGAATTTTGATATCTAGCTCGGAGGGATGCTACTATTGAAATTTGAGGTGATTTCGTGAAAAATTTAAAAAGTTGAAAATTTAGAGTTCTTGGTGTTCTTCATGTGTTCTTAAACAAGAAGAAACAAAAAAAGTATATTTGATTCAAAATTCCAACAGAAAAATGTTAAAAGTTGTTTGGGTGGTTTTGCAAAATCGGAGTTAAAAAATAATGGCATAAATGAGCCTTTTCTCAAACGGCAAGGGCATAGAGGCAATGACATAGATGAACCAAATTTTTAACAGATGACATAAATGAGTCTTTTTCCAAAATTCGATGACATATTTGAGTCTTTTCCCTTTAGTAAATGTTAGAGTTGCCAAATAGGTGAGTTAGATTGATTTTGGGCGGATTAAATTGTATTGAGTTAATAAAAAAACTATTTGGATTTAAATAGGTTGGACTGAAATGAGCTAAAATGCGGGTCATAACCAAATTCGTCTAATTCCTACTAAATTTTAATTATTTTATTTGTTCTTTTATAAATTTTAGTACCTAATAAAACTATTTTTTCCTTTATTATGACTATTTATAATATATCAATTTTTAAAATGTCTTTTTAAAAATATTCTGGCAAAATTTTCCATGAGTAAATTTAAGCTACATATCACTACTATCTTTAATGAGTTGAAATAGGTTGAACTAATGAATGATCAAACTTGAATGATTTCAGCGGATTGGGTTCGATTTAGCCAATCCTAGTAAATTCTAATGGAGGAGGGATGGGCAGGACGAGAAGCAAGAAAGAAAAAGACCTTTAACAAGTTTTGAACCGTGCACAAGCTAGATCTAGAGTCTTTTTAGGAAGAAGAATATTTTCCACGAAAAAAATTTCTTGAAAAATCAGTGTTTTTCTTACACTATTAAAAATAGTGCAAAAATATATCGATCAAAGAAAATCAACGGACTGAGTTGATCCAAAAAATCGAGGGGAAATCGACTCATTCATTCATTCTTTAAAAATATTTTATAGACATAAATTTTATCAGGTTAAGTTCATACAAAATTTTGTATTTAATTCATGTTCATTTTGGTTGATTAATTAATTTGGGCTTTATAAATTATTTAGTCCATTTTAATAAATTCAAGTCCAAGGTCCATTACATCTTGTAGCCCAAACCCATGCCACGTGCCACATTGACTCGGCATCCAAGACTAACAAGATAACGTCACGTGTCCAAACGATGTGGTAGTCCTAGTCAAATTCAAGAACCAATCACAATCCGCCAAGTATCAAAATGACATCTTTTGACTAATCCTAAGAAACCTTGTACACCCCCCTACAACTATAAATAGAGGATATACATGACATTCAAAGGCACTCTGAAAACACTACAACAAGCATTGGAGCAAGTATTGTAGAAAGCTACAACATCTACTGCATAGTTCTTCCAAAGAGTGATAGACAAAATTTTTTCCTTAGATCTTTTCGAAGCAACGAAGCACTAACCAACATTCCCGACGATTGAAATACATCTCTAGGATATCCAAATCATCCAAAAATTTAAAAATTATGCTATCGAAGGCCCTCGAATCTTGGAGAAGTTTAGGAGAAAAAAATCAAGAAAGTAATAAAATTTTATGTCAAGCCATGAGTCTACACCCTAGGCGTGATCGACACTCAAAAATCATTATTGGTTCCCAATCGAACTCTTGGCCTGATTGACTCACTAAGCGGAAGACTTTAACTATCAAAAGTACTCAGATGGGCATCATAAAAGTAAAAGAACTGATGATTCCCCTCCTCCCCCCACATACAAAATAGAAATACTCAATGTTTTCAAAACACAACTCAAACGAATGAAACTCTATCTGACTAGTCTATGAAACCTCTAACTAACTGACTCTGAAATAGGTATTGGGAAAGGCCCATGACTACATCGAACTGGTAAATAAAGGACTAAAAGTAAAGACTGAAATAAGACTCAAGACCTCCTACGAATGCAAAGAGGTCTCACCAAAGCTGAGTAGAAAGCTGATCTTCAATGGTGAGTCTATTGAGGATCTTTATCACCTGTGCCTGCATCATAAAAAGATGTAGAGCCAAATGACATCAATATATGGAATGTACGGTATGTAAAATAGGTGAAAGAAAAATTACTCATGATACTCAACTTAAAGGAACTCAACTCTAAAAATAGCTCAACTCAATGAAACATGCAATATAATAAAACAATGCTTTAAAAGTCATGAAGCAGTGAATGTAACTCAGTATATGAAAATATAATGTTTTACTCTTGGGGAGTTTCTCTAACCGACAAACATCACTTATGAGCTATGTGATGATACAACGAACTGTTGTCGTTGCCACAATCGTCGAATACATTGCCAAGGTAAGGGAGCAACTCATCTTTGGATGCACGAAAAATCCTCTTTTGGGACAATAAGGAGTCGTCCAAATGAACAGTATGATCCTATCCTACAGTTGCTACGTAGTTTATGGGATTTCAAGTTGTGCTATAGTCTTAACCAAATTGGTGCTCAATACTACTCTCAAAAATATAATTTATTATTCTTATAACTCAAGTGAGTATATTTACTCAATTAACTCATTTAGTCTCTTTTGGACTTTAGTCAAAACTCAATTCTTCTCAACTCATCTCATTTTTTAAAAATAGATATGATCTCAACTCAATGAATGCATTAAAGTATGAATTAGCTTCCCAACTCAATCTCAAAATAAATTTTTAAAAGTAATCTCAAAATAAGTGTTTAAAAGTATTTATACTCATGCTCAAAATATGATTAACAGACTTCTCAACTCAACTCATGCTCAAAATATTATTTAAGAGACTTCTCAATTCAACTCATGCTCAACTCTTTTTTCAAGTAAATAATGAAAATAATCATTCTCTAACTCAAAGCAATGCATAAAATAATTAAATGCAAGATTCAATTAGGGTTCATGTGAATGCAAACATGAATCCATAGTCTCAAAACTCAACTCAATAAAGTATAATCAAACATATACTATAACTCAATAATTTTTTTTATATAAACAACTCAAGAATTCAATTTATTGGAATTGAAACTCAAATTCAAATTCAACTTGACTATAGGAATATGTAGGGCATGAGGACGAACTTAGTCCAATATTTTGATAGCCTTACATATCTGGAACGAATATTATCTAGTCAAAATTTGGAGACTTGACTTGAAACTCTTCAACCCTAGCTCTTCTCCTTCTCTCCAATTCTTGATCTCAAAAGTTTCTAATTGTTAATGAATGAAAAACCTTGTTGGATACTGATAAGGGACTAAATTTAGTCTCAAAACGGCTTGAGTTAAGTTTGAAAAAAGTAGGGAAAAGATTAGAATGCTCCTCATTAAATTGGGTTTGATCCGCTACGGGTGACTTCCTACGGACCGTAGAAGGTCTCTCATAGGAAATATTATTCAAAATAAGGACCTACTAGAACTTGGATATTGGGTCTACGACCACCCTTCTATGGATTATTGACACTGAGATGGATCATCCTGCTAACTCGTAGGAAAAGTTCTGGGGTATTTTCAGAGGGTGGGTTCTGCGAGTCCATCTCTATGGATCGTAAAACCTTCTACGGATCGTCGAAAGGGCTCGTCTTTCACACAAGAGATTCTGAGTCTCTGAGTCTCACATATGGTCCGTAGGAACTCTTACGGGCTGTAGAATCCACTCATAGGGTGGGTTGAAAGAAACTCAGATTTCTCTAAGTATGGGAAGGACCTACGGGTGCCTCCTATGACTCATAGGACTTTTTACGAGCTGTAGGACCCCACTTGTGGTCACTAAGAAGTGGCCTTCTTCAAATTTTCTCTTGGTTCTCAAACTTGATCTAGGCTAGAATAGTATATCTTGTTATATTTTACTCACAAATTCATCAATAAAAATTACCTTTTTCTTTTATTTGTTTTTAGTTGCAGTTAATTTTCGATACTTTAAAAATTTGTTGAGAACAAATTTTGGCACGCCTAGTGGAATCAATTCTGCTCTTCGTCTCTTTCTCTTGTAAATCAGAAACTACAAAGTCAACTACTATAATGGCCTTCAGAAAGACTAGTGATGTTTTATGAAAGGACTCTACTACTGTTGTATCTGCTGATCTTAGTCATGTTGGCTCAATTACTCGAAGAAAGTTCAAGATCTGTGACTTAGATGGATTTGAATACTTCACTTCTTTGAAAACAGTGAAAGATAACGACTCTCATATGACGGTCCTAACTACAACCCTTGAGGATAACCTCACACCCATGTTCTTTAGAGACCTTTCTCAAATTGGCTCCAACTTTGGTGAGTCTGATGATTCAACAGATTCTCTAACTTTAATGAATATCAATGCCTTGGTGACTGACTCAACTGACATGGAAAAGAAGTTTGCAATGATGGAGCAAACCATTGAAGCCTTGAAAAAGTTTGTTGACGATAAAATTTTTCATATTGCTCAACTTATGAACAAGTTGGAGGACTTCGCATCTGGAGAGTCAAATCACGTCCCTACCTGTCCGTCTGGCTTCAATCCACAAAATAAGGACGTTGAGGAATCTCTATCTAAGTATAAATTTCAAAAGGAGAAACAATTTGTTTCAACTGCGGTGTTATCTTTTCAACAGTAACAAGACATGATAATAAACACCATCAAAACTCAATATAGCGGAACTCCAAAAAGTTCATTATATTACTCCAAGCCATATACCAGATAAATTAATTGTCTATCTATCCCCACAAACTATCAACCACCAAAGCTACAATAATTTGAGGATAGAGGGAACCTAAGGCAACACATCTCCCACTTTATTAAAACTTGTAATAATGCTGGAACATATGGCGACCTTTTGGTAAAACGATAGACATGGGTGACTACAACAGACTCTCCAACTGGAGTAGAAATGGGACATCAAGAATATCAAAATTCATACCAAGACCCAAGGCAAATCGTACTAACACATAGGAGTAAGTAGAACCCAGATCAAAGAAAACATTAGCCATCCGGTCACAAACCAAAATACTACTTGTAATCACCGCATCAGATGCCTCAGCCTCTATCTTGTCCAAAAAAGCATAAAACTGTACCCTGTCGTTTTGATAGGCAACCTCTCTGCCTGGCTGACTGCTTCTGTCCCTGCATTACCATTACCATGGCCTCTCTGATTTCCTCCTCGCCTACCTTGTGGACTTTTTCTACCATTATTACCTCCACTTGCCGATACCACTACTCAAGTCTGCTACAACGCAGGATCAGTAGTGCTAAGATGGGGACAAGTCCTCCTTACATGCTCTAACTCCCCACAAATAAAACAAGCATGGTCAAAAGATGTCCTGCTACCCGATGCAAAAGAAACTCCTTGACCACCCTGAGTAGGATTCTGTTGTGGAGTCCCTACGTAACCACCTATAGAAGCGGGCATGGCAGACAAAATTGATTGGGCTACAATTTCTGGTCTATCTGAATCTCTAGAGTAATAACCATTGAAGTTGCATATACTCTTGGTCTTCTTAGACAAAACCTTGTCCTTCTCATCTTGTCAGACTCCTTCCACTTTCTTTACAAAGTCTATCTCTTCATTGAAGCTTCTACCTGCAGAGGTCATTTGAACAGAAAATATATGTAACTCGGGATTTAATCCCTTGACGAATAAATGGATCCTCTCCCTCTTTGTAGTCACTAGATGTGTAGCATATCTAGATAAGGCATAAAACTTAGCCTCATAAAAAGCCACTGTCATGCCACCCTACTTAAGAGCCATGAGCTTAACCTTCGTATGGTCTCTCAGAATAGTTTGAGAGTGTACCTTACATGTGGCCGGCACTTGAAGACCATTGTGGGTCCTCAAGCGAACCACTTAGTCCAATTATACTTTCATTCAATCATATTCTATTAGTGGAAGACTTACTTATCAAGAAACTACTCATAAAATATGGCCAAAGGCCAACCATCTATCAAATCCAATCAATAAACTAGTATGAAAGAAATTAGTCAAATACGATATAAATCAGCAACATCACAATCTAGTCTATGAAGCCTCTATCAACCATCTAAATGGTGCCAATGACAGGTTCATGGCTGCCTCAAATCAAATGAATAAAACTAAACTCAAAATCTAGAAAGATAAATATGGAATCCTCTAGAAGTAGGGAGGACTCACCAATAAGCTGAATAGGGATATATCCTCAACGATGAGCCTATTGATGATATCTGGTACCTATCTATGTATCATAAAATGACACAGGCCCAAATGGACGTCAGTACATAAAATATACGAGTATGTAGAATAGCAGAATGAAACATACATCAAGGTAGAATCAAATCAACTCAGAGATCTCAAATCGGGAAGGTGAACAACTCAATCAAGATGTCCTAACTCTAAACAAGAATAAGATTTAGACAAAGACCAATCATATACAATACAATCCAATCTATTCCAATCCAATCCAATCCAATCAGAGCACTATCAAGACCTATATGGAAGTTTCTCTTATCCGACAACTATCACTTATGAGCCAGTGATAGTACAACAATTCGAGGTTGTTACCACATTCGTTCAATACCTTGCCAAGGTAAGAACGAATCAAACAATCATAAATCCAAAACCAATCAAGGCCTATCATGTCAGATAATAATTTAGAAAACATTCGACTTAATGGTTCAATCCTCTCCTACATTTAGCAACGTAGTTATTGGGTTTTAGTTAATACTTACTCTTACACAATTTGGTGTTCGATACTCCTCCCAAGAATCAAAGCTCATAAGACAATCAATCCAAATCAAAGAAAATCAATAAGTCTCTATTGGACTCTTTCAATCCATCAGTTTTATCAATCAATCTTCTCAACCAATTAAAATCCCAATCTTTCCCAATCATTTGATTAAGGGATATTTTAGACAATCACTTATGACAATAATAAGTTGAGACCATTCACTTGGGTTAGATTGTGAAAATATATCGAACTATCCGTTCATCAACACTATCATCATACTCATATCACAGTCACAATCATACATTCACAATTCAAGGCTCTAGACTCAATCCTTAGGCATATACAATTCAATATCAATCAGCATGCTCTTAAAATTTATGAAACAAGTAGTTCAAATTATACGTTCAAGGAAATTCATTTGTGGAAAATATTGAACTTATCAATAATCATTAAAATATGTAAATTTTAAAAAGGAAATTCTCAAGAACATATTAATGGGGACTCAATCCATTCACAGTCTACCTATCACAATCATGGGCATATGAAAGAAAAAAATCCATACTTTTTTTCAGCCTTACATACCTGGACTCGAAGAACAATCAAGAGTTTGAAGACCTCGCTTGAAGAATTTAAACTCTAGCCTTTCTTCTCTCCTCAAATCCTAGATCCTAAGTAATCTAAGTGTTAATGAGAGTATTATGCATACAAAGTACTGATAAGGGACTTATTTTAGTCTTAAAATATCAGGGTTTTAGCCTAAGAGGGGTGGAAACAATTTAATCTACTCATGTTAAAAACCTGAAATTAGCCACCTATGAGTCGTCATTACAACTCGTCGTAACTTCTATAAGTCGTTATCTTCAATCATGGAAATTGGGATGAAGAAAGGGTGGTCTACAACTAGGCCTACGAGTCATCAAAGACTAGATGAGTCGTAGACTTGGATCGTCCTGCAGATTTCTGAGAAGCCTGATATTCTGAGTCTTTGAAGTTTTCTCTATGAGTCACTTCTACAACTCGTAGGAATTTCGATGACTCATCCATTCCACTCGTAGACTTTCCCTCTAGTTCTGTTGTTTGGCTAAGTGTTAGGTGCTTCTACGAGTCATTTCTAAGAACCATAGAAATGATCACGACTCGTTATGGTAGCTCGTAGGAAGGCTTCTCCGAATCAAAATTTTTACTAAGTGTTGGGGAGATCTACGAGTCATTCCTACGACTCATAAAAAAGTCTACGAATTATAGACCTCTCTCATGGTCTATTGTTCAGTCAAATTTTTCTTCTAGTCTTTGAGCATAGCTTAGGTTAGGATAACACAGGATGTTACAATATCTCCCCCTTGGAATCATTCATCCTCGAATAAAGACCTAGCTATGGATTTAGTCAAGGAACTAATACAATCAAGAATTCAACAATTAGACATTTGAATAATCAACTACTCCTACTCAGGAATATATATCAATTACTCAACTTGGAATGAACTTCGATTCAAGGATAAGAGAGGAATATTACCAGCAACATCAGCATTAGGAGGCATGAATAGATGAGGGTATCTATCATGACCCAAGCCTAGGGCCTAGATGTGACATGGTGAATGAATCTCCTGGAGGCACCTTACCCAAGCCTTTTAGCATTCATCAAGCAATTCATCAGCAATGATAATCAAAAAGCGGAAACATAAAGGGGATAATAGGGACTAAGGGACTTCACATTACACAAGAGTCAAACTCAACATAATGTCACTTACTATGTCCAACATACCCTTCTACATTTTAAGAGTTGGCGGGGGCTAAGACATGTTTCTAGCTCACCCTCAAGATTTAATCAAATATACCAAAGTGAAACTCAATATCTAAACATAATATAATCCAGAAAAGGGTAGGAGTGTTATTACCGTATCATGGAAACTCACCACTAGTAGTAGCCTTCGATGATTAATCTAGACATGAGGAGGAGAGTGTAGGGCAATGCCGGTTCCTACATGGTGATATCATGTAGGCAAAAATATGCATTAGTACTTTGAATGTACTAAGTATGTAAGTATGCTATGAAATTAAGAAACATAAAGAAAGACATTTATAAGCAATGTGCATAAGTGGATGCATGCATGATAAATCATCGTAAGAACCCTTAGAACATTCATTTTGTGGGGAAGTGACCACAACCGATATTTAAGACCATGAAAGCTATTACATAGAATCTGATGACTCTTGTATCGGGGCAGGCTGATGACTCCTGCACCGAGATGTGGTCCTCCATCGTGGTTCGTCCCCTGCAGTTTGAGTCTCTAAATCTCTGCCACAGTGGCTCACCATAGCCTGTGGTTCTTACCACGGTCCGTGACGACTTTCGTGGTCGGCTCAGTTGCCAGTTTCTGCAACCCCTCTGAAAATTTATCCTTGGTTCCTTGATTTATGACCTTTCACTTTTTTAGGATCTTACATTATCTCCCCCTTGGAAATATTCATCCTTAAATGAGAACCATTTGACATAGAAGAGGACATGGCACGAGGACTAGCAACCCAACATATATATAATGACAATTGAAATGCATCAAACATGAAACCTTTAAGCTTTTGCATAAAACATAACTTTAAAATTCAAATTCATGAATATGCATACATATGAAGACTTGAAAAACTCAAACATAAGAGTCTTAAATACGTGAGCATAGAGGACTTATTACCTTAGGGTTGAGTAGAATGAAAAAGATGAGGGTAATTCCATATGAATTACATATGAAGACTTCAACTGGGACCTCTTCATAGGTCAAGTCCTCTTCAACATTTGATACCTCCAAAGGCACAATAGAACTAGGATCTCCCACATATTTCCTCAACATTAACACATGGAACACCGGATGAACCATGGCCATTTCCGAAGGTAATTCCAACTCATAAGCTACATTACCAACCCACTTTAAAACTCTATGAGGCCCTACATACCTAGGGCTCAATTTACCTTTCTTTCCAAACCTAACCACCCTTCATGGGTGAAACCTTCAAATATACCCAATCGTCCGCTTTAAATTCAAGATCCCTTCTTCTAACATCAGAATAGGATTTTTGATGACCTTGGGCCATTTTCAACCTCTCTCTAATGACTTTAACTTTATCTAAAGCATCAAGTACCAAATCGGTATCTAACAAGGTCATCTCACAACTTTAAACCAGCCAACCAGAGATCTATATCATCTCCCATACAAAGCCTCAAATGGAGTTATCTCAATACTCGAGTGATAGCTATTATTATAGGTAAACTTGATGAGCAGTAGGTGATCATCCCAATTTCTCTTGAACTCCAGCACACAAGCCCTTAACATATCCTCTAGTGTCTAAATCTTCCTTTCGACTTGCCCATCACTTTGAGGTTGGAATGCGGTGCTACACTTCACCTTAGTATCGAGACCTTTTTGAAATGATCTCCAAATGTGAGAGGTGAACTGGGTACCATGATCCAAAATAATGGAAAATGGCACACCATGCAACCTTATTAACTCTCGAGTATACAACTTTGCATAATCTTCGGCACGATACGAAGTCTTGACCGGTAGAAAATGAGCTGACTTAGTCATTCTATCCATAATTACCCATATCGAATCGTGACGTTTTTGAGTCTGAGGCAAACCCACTACAAAATCCATATTCACCACTTCACACTTCCAAGTAGGTATTTCAATAGCTTGTGCTAGGCCACCCGACCTTTGATGTTCGGCCTTCACTTGTTGACAATTTAGACATTCAAACATGAACCTTGCTATGTCCTTCTTCATGTCACCCCACCAGTAGAACTCATTTAAGTCTCAATACATTTTTGTCGAATTGGGATTAATGGAGTATGAAGAATTATAAACCTCCATCAAGATCAAATTCCTTAGGCCACCCACATCCGGAACACATAACCGACTTTGGTAGTATAGCACCCATCTCCCCCTTGAGAAAAGACTTCTACCTTTTTTTTCTTCACTAATTTCTTTAACTCAACAAGTGTCGGGTCGAGGTCTTGTTTTGACTTGGCATCCACCACCGAAGAGGATTCGGACCCATTTTGGACAACCATACCACCATAATTTGTTCCACACAACTTCACCCCTTGTCTAGACAACCGGTGAACATGTTTCACCAACTCCCTCTTTCCTTTATCAACATGGGCCATACTCCCCATAGACACTCTATAAGTCATCGGCAACCATATTGGCTTTACCCGGATGATAATTCACACTCATGTCATAGTCCTTGAGGAGTTCTAGCCACCTCTTTTTTCTTAGATTAAGGTCCTGTTGGGTGAACACATATTGAATACTTTTATGATCGGTAAACACATCTACATGCACCTCATAAAGTTAATGTCATCAAATCTTCAAAGCAAAAATAATAGCCGCCAATTCAAGATCATGGGTAGGTTAGTAAAGTTCGTGCACCTTCAATTCCCTTGAAGCATAGGCTACGACCTTTCCATTTTGCATTAAGACACAACCCAAATCAATATTTAAAGCATCACAATAAACCACAAAGCCTTCTAATCCTTTCAATAGAGTTAACATAAGAGTGGAGGTAAGTCTATCTTTCAAAGTTTGAAAACTCTTTTCACACTCATCCGTCCATATGAATTTTGCTTTCTTTTGGGTCAATCTCATCATAGGGGATGAGATGGAATAAAACCCTTCGATGAACCTTCTATAGTACCCGGCTAGACCAAAGAAACTCTAATAGCCGAAAGAGACAATGGTCTAGTCCAATTCTTGACCGCCTATGTTTCCTTAGGATCAACCTTGATTCCATCACCGGACACTATGTAACCAAGAAATGCCACCTCCTTCAACCAAAACTCATACTTACTAAATTTTGCAAACAATTGTCTGTCCCTTAACTTTTGGAGCACAACCCTCAAGTGATTCTTATGTTCTTCCTCACTCAGAGAGTAGATTAAAACATCATCAATGAAAATCACAACAAAAGTATCAAGGTAGGGTTGGAACACCCTATTCATTAGGTCTATGAACACTGCCGGTGCATTAGTTAACCCAAAACTCATCACTACAAACTCAAGTGACCATACCTTGTTCTGAAATCCATCTTGGGAATATCATACTCCCTCACCCTTAGTTGGTGATAGCTGGACCGAAGGTCGATCTTGGAGAAATGGCTTGCCTCTTGTAGTTAATCAAACAAGTCATCTATCCTAGGGATTGGGTATTTGTTCTTAATGGTCACCTTGTTCAATTGTCGGTAGTCTATACATATTCGAAGTGACTCATCCTTCTTTTTTACAAATAGAATGAGAGCACCCCACAGCAAAATACTTGGTCTTATAAACCCCTTTCCTAACAAATCATTTAATTATTCCTTCAACTCCTTCAATTCTGTCGGGCCATCTGGTAAGGAAGAATAAAGATAGGTTGGGTGTCGGGGAGGGGATTGATACCAAAATCAACTTTTTTTAGAAGGAACACCAGGAATGTCATCGAGAAAGACATTGGGAAAATCATTGTCTATGGGGATCAAGAGAAGGACTTTCAGAGTCAACATCCCTAACCCTCAATATTTGCTAAATACACCCCTTAACAATCAATTTTTGAGTCTTAAGACAAAAGATGAACTTATCTTTTACCACCGAATCACGACCCTCCCATTCAAGAACAAACTCATTTGAAAATTGAAACTTGACTCGATGAGTCCTACAATCTATGGAAGCATAAGATGCATGCAACCAATCCATCCTAAGTATAACATCGAAATCCACCATGTCAAGCTCTATTAAATCCCAAGGGACAACTTTATGCATGATGGACATAGGAAAACCTTTAAAACTTTTCTAGCCATAACCAACTCACCCACGGGGGTAGACACCAAATAAGGCTCTACTAACATTTAGAGCAAGATACCAAACCTATTAGCTAAGAATAGAGTAACAAATGACAAGTTTGCACCCAGGTCCAACAATACATATACATCAAAAGTAAAGACCCTTAACATAATGGTAACAATATTTGGTTCTTTCTCAACCTCTTGCCTTTAATACAATGCATAAAAATGATTGGTGCATTGGCCACCTCGTTGAGCTTGTTGGCCATGAGCAACTTGGTCTTAAGACCTACCACCCCCGCCACCTCTACAATCCCAAGCATGGTGATCCTATTTGCCGCATATGAAGCACGCATTTGAGCCCACCAAGCACTCCCTTTTGTGGGTCCTCCCACACTTCTTACATGGGGGAAAATCTTGGGCACTAATATTATCTCTTGGGACCATTGGATTAGGACCCTTATCCTTGTTGAACTTGGGAGGAGGAGTATTAGTGGAACCTTGTCCCATAAACCGTTGCCCACCTTGGCCTTTGACATTGCTACATAATCGGACCTTTAAGGGTTGAATCCTCCACCATCTATTCTAGCTTTCTTGAACCCTCTAGACGTCTCCTTCAACTTCTCTACTTTGATTTGTTCGGCATAAGTTATTAATCGGGATATGTCCATTTTATTGACCAACATGGCCATCTTGTACTCCTTGGACACCAAGCTTGAGACACCAGAAATAAACTTACTCATTCCATCATAGGGGTCGGAGACCATGAAGAGAGCATACTTTGACAATTTCATGAATTTGAGGGCATACTCTCTCACAAACATACTCCCTTGATGGAGATTGATGAACTCTTGGATTAACTCCAATTGAAAGAAGAGGTATAGGAAGGAACCTTTAAACTCTTCCTATCCTATCGACCCCATCCCTTTATCCCTTTCCACCACCCATTGCTCATACCACACTCGAGCTACACCTTTGAGTTGATATGCCACTAACTCAGCCTTCTCATTTGGTGGCACACCCAAGATGGCCATAATTTGGTACACCTCATTGATAAAATCCATAGGATCCTCATCTAGTTTAGAACCATCAAAATTAGGCGGATTCATCCTTTGGAAATCCTGAATCCTAGAGGCTAAATTTTGCATTGAGGAGGAGGTACACCTTGATTCCCTTCATGGATTACCCCTTCCTCATGATGTGGGACATTGGGAACCAAAGGAGCTTGGTCTTCATCGTCATCCCTTGCTCTCGGAGGTTCTCTTCCTTGAGGCATTATCTAGAGAATACAAAATGGGTTTTTCTCTAGAGGAAGTCTTAGGACACTCTATGACATGACATTAATTTGAAAGAAGTGAAAACTTTCCTAAACATCTCATAATCTCTTATTCCTAATTATAGAGCGTTTTACAACTATGAATAAGACCTTATTTGATGCGGTATGTTGGACTTTGAGGAGTATTTCATAATCTCATGCTCTGATACCAAGTTTTTCGTGACCAAAGCCTAGAGCCTAGACGTGACATGGCGAATGAAGCACCTGGAGACACCTCACCCAAGCCTCTTAGCATTCATCAAGCAATTTATCGGTAATGATAATCAAAAAGCGGAAACATAAAGGGGATAATCGGGATTAAGGGACTTCACATTACACAAGAGTTAAACTCAACATATCATAACTTACTATGTCCAATAATACCGTCTACATTTTAAGACATGGCGGGGACTAAGACATGTTCCTAGCTCATCCTCAAGATTTAATCAAATATACAAAAATAAAACTCAATGTCTAAATATAATATAAGCTAGAAAAGGGTAGGAGTATTGTACTCGGATCATGGGAACTCACCACTATTAGTAGCGCTCGATGATCAATCTAGCCACGAGAAGGAGAATATGAGACATTGGTTCCTACATGGTGATATCATGTAGGAAAAAGAATGCGTTAGTACTTTGAATGTACTAAGTATGTGAGTATGCTATGAAATGAAGAAATATAAAGAGAGACATTATGTGCATAAGTGGATGCATGCATGATAAATCGTCGTATGAAACCTTAAAACATTTATTTTGTGGAGAAGTAACCATAACTAACATTTAAGACCATGCGAGCTATTACATGGAATTTGATGACTCCTGCATCGGGTTAGGCCGATGACTCTTGTATCGAGACAAGGGAGGTTACCTTGCCAGGGCACACTCCATTAAATCTTTCCTTCAATCTTTAATATTAACTTTAACTTTAAGCGATTTTATGGATCCACTAGCCTTAAATAGCCTACAAGGGGCCCAATGGTGACATATAGTTAATGCAACATGAGACTTTACTTAAGGACCCCTTCGGTCGAGTCTCCATCTATATGCTACATTCGGTGCTAGGCCAAATCCCACTGAATAATATTTAAATATCATAATAACATAAGCATTCATATAATTTTAACGTAAATCAATATTTGGTGGAATAGCTTATTAAAACCTTTTATTTGATTCAATGCTAGAATTGTCCTTTCACATTAAAACTTTACTTTGGTTAAGAAGCCCTTTCACCAATCAATCATTTCATAAAGACTCCCTTTAATCAAAACATAGGCATTTGCTTCATAAACTTTCATTTTGAGTCAAAGTTTTCAATTCAACTTTACTTTAAGGTAAGGAAAACTAGGTGGGTTCATTTCATAAAACCTTCAAATGTATATAAAGGAATCTTGCATGCATGAGAGTGTTGGAAAATGCATCAAATTACACATCTTAAAAAGGACCACCATATACACTTTAAACCCACTTTCAATTCTTCATATAGGCACTTTAGCAAATCATTCATTTCGTGAAATTGAGAGTCAGTATATATCAATATAAGTAAATAAACCTCAAATATATCATAATGTATGCACTTTGAACCATCATATAAAAGCCATAAGATTCCATCATTAGATTAAGATGCTAAGTTGAAAAGATATTTGGTCTCCAAGGATGGAAGAACCCGTGGATGAAAATCCACATAACTTGCGGACACAAAATCCCTATAAGAACTTGAGGAAGAATGGAGACTTGATTGCCTTGAATTGGAAACCCTAACTTTGCCTTGAAGCTCTTGGGAGAGTTTGAGAGGAGGGGAATTTAGTATATTGAGTCTAGGTATAAAAAATGAGGGTTTAGAGGTTTTAGGGTCTTTATATAGAAGGATTCAGCTTCTAAAATGACACCATTTTGAATTAAAATACAGGAAAAGACTAAAATACCCTTTTAAAAATCTGGCCGAAAAGGCCTTTTTGGGGACCCTTCATGGTCTTTGATGCTCACCACGGTCGTGGTGGGGTTCCATGATTAGGGACTTAGAAAAACTCAGAAAAGGGCCTACAGGGGTAGTCTCTGAAGTTTTACCATAGGATATCTTCACGGTGTGTGAAGATCACGACGGGCCGTGAAATGTAGCCCTGGTGCAGGTCTGCAAGTGGACCTATAGATTGTCTACCATGAGGACTCACCACATTTCATAGAGAGTTCCACGACCCATGGTGGGCGCCCGTGGACTTTGCCTTAAGAAAATTCCTAAGGGTCCTGGGGAAAGGCTCACCACGGAAGGCTTCACGGCCCGTGGTGCTCACCATGGTCCGTGGTCTTCCATCGTGGTGTGTTACTGATAGTATGAGTCTCTGAATCTCTTCTACGGTGGCTAACCATGGCTCGTGGTCTTTACCATGGTCCGTGTTGGTTTCCGTAGTCAGCTTTAGGTGATGCAACCTATTTGATAATTCATCCTTAGTTCCTCTATTTAGGGTCTTTCACATTTCTGGGGTCTTGCAGTAGCTAGCTTTTATATCCTCTTCAACTTCCTATGTAGCCTCTTTAACAAATCGATTACTCCATAGAACTTTGATGGATGCTACCTCCTTGGTTCTCAATTTGCGAATCTGACGATTGAGAATTTGAACTAGGATTTCTTCATAACTCAAACTCTTTTTCATCCCAATTCTCTCAGTTGGGAAATCAAGTAAAGGATCTCCCAAACACTTCTTAAGCATAGAGATGTGAAACACAGGCTTTATAACTGCTAACTCTGGGGAAACTCCAATTCATAAGCTACGTTTCCAACTCTCTTTACAATTTGATAAGGACCAATGTAGCAAGGACTACACTTTCCTTTCTTTCCAAATCTCATCACACCCTTCATAGGCGAAACCTTCAAGTATACCCAATCATTCACTTCGAACTCCAAATCTCTCCTCCTTATATTAGCGTAGGATTTCTAGAGACTTTGAGCAGTTCTTAACCTCTCTTGTATGATCTTTACCTTCTCCATGGCTTGGTGAACTAAGTCTGGCCCAATTAATTCAGCTTCACCAACCTCAAACTAACCAATCGGTGATCTAAATCTTCTCCCATACAAAACTTCATAGGGAGCCATCTGAATGCTCGAATGGAAGATATTATTATACGCAAACTCTTTAAGAGGTAAATGATCACCTTAATTACCTTTGAATTCAATAACACAGGCTCTTAACATGTCCTCCAACATTTGAATCGTACGTTCTGCCTGGCCGTCTGTGTGCGGATGAAAAGTAGTACTAAGGTTCACTCTTGAACCCAAACCTTTCTGGAATGACTTCCAAAATTGAGCGGTGAAATGAGGTCCCCTATCTGAAATAATAGACAAAGGAACTCCATGCAACCTAACAATATTTTGAAGATATAATTTGGCATAATCCTCTGTGGTGTTCGTAGTCTTAACTGGCAAGAAATGGAATGACTTGGTCATTCTTTCCACAATCACCCATATAGAGTCATACTGCCTGCAGGTCCGTGGTACACCTGTAATGAAATCCATATTTATCATCTCTCATTTCTATTCTTGAATCTTAATATTCTGAGCTACTACACAAGGCCTTTGATGCTCAACTTTGACTTATTGGCAGTTCGAGAACTTGGATACAAACTCTGTTATATCTCTCTTCATTCTACTCTACCATTATACTTCTCTCAAGTTGTGGTACATCTTTGTATCACCTTGATGGATAGAGTACCTGGATTTATAGGCCTCTGCCATGATCCTCTCTTGAATGCCATCAACACTTGGAACATACAACCTCCCTTGATACCTTAACACTCCATCTTCCCCTTTAGAAAAAGCCATTACCTTATGCTTGTGAACCTCATCTTTTAGTTGGAGGAGAATAGGGTCCTGATCTTGCTTTTTCTTCATCTCTGCAACTAGAGATGATTCAGCCCATTTTTAATGATTGTACCACCATCACTTGAGTCAATAAGTTGAACTCCCAAACATGCGAGCCTATGCACCTCTTTATCCAACTATTTCTTTCCCTCTTCTACATGGGCAGTGCTCTCCATAGATAACCTACTAAGAGCATCAACAACAACATTATCTTTACTTGGGTAGAAGAGAATGCTCATATCGTAGTCCTTGAACAGCTCAAACTATCTCCTTTGTCTCAGGTTCAGCTCTTTCTAAGTAAACACATATTTTAGGCTCTTGTGATATGTGAACACAACAACATGCACACCATAAAGATAGTGACACCAAATATTAAGAGAAAACACCACGGTTGCCAACTCTAGGTCGTGAGTCGGGCAGTTCCTCTCTAGAATCTTGAGCTGTCTAGAAGCATAAGCTATTACTCTTCCCTTCTACAACAATACACATTCCAATCCAACTCTATACACATCACAATAAATCACAAAACCATTTCTTCCCTCGGGTAGGGATATCACTGGAGCAGTAGCCAGTCTTGTGTTCAACTCTTGAAAACTTTTCTCACAAGCATATGACCATTGAAACTTAGCCTTCTTTTGAGTCAGATTAGTAAGTGGTAAAGATATGGAAGAGAATCCTTCTACAAATCTATGGTAGTAGCTGGTCAAACCCAAGAAACTCCTTATGTAAGTCGGGGATGTGGGCCTTAGCCAGTTCTTAACCGCTTTAATCTTTTGTGAATCAACTTATATACCGACTCCAGAAATGATATGGCCTAAGAACGCCACAGACGCAAGCATAAACTCATATTTTGAAAACTTAGCATATAGCTCCCTATCCTTGAGAGTCTGTAGAACAATTCTAAGATTATTAGCATTCTCCTCTTCACTCCTCGAATAAATCAATATATAATCTATAAATACAATCACAAACATGTCCAAATATTATTTAAACACTCTATTCATCAAGTCCATAAATGTTACAGGAGCGTTGGTCAAACCAAAGAACATAACTAAAAACTCAAAGTGACCATACCTGGTTCAGAAAGTAGTCTTTGGTACGTCACATTCTCTTACTTTTAGCTACCGGTAGCCTGATCTGAGGTCTATCTTTGAGAAGTAAGTGGCATCCCTGAAGCTGGTCAAACAGATCATCTCTCCTGGGAAGGGAATACTTGTTCTTTATGGTGACCTTGCTTAGTTGACGATAGTCAATGCACATTCTCAATGGCCTATCTTTCTTTCGCACGAATAGGAAATGAGAGCCCCAAGGTGAGACACTAGGCCTAATAAATCTCTTATCTAGGAGATCTTTCAACTATTCTTTCAACTCAGCAGAAGACATTCTATATGGAGGAATATAGATAGGCTACATATCGAGAAGAACATTAATCCCAAAGTCAATCTCTCTATCAGGAGGGACTCTAGGCAGATCCTCTAGAAACACTTCATTAAATATATTTACAATCGGGACAGACTCAAGAGTAAGAAACTCAACACTATTATCTTTAACTCCAATGATGTGATAAATACACCCTTTAGAGATCAACTTTCTGGCCCTAAGGTAGGACATAAACTTACCCTTAGGCACAATAAGACTACCTTTCCACTCTAAGACAGGCTCATTTAGGAAATTGAACTTAACAATTCGAGTTCTACAATCAACAGAGGCATAACAAGTATATAGTCAGTCCATGCCAAGAATCACATCAAAATCAATCATGTCCAACTCGACTAAGTTAGCTATGGTATCCTTGTGATACATAGATACCTCACAATCTCTATAGACCCTCTCAGCTAAGATAGACTCATCAACAAGAGTAACTATACTGAAAGGCTAAAAAAGACACTCGGGAATTTTATCAAATCTACCAGCCATATAAGGAGATACAAAGGATAAGATGGCACCCAGATTTATCAAAACATAATAATTAAGAGTAAAGACTCAAATCATGCCCATCACAATATCTGTGGAGTTTTCCTGATCTTGGAGACTACCCATGGCATATAGATGGTTTGTACCTCCACCCGTACCTGAAGTATTTCCCCTTTGATTAACCCTACCTGGGGGTGTGTGGTAGATGTCTGGGCTCTATTGTCCTATGTTGGACACTCCTTATGAAAATATCCCACTTAGCCACATTTATAACAACTATTCTTCCCCTCTCTTCACTCTTCCAAGTGGAGTTTACCATACCTACCGCAAGGTAGTTTTCTCTTCAAACCTTGAGTCACACTGGCCAGGGATTGAGAACCCTAGGCTCTGAAATTCTGGTGACTCTATCCCTGCTGATCATATCTATTATGCGGTGCAGGTGTACTTGTCGCTGATGGAGCATAGTTGGAAGACCTTCTCTGAAAGAAGGACCAGTTTCCCTTACTTTTCCTTTGCTCATTCTCATACCCAACAGATTTTGCGTTCTTACTCAAGTGCTTTTCCTTGTCTTTACTCTTATCATCCTCTACTTACTGAGCATACACCATCAATCTGGAAATATCCATGTTAGAAATCAATTGTGATATTTTGCGCTCTTTATTCACATGTCTTCCTAATCCGGAGATAAACTTCCTTATTTTAGACTGTATATTTGAGACCATATCTGGAGCATATATAGACAGTTGGATAAACTTCAGACTATACTCCTTCACTTCTAAACCCTCTTGCTTCTAATTTACGAACTCTTCCACTTTCTCATCCCTCAATTCTCTGGAAAAGAAGTGATCAAGGAAAGCTCCCTTGAACTCATCCTAAATAGCAGGTTTCACATTCTCACCTCTACTTTCTTCCTATTGGTTGTATCATACATTAGCAATATTCTTGAGCTGATAAGAAACCAACTCAACTCTCTTAATCTCAGTTGCATTCATTGCTTTTAATATTTTTCACATCTTATCAATAAAATTCTAGGGGTCCTCCTCAACCTTAGAACCTGTGAAAACTAGTGGGTTCATCTCAAGAAGTCCCAAATTCTCACTAAAGTTGACTGCTCTTCAGAAATAGAGCTGAGAGCCGGTGAACTCTAGTTATCTTTCTGACCAACTATCAGTTGGGTGAGTATAGTGATGGCACCTCTGAACTCGGCTTCTGAAGTAGGGGCTGGTTGAGTAGTAGGCTCTTAGGGTGCCTCAGTAAACCTTGCAGGTTGGCACCTAGTCCTTACTCGAGATGGTGGGGGTATCTCAGATTATGGAACCTCAGTATTAGCGGTATTCCTCTAACTGGCAGTGCATTTAGGAGGTATTATCTGCAAGCTTGTAACACATGAATTAAGAAAGAACTTTCAGAGTTAAACTCTTTAGCATGAACTCAGAGTATGAAAGATGTAAAACAATTCCTAATCTCTTATAGCCTCCTGATTATAAGTGTGGTGCACAACACACCCATAAGAAAAACTCTATTAGACACGGCTTTATAGACTCCCTAGGACTCTTTAACTCTGTGCTTTAATACCAAGTTTATCACGCCCCAGGAGGGTACCCTAGATGTGGTCGGCTCTCTAAGACCATTATTAGTCCTCAAGTGAACCACTTAGTCCAATTACACTTTCATTCAATCAAATTCTATCAGCGGAAGACTCACTTATCAAGAAACTACTCATAAAATAAGGTTAAAAGTCAACCATCTATCAAATCCAATCAACAAACTAGTATGAAAAAAATAAGTCAAATCTGATACAAATCAGTAACATCATAATCTAGTCTATGAAGCCTCTATCAACCGTCTAAATGGTGTCATTGACAGGTTCATGGCTACTCAAATCAAATGAATTAAACTAAACTCAAAAGCTAGAAAGATAAATATGGAATCCTCTAGAAGTAGGGAGGATTCACCAATCAGCTGAATATGGATAGATTCTTAATGATGCGCCTGTTGATGGCCCTTAGTACCTATCTATGCATCATAAAATGATACAGGCCCAAATGGACGTCAGTAGATGGAATGTATGAGTACGTAAAACAGTAGAATGAAACATGCATCAAGGTAGAATCAAATCAACTTAGAGATCTCATTTAACACTCCATGTTATGTTAACCTAGACTAAGTTTGAAAATATTTCAAAAAGTTGAGAAAGATTGAGGAAATTAATTGTGCCAGTTGCTACGAGTCAACCTATGACTCGTAGAAGATTCTACAAATCGTGGGAGGGATCGTAAGGTGGGCACTGGAGAGGGAAAAAATTGTTTAAGTGTGAAGAGAGTTTATGAGTCACCTTACAAATCGTAAGGATGTTGAGGACCCGTTAAAATGAGTCGTAAAGTCTTTGCCTAGATTCTGAAAAATACAAGCCCAAGTACATTTATTATGAGTCAACAGAACAACTCATTGAAATGATTACGAGTAGTAAAAATGACTCATAAAGAAACTTCACAGACTCAGTTTCTCAGAGTTTCGAAAGCCTGCAGGACGAGTCATTTCTACGACTCGTCAAGTAGTCTACCACTCATAGACAAGTGTCGTAAAACCCCAAGACTTCCTTCAGTACAATTCTACGACTGGTCTTCTATTTGACCAATAGAAGTTTCTATGAGTCGTAGAACAACCCGTAGACGACCAGAGTCGATTTATTTTAAAGAGTATTCTAGTCTTTTCCCACTTTTCCCAAAATAAAACCGAAATGTTTTAGGACTATTTTGAGCCCCTTAATAGTACCCTATTCGCTTATATCCTTATAAACACCTAGATTTATTTGGGAGAAAATATTGGAGAGGAGAAAGAGTTAGGGTTCAAGGTTTCAAACGAAGTCTTTGCGTTTCAATTGATTCTTCGATTTCAGGTATGTAAGGCTACCCATAACATAGATAGAGTTCATCCACATGCCCTACATATTTAGTTATCTTAATTGAGATGAGTTTCAAAGTTTCATGAATTGATTTTTTAAATTATTTATAAATCCTATTAAATTCGTATGTAAATTTTATTGTGTTATTGTATATGTATTATGATATTCTTTGATAAGTTTCTTGAATTGAGTCTTTCGGTGAGTGTGGGTTCGTGTTTGCATTCACATGAACCCTAATTGAGATTTTATTGTATATTATACATTGACAGAGTATTAACGAACGCATTGTGAATGTTTTGCATTAAATAATTTATACATTATTTTGAGTTCAAAGAATGAACATTTTATTTGAGTTTGAGAAGTCTCTTAATTACTATTTGAGCATGAGTATTTTGAGTATGAATGAGTTGAGTATTATTACATTAAAACATCTATTTTGAGATTTGAGTTGAGGAGATAAAATTATGTTTCAAATAAATTCATTTAGTTGAAATTTGTACCCAGCATAAAAAAATAAATGAGTTGAGATGAGATGAGTTTTGAGAAAGAGACTAAATGAGATTTGAGTATTTTACTCACTTGATGTATATTAGCATAATAAAGTATTTTGGAAGTAGTATTGAGCAACGATATGGGGTGAGCCCATAAACTACGTAGCCAGAGTAGGGAAGAGGTCATGCCTCTCTGGTCCCAAAAGAGGACTTTTATGTAAGATCAATTGAGATGAGCTTCCTTTACCCTGGCAAGGTATTGGACAGTTGCGGCAACAATAACTCTTAAACGTTGTATCATCACTAACTCATAAGTGATGGTTGTCGGTTAGAGAACTTTCCAAAGAGTAAATTGTCGTACTTTTATATATTGAGTTATATCTCTTATTGCATATTACTTAAATCATTATATTATTTTACTGCATGCTTTATTGAGTTGAGCTATTTTTAGAGTTGTGTCCAATGAGTTGAGTTGAGTCGAGTATCTTTGAGTAAGTTTCCTTTCAGTCATTTTACATACTCGTACATTCTATGTATTGATGCTATTTGGACTGTATCGTTTTATGATGCAGATACAGGTGATAGAGGTCTTCAACAGGAGCATCATTGAATACCAGACCCAACTCAACTTTTGGTGAGACCTCCTAGTATTCGCAGGGCTTCATATTTATTTCCTTCAATGGTCATTCTGTTGATAGTCATTTGAGGTGGCCTTGGACTTGTCTTGGCACCTCTCTAGTATTGAGTTAGAGGCTTCATGGACAGAGTCAGAGTTGAGTTATATGGGTTTGTTTTAGAGTCTGTTTTAAGACTTAACTTTAGTATTGAGTATATGGCATTGAGTCACATCATGTTTGAGAAATCTTCAGCATATTAAATCATTATTCGTGATGTTTCGAGTGCCGATTTGAGCTATTTTTCTTTTGAGCGTGATTGGACCAAGTGGTTTATTTGAGATCTAGCAATGGTCTTCGAGTGCCAACCACATCTAGGGCACCCTCCCGGGGCATGACATCTCAAATCGGGAAAGTGAACAACTCAATCAAGATGTCCTAAGTCTAAACGAGAATAAGATTTAGATAAATATCAATCATATACAATTCAATCCAATCTATTCCAATCCAATCTAATAAGAGTACTATCAAGACCTATATGACAGTTTTCTTATCCGACAACCATAACTTATGAGCCAGTGATAGTACAACAAGATGAGTTGTTGCCACATCTGTCCAATACCTTGCCAAGGTAAGAACGAATCAGCCAATCATGGATCCAAAACCAATCAACTCCTATTTTGTCAGGACAATAATTTAGGAAACATCCAACTTAAAGGTTCAATCCTCTCCTACTTTTGGTGATGTAGTTATTGGGTTCGAGTTAATACTTATTCTTTCTCAATTCGGTGCTCGATTCTCCTCCTAATAGTCAAAGCTCATAAGACAATCAATCGAAATCAAACAAAATCAATAAGTGTTTATCAGACTCTTTCAATCCACCCGTTTTATTAATCAATCCTCTCAACCAATCAATTTCCCAATCATTCCCAATCATTTGATTAAGGGATATTTTAGACAATCACTTATGACAACAATCACTTGAGACCATTCACTTGGGTTTGATTAGAAAAATATACCGGACTATCAGTTCATCAACATTATCATCATACTATATCACAATCACAATCATACATTCGCAAGTTCAAGGCTCTAGACTCGATCCTTAGGCATATACAATTCAATATTAATCAGCATGCTCTTAGGGTTTATGAAACAAGTAGTTCAAATCATACATTCAAGGAAATTCAGTTGTGGAAAAGCATGAACTTATCAATAATCATTAAAACATGTAAATTTTAAAAAGAAAATTCTCAAAAACACATTAATATGGACTCAATCCATTCACAATCTACCTATCACAATCATGGGCACATGGAAGAACAAAATCTATGCTTTAGTTCAGCCTTACATACCTGGACTCGAAGAACAATCAAGAGTTCGAATACCTTGCTTGAAGAACTTGAACCCTAACCTTTCTCCTCTCCTCAAGTTCTTCAAGCAAGGTATTCGAACTCTTGATTGTTCTTCGAGTCCAGGTATGTAAGGCTGAACTAAAGCATAGAACATCAGGGTTTTAGTCTAAGAAGGGTAGGAAAAGACCAATCTACCCTCGTTAAAAACCTAAAATTAGCCACCTATGAGTCGTCATTACGATGCATAGCAACTTCTATGAGTCGTCGTCTTCAATCGTGGAAACTGGGCTGAAAAAAGGGTGGTCTATGACTCAGGTCTACGAGTCATCAAAGACTCGACTAGTAGTAGACTTGGCTTATCTTGCAGGTTTCTTAGAAGCCTGAAATACTGAGTCTCTGAATTTTTCTCTACGAGTCGCTTCTACGACTCGTAGGAACTTCGAAGACTCATCCACTCTACTCATAGACTTGTCGTTCTAGTTTTGTTATTTGGCTAAGTGTTAGGTGCTTCTATGATTCATTTCTACGACCCGTAGAAATAATCACGACTCATAATGGTAGCTCATAGGAAAGATTCCCCAAATCAAAATTTTTACTAAGTGTTGGGGAGGTCTACGAGTCATTCTTATGACTCATAGAACAGTCTATGAATTGTAGACCTCCCTCGTTTCCATTGTTCAATCTAATTCATCAATTTTTTCTTCTAGTCTTTGAGCGTAGCTTAGGTTAGGATAACACAGGGTGTTACATGAGCATCAAGAACTTAGTCAACATCTCATGCTCCGTGCCAATCATGACTGGGCTCAGAAATAGATTGAAGAAGGCATCAGTGCCCAAAACTCCATCCATCTGAGGAACTGCATCAGCAACAAGATGAGAAAATAGAGCTTGGCCTGCGGGCACTGTAGGAATGACTCCAGTGCCGACCAACCCACTTAAGAAAGTCATGATCTACTGGGATATAACTGGGTCCATAGTGGGAAGTACTTTTGCCTCGGCCTCAATATTCACCTCCTACTCAGCATCCTCATCAACCTCCACTTCCACATCCTCTTCTACCTGTGTACTGGAGGGGCCTCTTCTTGCAAAACATTATCAGCTTAAGCCTTGCTCCTGGTGGGTGCTTCCCTTCCTTGGCCTCTACCGCATCCCCTTCCTCAGTCGCTCCTCTAAAAGTTGGCTCCTCTTTTGGTATGATAGGAGCTATAGATCAAACACCAATGTAACGCATGTTAACCATCTGTGGACAAGAGAATGAAAGAGGTTAGATACCAAATTGGATCACCATATACCAATTGGAATCAAGTCATAGCACGATGGAAGAAGAAGATAAGGAGATTTCCTAAAGTCCTGTAGGATCTCAAAGAAAAGTACAGACATCTTCGTATTGTTCCGCAAGACTCTACTAGACTCGTTTTGGTACAACGAGATCAACGAACCTAGAGCTTTGATACCAACTTTCTCACGACACAAACTGGGCCATGAGAGGTACTCACACTAATCCTCCAATGGGAGAACTAAACTACACCACAAACTAGCACTTAAAACAAAAGTAAGCATAAAATGACATGGCAACAACTTTTATATAAGGTTTAAGCTGATTCCCCATAAATTCAGCAACACAGTCCTAAATAAAAACATGCGGAAGTCAACTCCCTAGAATCTAAAAGTCATTGTACCAAAACTACTACATAGCAAGTCTAAGAGTAAGAGGATACAATCCCAAAAATAATAACATAAGAATAAGTCTGAAAGATGCAGTCTAAATCCGAAAGGGTGGACTAAGAACTAAGACGGAATCCATGGCAGCTGTAAGAGCTAGCTCACCCGTGAATTCAACGATCACTAGTCTCCTAGCAAAGGTCTGTCAACAGAAATAAGGAAAGAGCAAGTACAATATCAGTACGAATAATCAATGATGTACTAGTAGGATCACGCGGCCAACTCAGTCACTGAAACATATGCAAGCAACTATAAAGTAGTAAAGACATGCATCTATCAAACATATTACCAATTAGCAAGTTCATAAGCATGATTCAGTTCAGAATGTCATTCTTAACAACAACCAACAATAGGCCTCTCATGGGACACATACCCAAACAATAATTTTGTTGAAACGCGACAATTGATCCCTATATATATGTATATATGTTGGAAGGTGGCACTCGATCCTTATATGTATATGTGTTAGAATGTGACACCCGATCTATATATGTATATGTGTCGGAATGTGATATCTGATCCTTAGGTACATATTTATATAACTACAACCACAATCACATTCACAGAACCACAATGAATATTCCACATGCTTTCACACTTAAGTAACAGGTTCATTTCGTACAATTGATCTCAGAATTCGCTTTATTAAGTTTGTTATATCTTTCCTAGTCTTACAAATATAGGCAGTACTATCAATTACAGTAACAAGTACATGTAGCATAGACTGGAATGTAAAAACCATCACCTACTTCGACACCAATCCTTGGACACTCTACACAGCTGGAGCTTTCCCTTTCCAAAGTCTTTTGGCTTGTTCTCGGTCTAAAGTTTCACAAGAAATGCACAAATCAATGAACTATTAACCTATAATATCCTAATTAAATCAAAATCCTAACTCTTGGACACTTTCATGATCACCTCCCTCCAAATAAGGCTTTTTCCACCATTAGTTTCAGGCCAACCCCCCTCCCCTCTCAAGCTATTTACCATAGATTCTAGGTCCTAAGAATCAAAATACAAGATAGGGGAGTGATTAACTTACCTTTAGCATAAAATCTATTGAAAATTGAAAGAATATCGCCCTAGACTACTTTTGGTCTCTCAAGAACAAAGTGGAAGGAATAAAATCAATTTTGGAACTTTTACCTGTTTAAAATCGCGTCTGTCCAGCCATGGCATCACTTACCCCGCCATGACGACCCATAGAGGGAAAATAATCCTGCTGTGACGGGTTTCACAGATACAAAAGCTCAAAATTTTTGTTCCAAGCTTCTATTTTACAACATGCCCTCGAAACATGACATCCTGAAATTAACCCTTCATGCCAAGATCAATTACGGGAGTTCTACTCACCCGAATTTGATTTCAATTTCATAAAGCCTTACATGCTCCTTAGTGTCTTAACTATCATCTCTAACTATCACACTGATACAATCTTCACCCATCCATTACCGAATTACCCTAGACATCACCTGACTCAAATTCCGTTCAAGTCTGGCTTATGCTCAAATTTTTTAAGTTACTACTCAAAAGTTTTTTGGCACAATTTCGTTCCTCATTGGCTTATTCATAACGACGGAGACAGGTCGTTACAGTGAAAGATTGAATTCATGGAAAGTTTCCGAATCACTTTCATTAATAATTATATTTTATGGATAATTAGGATAAAATATAAAGATAATAGTATTTTCAAAGAATGCGCAAGAGGCAAAATTTTACCTCATAAAGCAGGAAAATTAAGGGCTAGTTAAAAATATATATAATAAATTAATTAGTTTACAATAAATAATCATGTTTTATTTACATAAACAACAGCCAAAAATCATAAGAATTATACATTGAATATATAATATAACTTGTCAAAAGTTATAGAAAGTATACACTGATTATACAATATAGCTTATCTATACATGAGCAATACACTGACTATATATTATGATATATTTATAAAGCTGAATACAGCTTAACTTACCTTAAGTATACACAGATTATACATAAAGTATACACTGACTATTTGATTTCGATCAACTCAAAATTACCTCTAAATAATATCAAATTTTAGATATGAAATCCTCTTGATATTTCGAGTACTTTGACATATAATTCGCTTGAAATAATTCACGTTTGCGGTACATCGAATTTTGAAGAAAAATAGAAAACAACAAAGAAGAACAAAAAAACTTCAGCAAAACCTAAATTTCTCAACAAAGCCTTGAAAGTTTTCTTGAGAACATAAAATTTTTCAATTTGGGATTTTTCTACTACTATAATAATGTTCGATGCACTTGAATGTTGAATCTGTTTTTTTCTTACGAAATCCACTAGTTGTTTTCTTGAGTTTCTTTCTCTTGATTGCATTTATAACTGTAATTTTCAATTGGGGCTACTTACTTCGTTCAATCTCTCTCTTTTCATATTCTCTCTATTTGTTTATGATAAAATCTTCAGATTTAAAAAGAAAATTGATGAAAAGAATTAGTTTTCCTTTTATTTGATTTACACAAGTATGTGTTTAGTTTTCGAAGAGATTTGGGAGCTAGAGAAGGTTTTCTTTACTTTTAGAGAGAGAAAAAAGGGAAAAGCGAGAGAGAGCATTGTTGTTAACTATAGTTAAATTTTATTTAGTTAGCAAAGTGAATCTAATCTATCAAAAAGTGTAATTCATTTAGGGCAGCACTGGACGAAACTGGAGAGGACATCACTGGAGAAGAGGAAACTAGAAAGATCATAATAATAAATGACTTTAATTAAGGAGAATATGTTCAATTTATCCATTTTGGGTTATTTTGAGTAATTTTTATAAGGAAAACTTACATAAATATACAACATTAAGAAAATATTTACCATCTATAGCAATAAAAAACAATTCACTGAACACTTATAATACAATTTTAATACATATTGCAGAGAACTATTTATAAAACATATATAATACAAGATTTATAGATGGATAATACATTTATCATATATTTTAATAGACTTATAATACATTATGTCAGTTTCTTACTACACGAACATAATATATATTTTAAAACACTTATAATACATTTATATTGTATGCATAATTCACTTTTAATACAAGTGTATATTTATCATAATATTGCTATGTATTGCTATAAATTGTAATAAATAAAAAATATCGCTAAAATCAGTAATTAATTTTTAAAAAGCACTCAATTAAGTAATTTTTCCATTTTATAAAATGGGCTAAAAAGATGATAAAGTAAAAGTTATGGGCTCATATTTTACATAATTTGCCCTATAATTAAACCCAACATGCTAATGACAATAACAATAGGGAAACTTATAAAAAAATATTTACCATTTATAGCAATAATATTTTTATTTCGTTGAACACTTATAATACATTTATAGTACAGTTTTAATACATATTACAAAAAAAATAATTGATAAAACACCTATAATACAAATTTTATTGATAGGTAATATATTTATCACATACTTTAATACAATTATAATACACTATGTCGATTTCTTACTAAGCAAGCATAATATATTTTTAAAACAATTATAATACATTTATATTACATGCATAATTCACTTTTAATACATAGTGCATATTTATTATAGTATTGCGATGTATTGCTATAAATGATAATAAATAAAAAATATCGCTAAAATCAGTAATTATTTATTAAAATATACTCTTTTGAGTAATTTTTACATAACAATATGCCCACAATATTATCTAGAATATCTTTTGAAAAATGATAGATTATATAGAATCCCACAAAATTCTATTGCTGCATTAGTAATCTTGTAAATAAATTTAATCAAAGATTGTCATATAATCAAAGGTTTTGATTATTTTTTTTATCAATCAAAATTGAAGATTTAGGATAATTAAATTGATCGAGTACTTATATATCTGTGTGAATTGTAGCCCACTCTTATAACGTAGTTCCATTGTCAAATTGAATGATTTTGTTTTTCTTCAACAGGTGCACTAAATTGTTTTGTATAGAAGGCTGAATTGCTGAATTGTGTGAGGGGAGGCAACTAAAGAGAATAATTGCTCATCAACCAACTATACAAAGTCACCTTCATCAGTGTATTAGAGGATTAACATCCTAATGGAAGCAGGAAGGAGGGTTGGATATGCCTTCCTCCCTCCTCCCGCTTTATTTCCTGTACCTTTTCTCCTCAATCTTGTAATTGACGCATAACGGTTTTTATGCAGCAGTGATTAGTACAATAATCTGAAGAGTGAATATGGGCTAAACTTGTCTGGAACAAGTAGCGAAGGCCAACAGACAATGAAAATGGAAACGGATCAAATGAAGAAAGACAGTAGATGATTCAGCGGAAGTAAAGGCTTCAGTGAAAATTCTTAGTACAAGAAACTCCATTTCTGTATAATCTTTCAACCTAACTCTTTATGATATGAATGCTTCAATAATTGCATAAAAGGGATGATTTACTTGGTCAATATACAGTTTTGTTTCTTTTTAAATAAGTTTTCCATTGTATTTATTACTGTTAATTCTTTTATTTCAATGATTCAATTGTAGCTTTGATTGTTTTGTTCATATCTATTAAGACTTATTCCTTGATATATTTTTTTCGTTTTTTGGCTTAAGTGTGCATTTGGCAAATTGGATTTGAATCAATTGATTGGTAGATGACAAAACAAGCAAGTTGTATGTAGTATTTTATGTTGTTTATTCAACTTTGAATTTTGTCTTTTCTTGAATTCAAATTGTCAGGTCAAACTACTGACTTTTAGATCATAGTTGTTAGTTTTTGCCAAGAAACTAACGGAAGGATGAATATTGCAATTTTTGACATAGGTAAATGATGTTTTTTGTTCACTTTTATAACAGAAAGATGTACCTTAAATTTGTTCCATAATTAAGAGATGTTTTTAGCCAAAAACTCAATACCATTGTTACCATATATATGGTAAATATCTGTAAGGTAAAATTTGTAAAATGAACAACTTGTATTATTTGGCTCTAACATCAATGTAAAACACAAGTTGTTTCCTTCCTAATTCTGATCGTGCCTCTATCTGGCAGACAATTAAACCTTTTAAAATAAAACGCCCTTTGGTGAACAAAAAAAAAAAAAAAAAACGCCCCTTGCATAGTTTGTGATGTCCTATTGTCGTTTGGTTCCATTATCAGTAATTAGGGCCACCGCTTATCTACGTACATATATGGATAGATTATATATAGCCAAATCTTAAATAGATCTTTTTTATCCAATGTTCCTGAAGGGACAAACATTATGCTTGGCTAATTGGATATCCAACATGCATGGGTGTGCCAATCCCTCTCTGTGCCTTCTTAACAAATCACAACTACATCAGAAAGGAAAATACCTGATTTATATGATATAATTTAACTTGATACGAAGTTTAAGAAAAAAAATATGATTTAAAATAAGTATTTGCATGGCTATAAATAATTTAGCATTTTAAAATTAAATTATTATTAAATATAAAAATATATCATAAGTAAAAATAAAAATAAGCCATATAAATTATGACAAAGGAAGAGGCACTATTATTTTTCTATACGTATGGTGGGGGAGGAGAAAGATCCAACCACGGTTCAAAATTGGCCAAACCCCGAGATAAAAGGAATTAAGGAAAAGTATACTCTTGAAGTCTTGTTTAAAGATTATTTTAAAAAAAAACAGAAAAATCAAAGCGATTAAAATCTACTTTATTGATTTAGTTTGATTTTCAAATTAAAAAAATTCACCTATTTAGTGTCGGTTTAGATTGACTTATTTTAAGTATTTTTAAGTTTAAATAAATTTTAATTATTTAAATAAATTTTAAAAAATATTATAAGCACTTGAAAAAAAAACTAAAATAAGAAAACAAATCTAAAAACCATAGCAAAAAATCAATCCAAAAATACTCTTAATTTGATTTCCTTTTAAAATAAAATCGAGCTATAACCACTCCAAATCCTACGTGAGAAAGCCAAATCTAAATATCACAGTGAAAATAGGACGAGATAGCCATAAACTTTGTCTCTGGATTGCTAAACGAAAAATAAAGTGGGGCCCGCCAAGAGGTATCCAAGTGACATGTGGAGCCAAATATTTGGAGAGAAGAAACACAAGAGACAAAAACTCGTAGAGCCAGCACTTCTTCTCCATTATTTTGTTCCTTTTTTACACCATACAAATTGATGTGTATTTAGAATAGAGTTCTGATCAATATAGATATTTAATAAAATACGAAATTCACAACACGTTTGTTTTAAACTTCTTTTTCTGATCGTAATTTAAATGTAGAAGTAAATTACTATTTTCTTAAAAAATAAAGTTATACTTCTCTTTTGGAAAATATTGCATAGGTAAAGATGAAATATCACATTAATGCCCCAAGTAGGGAACTTGTCCACTAAGCTATTATGGAATCAAGCCTCAACTATCGGGTGATGGGATTGCTTTTATTCTTTTGTCTATATTTGAACATAACACATATTTTTATCTATATTGTTTATAATATAGGTCATGACGCTTCCACCATTCTCGTGACTAGTTTGGACACCTACTCAAAATTAGCTTTTAGTGAATCCTTATTATTTGAGGGCGAACCCATTAAATTATTTCTTTACTATTCAGACTTATGTTCGTTTATGTTTGTAGAGGCAAGTCTAGACTATACAAGTATGTTTAAGTCATTTGGCTTTTATGTTTGAATTCTCATATATTCGAGATTCTTTATGTTGAGACTATCTGTTTTGTCATGTTACGTATGCTAAAAAGCTTGGTCGGAATGCTAAATCTTTGTCTTCTCTTTTTTTCTTCTTTAAAATCATAAAAAGATAAAAAAAATAAATTAAGATCATGAATTTTATTTTCTTGATCTATTTTACAATTTTTTATGAAAAAAAATAAACATACTTTTCTAATTGAAAATAAAAAAAAAAATAATGATCAAGTATGTAAGTTAATGACGTTTTATGATAAAATAAATGAGCAAAGAAAAAAGTTAATATTTTAATAATAATAATAATCAAAACTCTTGTATCTATTTATAAAGTAAGAATAATATGCAATAATAACTTTTTAAATATATTTCAATACAGGTAATACAAAAATTATTAATAAAAATAGAAATATAGTTTACAATATTTTTTCAAAATTATCTATTCATATTGTAAGTAAATTTATTAATTTATAAAATATTACATTGTTTACGATCAAAAATTATTTGAGAGAGAATTGCAACATGCATCTATGTACATATGCACATATTTAATACATGAAATATTAAATAATAATATTAAATTTTGTGACAAATTGATAAAAGAAAATATAACTTATAATGGTAATGAGCTTAAATAAAAATCTATAAACACTTAGATAAAGAAAAATAGATTTAATATAAAATATAGAGATAAGTGACAAAAACACACTTAAACTATCCCTCTTTTTTGAGTTTCATACCTAAACTATTGAGAGTGTGAGTTTTATATATAAACTATCATTTCTTAGTTTGAGAAACATACTTATCTATTTTATTCCACTCTCGTCATGGTGTGTGCGCTATACTCTCTCTTTCGTTTTAAAAAAATTGTCACATCACACTCCACATAAAATCGAGAGAGTGCATTACACACACCACTGGGGTGTGTTTCTCAAACTGAGAAGTGATAGTTTAGGTATGAAACTCACACTCCCAATAGTTTAGGTATGAAATTAAAAAAAGAGGGATAATTTACGTGATACTTATCTCTAAAATATATATAATGATGGAAGATTGGAAATACAAACAATAAAATAGACATTACAGAGGATAAAGGGTAGGGGTGGAGAGAGAATGTCTATGGTTCATAATTGAAGGAGGAATTTAATTTTTAAATCGAAATTGGGGGTGTAAATAAGAGAAAAAAAACAATTCATAATTTTTAAAAGGGGAAAATTATTAATTATTTTATTGGAATAAGTGGGAAAATTATAACAATTTTTTCGTTGAAATAGTAGGTGTGCGGGAGTATTGCGTAACGAAATTATCGGTCTTCTTCTCTCCCTGTGTTGTCCATACAAATTCATATAGTCCAACCATTCTTTTCTTTATTTATTGGACTCTCCTCTTCACCATTCAATTTATCCTACACTTCTCATCTTCCCTCTTCACTTCCATATTTCAACAAAAGGTTAGTTATTGGATTAGATCTTTACATTATTGTGTGTTTTCAATTACTTAGCTTACTATATACCTTTGTTGGTTTTTGGTTTCCCATTTAAGAGATCAGATTTGCAACATACAGTTGACATTTGCTTATTTTGAAGATATATACTCAGATTATATCTGTGTTTCATGGGAAAAGTTTTGATCTTTGTTAGAAAATAAGGGTTGGAGGATGACAAATTAGAAGCTATTGTGGTGAATTTAATGTTAGCCATAATGAGTAATTGTATTGTCATGGGTTGCCTATATAGGGTGAAATTCATTGACAAGCCACCAATTTATTAGTATTTCTTTATTGTTATGTTCTATGTTGTTCTTGGTCTTTCCTTTTTTTTGAATAATCATAACCAGTTTGTGAGCACCTCGACTAATTTCATAAAATACCTTCCACCTCCCACCCCCAGTAGTAACACGTATTAGGTAACTGTGTCCACCAAAGCTAGAATCTATGGGAAGAAATCACTAGTGTTTTTTCTCTACTGGGAATTGATCCTGAGAACTCAGGATGGTCAACTCACTTCATTCACCACTAGGCCACAACCTTGTTGTTCTTGGTCTGTGCCTTATATTTTTCTCAGTAATTAAACTTTCATATTCTTAAGATATGATGTGATGTTGTTCTACTAGTTAGCCTGGTGAATAGGAAATTTGGTTAGTAAAACTCAATATTTTTGAGCTTACATGGAGTGATAGGGACAGCAAGGATGCATATAGCCGATCACAACTTGCTTAAAGTCAAAGGTCTATTGTTTGTAAAATCCAATGGGTTGTTGCCTTCTGGTCCATTAAGCTGTTAGTATATCAGACTTTCCGCCAGTTAGTGTTTGCTATGAAATTTTAGTAGGAATCTCTGAGAGGACTTTAATAGATGCCAGCTTATAATATAAACATACTATGATTGTATTATCAGTAATACTTCTAAAAAATATGTTGTCTGAAATAAATGGACCATAAACTTCAAAAGTAAAAAAAGTGGGGGTGTCATAGCTATTTACGTTGATGTTCTTTTCCATCAGCAACCAAGGACTAGCTAAATAGGAGCTATTTTCACTTCTTTTTCTATCTTAATCCTCTGAGATTCTTTTATCATAAAATAGCACTTGTTTCTGCAGCTACATGATTATTCTCAAACTCTACCATTGCCATTGTGGAGTTCCCTCCCGGGAGAAATTAAAGAAACTGTAGGATTTTGTTATCAACTAGCTTCTAGGTTTTTCCCAAGCTGCATTACTTGTGTAAGGTTTTTAAAGTTGTTGATCCAAAAGTATGGTCATGGCATGATGCAGTTCCTTAAGGATTTTATTCACATTAAAAATACATGCTTCTCTTGGCCTGCAGAAGTTCTAAACAGATAGTACATTAAATTATGGATATTTTGACTTGTTTTTAGGTGTACAAATGATGCATGCACAAACAATAACTGATCCAGGAGAAGAGATCAAAATAAGTTTTGGCTATAACTTCACAGATGATTCAGGTGAGGAGTCAGATGGTATTGAAATCTGCCACGGAATTAAACTTCAAAGAGCCAATAATTCCTTTTCTTGCCTGTCTGGGGCGGCTTTAAGTGGCAATGCCACACTAGCTAACACAAATATTTGTAATGGCTTGTTTGGAGCTGAGATACTTCCAGCGTTGGATTCACCTACTTCTTTCCGCCGAATTCCCTCTTCCCAGTCTTTCTCAAGGTTGGATTTATTGTCATCTTCTTTGCAAAGCAATCTGTCAATCTTAAGTTGTAGTCCATCCTCTCCAAGTGCACTACATGATGATGAGTCATTTTCATGGAGGTCCGCAAGTGCTCCTCGAAGTGAAGGTTTCCTGAATGCAACAGAAGTTAAAATCGCAGGCGGTGCAGCTGGTGAAGACAGAGTTCAGGCTGTTTGTTCAGAAGAGAATGGATCACTTTTCTGTGGCATATATGATGGATTCAATGGAAGAGATGCAGCTGACTTTCTGGCTGGAACATTATATGAGACAATTGGAAATCACCTCAATTTATTAGATTGGGAAATGGAACAGGAGTCTGGTAAACTTTCTGACCGTCTGGGTTTCTGTGGAACCCTCCATGATGCCGTTCAAGATGATAAATCTAGAATTAAGGTTAACGATACTTCAGGAAATGTTAATCAGGGATCTTATGTTGATTGCTTTGCAAAAGTAGAAAAATCATGCGACTCATTTAAGCAGAAGGTACTTAAGAGCCTTGAACAAGCTCTTTTTCAAGCTGAGAATGATTTCCTCCATATGGTTGAACAGGAAATGGATGACCGCCTTGATTTGGTATCGATTGGATGTTGTGTTTTAGTTGTGTTTCTCCATGGGAAAAACATGTATGTGCTCAACCTAGGTGATAGTCGAGCTGTATTGGCAACACATTCTGATGACATCAGTATTTGCAAGGATAAAGTATTGCAGGCTGTGCAGCTAACCGTTAGTCATAATGTTGATGATGAATCTGAAAGAACTCGACTATTAAAGGATCATCCTGATGATCCCTCAACAATCGTGGCTGGAAAAGTCAAGGGAAGACTAAAGGTCACTCGGGCACTTGGAGTGGGATATCTGAAAAAGGTGCAACTTCTTATCAGTTTACACTTACCTTGCTATTCTTAATACTAGAAGTTTTTATCCATCTTAAGTGTTAACATTGGTAAATATTAATTTTTTTTCTTAATGAGATGAATATTGAATTAACTTCAAACAAAATTCATTTTTTGTTGTGATTGATATGGAATTCAAAGGTTTCGTTAGTGTATTCAATTATACATGTCGATAGACAATTCTTCAGTAGGGCATAGCGATCATGTTGTGGCCGGTGCCTATGTTGATGCATTCTTTTTTTTTTGGTCCTGCTTACCTATCAAAAGAGGGTTTAATAATGCATTGTCTTGTTGCAGAAAACAATGAATGATGCCTTGATGGGAATACTTCGAATCCGTAATCTGATCAGTCCTCCATATGTTTCTGTACAACCTCAAATGATTGTACACGAAATCTCAAGTTCAGACCAGTTTGTTGTGCTTGGAAGTGATGGTTTATTTGACTTCTTCAGCAATGATGAGGTTGTTAAGCTTGTCCATTCTTATATCTTATGTCACCCTTGTGGTGATCCAGCCAAATTTTTAGTGGAGCAGCTCGTGATGCGAGCAGCAGATTGTGCAGGTACAATTTCGATGCACTGCATCACTTCTCTGTTTCCATCCAACCTCTTTTAACTTTCTTTTCTGGCTCTGAATTAATTTAATCTTATTATAAAATCCATTAGACTACTATTTCGTCCGTCAGCACTTTTGAATGCATCCTTGTTGAATGATAAAGTCAATGAAATCAGATATAATCTTAGAGACTAAGATTGTTTATCAGCTAGTCATTATTGAAGTGAGATCAGCAGAAAGAATAGAATATAAGGTCTTCTGTTTCCCATTTGCAATTTTCTTGATGAGCTGAGGATATATAAAATTGTACTAAATAAATTTATCAACAATTTGCAGGATTTAGTATGGAAGAGTTGATGAGCATACCAGCTGGTAGAAGAAGGAAATATCATGATGATATAACAGTAATTGTAGTAATCCTTGGAATGAACAAACGCACCTCAAAAGCATCCACATACCTATGAGTTTGTTAATTAGAAGAATTTTTTTTGGCCTTTTGGCATTTTCTTTTTATTTTTCCCATTTGGTCTGTCCACAATGTGGGGGAATAATAGAAGGGGGAATGGGTTATTTTATTTGTAGTAATAGTGTTTATGTTTTTCATTATTTTTTTTGGATTAGTTTAACTTGTTCTGTGGAATGTGGAAGACTTCCTCCTGATCTTTAGCTACGTACCATAGTGTTTCCACAAATATTTTGGCCTTTGAAAATGAACTGTTTCTCTTGTCTTGATCAAGAAGGTAAGAGCTTAAAAAGAAACTTTTTTTTTTAAGAAAGAGGAATATGAGAGGGAGTTACATTCATGGAGCTAAAATAAATATGCTTTTATTTGATTCCCCTTTGTAAGATGAAGAATCATATTGCTCATCATCAATGGCTAAAGAAGGCTCTATCTTTCTTCCTTTTCCTTTTTTGTTTTTATTTTTGAAATGATTCCTTTTGTTGGGGTCAACTTTGCAGTTTCTCGACCTTTCAAGCATTGGAAAGTGTTTATCAATAGAGTTGGTCAACTCTGATGTTGCTCTACATTTCTTTTAATAAAAAATAATAGTACCTGTTACTTACCACTAAGAAATAATAAAATTGGTTAAGCAATAATGAATTAGGAATCCTGTTAGTTTAGTCTCAATTCTTCTGTGTCTTCTATGCACACAGCTAGAACAATACTAGTAGGATAACTTTAACTTCTAGACTGTCAAATGCAAAATGGATGATAAAGGAAAATTACCTAATGTAATTGATTATGATTCATAATTATATTCCATAGTGCTATTTTGACAAAGTATAGTTATATATTACATTTGATAGTGGCTATACATTGATATAGGATTGTTCAAAATAAAATTGCGATTGATATTCGAGTCAAAACAAAGTTATTGATTTATTGATAATGAGAAATTGTTTTAGCGATTTCGGCAACACTTTTGATCTTTTTATTATTTGGTTATTGCTTCTTAATGGGTCAACCAATAACCCAATAATAAATTAATAAATTATATTTATATCATTCGGTATATAAAATTTTTAACTTAGGATTTAGTTACATAATTTTATTTTCGGTTGCCTCAAACTATTGGTTATTCTATAATGTGTCAGTGTTTACTTTTGAGCAAGATGCAATCTGTCAACTTATATGCATGGTTCATTTGGTTTGTCACCTTATTTCTAAGTGATAAAAAAATTTGTGTCAAATCTTAACGGTTAAACCGATAATGATCAATAACCAACAAGACAATATCTTGATAGTTCTATAACGATTTGTCATGTCTACAAACCGATAAGTCGAACTAATAAACTTCAAAATCAAACCGAACAGATTGATACACAACCCTACATTGATACATGTATCACTAAATTGTAGGCACAATTTTTGTACGCACGCGTCTATTGTACCTGCCCGCGCGCGCACACACATACACACACACATATATAGATATAGATATAGATATATATTAATATATCAATCTATATACATTGATATTGTATGTGCACGTATATTGTGTTTATGCTATCAATGTATATATAATGTATCAGTATATATACATTGTATATTTAATGTATTACAACAATAATAACAACATATCTAATATAGTCCCACAAAATGGTATATGAAGATGGTAGAGTGTACACAGATCTTACTTCTACCCTAAAGGTGGAGAGGTTGTTTTCTAATAAGGCGAAACCCATCGGTGGCCCCCTAAAGTTGGCACCAACTTTCAATTAGACACCTCAATTAGGCTTTGTTCATTTTAGACACCTCAAGTAAGGCTTCAATATGTCATTTTGACACTTTTTGGTGACTTGACACATTGCGTGTGCTGCACCCATTTTAAGCACGTGAAGAGCATTTTTTCTTAAAAAATATATTTTTTTGTTGTTTTTCTTCTTCTTTCACTAGTTTCAAGTTTGAAAAAAAAATATATAACTCATTTTTCCAGTAAACTTTTTTGTACTAACAAAATTATTTCTTTTTTTTTACAAAAAAAACTTAAATCCTGTTCAAATACACACTTCAAATTCAAATAATTTTTTAAAACATTTTTTCAAACATTATTTTTAGTTTTTTTGGGGTCAAAATGCCTAAAAAAAACTTTGGAAGGTCTCACAAATTGTTGGAACTTTCCTGGAAATTTTATTGAATTGTGTGGAAAGATTGCTTCTTCCCATTATGATGATTATCATGTATTTAATCACAACCAAACATTTAATGAAGTTCCATAGCTTTTATGGTTTATTAATTTCATAGTGAGTAATTTTAGATTTGTATTAGTCTTGTCGGAAAAAATGGAGGTTCGTCAAATTTTTTGATGATTTGAAGAGACCAATTCAAGTAAGAATTCAAAAACTAAACAAGCTTTTGTGGGTTGTTTCTTGATAAGTCAATACCATCTAACTGACTTAAGTAAGTGTAGGTGTACCACTTGAAAGACCAACCAACAATAGCAAAACTGAAAAAAAGAGTGAAGGGGACAGCTACTGAGTCAGTTCAGAAACTCAAAACTGAAAAAAACAACACACAGAGTAGTTTGACCAAAAAACAAAAAGTTGGTAGGCATGGCCAAAGTGGAGATAAGATTCATCAACTTCATCCTCAACATCCAGTACAGGGTAGTGGAGTAGGCATGAGGGCCATATTTCTCGGAGGATCCGATTTGAAAAATGGGTCATCTGGAATTGGGGTTTACTTGCCTCGCACAATTAATAAATTCGAGGGGTGGGTGGGGTTGGAGAAGACGATGGAGGGGTGGGTGGTGTTGGAAGACCACTGATAGGGTGTGGGGTTTATTTTTAAAAAAAAATATTATTTAGATAAAAAAAGCCACGTGTCATCAAATTATTGGTCATTTTTTTCTATTCAAAAGTCATTATTTGATAGTTATTTTTGATATAAATATATATATATATATATATATATATATATATATATATATGACATGTGTATTTATTTAATTCGCTGCCTTTGACACGTCAGACGAGTGCATTACACACACTTAATATATTTTGGTGATTGTCAAAAAAATGTCAAAATGACACATCAGAGCCTTACTTGAGGTGTCTAAAATGAACAAAGCCTAGTTGAGGTATCTAAGTGACAGTTGGTGACAATTTTAGGGGGCCACCAATGAGTTTCGCCTTCTAATAAACTATCACAACCCAAAAACCTGGTGTGATGGCACCTGTCATATCCCACCTAGACAGGTAAGCCTAAACAACCCTAGACAAGAGTAAATGCAGAAATAAAAGGAGAAATAAAAACTAAGCATGTTTTAAGCATTGTGGAATCATAATATAACAAAACCTTCTCCAAAATTTGGTGCCACTTGTACAAGCCTCGAATGTACTTCAACATATTTAAAAAAAAATATAAGTGTGAATGTCTGCAATACTAAAATAGTAAAAAGACATAATCAAGAGTATGTGAATATGCCAAGATGACTAGCACCTACCTCACGAACTTCAAAGGTAAGCCTCGGACGAAGATACGAGAAGGATGATCAAACTGATTCAGGCTCGTAACCTACACAAATGTAGAAAGCAAGAGAGTGAGTACAAACAATAATGGTACTCAACAAGTTTCCCTAGCTAACCCTAAGTAAAGTAGTATGAACACAAGCACCCTGACACACCATCCGATCCTCCATATACTATAACCTGCATAGAAGTCAGACCAATCAAACCTAACAATCTTACAAATAACATAGCAACTCAATAAAATTAACACATCGTAAATCACACATAAGAATCTTCATAACTTCATCACGACCTTTTAGAGTCCAAAAATCACAAAAGATAAAAATCCACTCATACAAGTCAAAAATGATAACGGGATGCAAAATGCAATGCAATGTGAATAGTGTATGTATGTTCTACTAATGCACACTTGCTGACTAGCAAGTCGGGACTAGGGGTGTTCATGGTTCGATTTGGGTCGGTTATTGATTAAAACCATAACCAAACCAATTTAATCGGTTATTAAATGTCTAAAATCATAACCAAACCAAGTAAAATAATAACCACGGGTTTGGTTATTGTCGGTTTGGTTCGGTTTGATTCGGTTATTCGGTTTATGACTAGCCGAGATAATTCAAATATTCTCTCTCTACATTCTTCAAATTCTTATGAAGCTCTTTTTTCCTCACGACCCACAGAGGTTCAAAACAGAAAATGAAACAACTTAAACATTCGGAAAAAAAAAAAGAAAACAACTTAAAATCAATTTAAAATTTGAAAAACTCCTTACAAACCTTCTCAAAATTTGACAATTTTATACTTGGGGTTGAGGAGTTGAGGTTGCTCTTGAGCCTTCACTGTTAGTCTATGATTGTGAGTCTGTGACTTTGTGAAAAACCAACGTGAGAGGAACAAAAATGTAAAAGGAAAACAGATACTAGGGTTTTAAAGTTTTAACTTTTACTTTATGTTGCTGCCTACTGCTCAAGTGCTTAGTGCTTATTAGAAATTTAGGATTTAGAATTTAGGATTTAGAATTGGGCTTGAGAGTTGGGCTAATGGGCTTGGATTGTTGGACTTGGACCGCTGTTTAGTGTTTATTAGAATTTATAATTGGGCTTAAGAGTTGGGTTTGGATTGTTGGGCCTTAAAAATAAGTATATTAATATTAAATTAATAATTAAAACGTATAAAATATCTTTAATTATTTATGAAAAACTAATATTATAAATATAAATAATTATAAATTTTAAGTATATAATTATCGGTTTGGTTCGGTTATTTATTCGGTTATTTTTTTCTATAACCATAATCAAACCAAATATTATCGGTTATTCAAATTTAAAACCAAACCAAACCAAACCAAACTGAATGTCGGTTTTTTTATTCGGTTTGGTTAAATTTTTGGTTTGGTTTTGGTTTTAACCAAAACTGTGAACAGCCCTAGTCGGGACTCATGGGGGACATATCTATCCATGCACCACTCCGAACACCCGCTGACTAGTAGGTTCCAAGGATGTACCAGTTCATACATCCGCTGAAATTATTTTCCATCGGCATAAACATCACTCACTGAAATCATTTTTCATTGGTATAAACATCACTCGCCGAAACCATTTTCCATCGACATAAACATCAAGAATCTGGATCCCATGATAATATTTCAGGGCCAATCAAATGAGCACCTTTGCATATATAATAAAAAAATGACAAATTCCACATCAGTGAGATATTCACACACACAATCATGATACATCATTGAAAGTGAATCAACATAACCTTCTGAGTCATCTGTGGCATATCACACAATTATCATATCAACAATTTCATTTTCTTTTAATCCCACATAATCATTAATAATAGTTGAACAAAAATCGATAACAAGTATAATCTATAAGGACCCTCACCATTCCCCATTACTCCTAAACATACACTATGGCATACAAGGCTTAGTACACTTAACAGAAGGTTGAAGAGGTCCACTTGCCTTAAAAGAGAATAAAAAATAATTTGGCACTTGACCCTTCCTCTTACGATGTGCCTTCGAATCCACAAAGTCTACTCAGATAAATTATCC
Source organism: Solanum dulcamara (assembly GCF_947179165.1). Classification (NCBI taxonomy): domain Eukaryota; kingdom Viridiplantae; phylum Streptophyta; class Magnoliopsida; order Solanales; family Solanaceae; genus Solanum; species Solanum dulcamara. The sequence goes on along the minus strand of NC_077240.1, from coordinate 34,459,201 downwards.
TCATAAGAAATCACAAACAATGATACCTATTTTATTATTTTTGAAAACTGGTCTAAATTACCCAAAAAGTCAAACATGAGAATTAAGGAAAAATATGATTTTTTAAAAAAAAAACATGTTACCCAGGGATTTAGAAACTCACTAGTGAAAACCCTATCGAAAAACAAGTTGAAATCATGCTTAAACTCCAATTTTTATCAAAACTCAAATTTATGAAAAATCCCTCAATTTTGAAATTAAAATAACTAATTTTGATGTTAAAATCATGAAATAATAAATGGGTAATGAAGAATTGAAGTTAAAATCACTTACCCAAAAGATTTATCTTGAAATCCTACTTTAAAATCGCCTTCATAGAGCTCCCAAGGTTCAACAATTGTGGAATGGGGAAGAAATCACGATTTTAGAATTTAAATTATGTCTATGAATTTTCTTCTTAGCGATCACAATCACGACCCCGCGAACACAGAAGTCAACTGCTCAGACCCTTCACGATCGCGGTCTCTGCCACGCGAGTGTGAAGGTCATCATCCTAACCCTCAACGAACGCGATCGAGTTCCCCATAACATGGAGGTCATGAACTCAGCCCTTCGCAAATGCGAAAAAGGTATCGCAAATGCGAAGAGGGAACATCAGATATCAGAACAACAACACCAAGATTCAAACTTCTCCAGATGAACTTTCGAGATTCATTTGGAATCTCATGCACACAAATCATACATATTATCCCACTAAACTTGATATTTCAAATTTAATGGAGCCATTCAAATACGTATCCGAAGTCTCCTTGACCCAACACCCATATAAGTCACAGTTTAACTAATATCCACTCAAAAAGATAAAAACACCCTCGAAATCTCTGAAAAATAAACTGAAGCTCTTTAGAGGCTTAAAGTCACTTCCCAAATTCAATGGAATGGACAAAATTCCAATTTGAGCGTCCGAACATCAAATACTGATCAAAATTAAACTTTAGCCTAACTTCTACTCAAATCACAACTCAATGGTCCAAATCGCCGTAAATATCTTTCAACTGAAGACAATAACCTTTCTAGACCAAATTCTGCATTCCGTAACTTATGGAATTGATGAAATTTCATACAAAATTCATAGTTCCAGATGAGGTCAAAACTCACTTTTAATGACTTAAAGCTTTCAAAACTCAACTTTCAAGAATCTCCACTTTTCAATCCTATTTTAGTTTTAACCTCAAATACTTATCAAACATGACTCGAGGCAACTAGAGAAAAAATAAAATGATAATTTTTCAAGAATTTTCAAAAATAACCTTCGAGGTTATTACAAGACCCTCGTTTAAAGAAAAATAATGCAAAGTAGTCCAAAAAAAGTAATAAAAGTGAATGTAAAACAATACATACTAAGTAGTAACTATAATAAATAATACGATAATCGAAGTAAAATAAATAAAATGAAGCAACAAATATCGAAGACAAAAAACTTCATGACCAATACTATGATTACTAGTATGGACGGACAACTAGATAACACACCACTACTGCAAGACCCCGAAAGTTGAAAAGTCAAAAAATGGAGCTGAAAAGAAAAATTTCATAAACTGGCTTTTTGGACTTTACGAAGGTCCCTCACAGACCGTACAAATGTTCACGGTTCATGGAGACCTATTGTAAAACCTTCCCTGTGAGAAAATTAGACAAGAGACCTTATACGGAGGGTCTTACAGTCCGTACAAGGTCATATAGACTATAGACCCAATAGTAGAAAGGGACACTGGAAAGTGGCATAAGGAGGGACTATACGGACCCTTCCACGAATCCTGAAAGGAACCAGGGCCTGTTAAGGGGTCTCGTGAAAATGATCAGGAAAAGGGGAAAGGCTAGGTGAAGTCTACAACAGGGTCTACGACCTGTAGACTTTTTCACGTACCGTAAGATGGTCCGTGGAACTCATCTCTCAAAATCCTGAACTAGTCTATTTTTTACAACTTTTTGCGACTAGTGGAGAGGAAGACAATCGGTAGACCCCCACCGTATAAAGGAAGATTTCAGTGGATCGGTTGGGGTATTCTTCACAAGAGTCTTTACAGCCTATCAAGGGTTTTACGATCCATTTAACCCCTCTGTCAAGTTTTCCCTCTTTGCCCAGACTTGACTCTCATTTCTACGAATCACTATACAATTCGTAAAAGCTTACACGGATCGTAGAAGTGGTATATAAAGTGTTCTCCGCCAAATTTTAAGTGAAGGTTATTTGGGACTTTTCTCATTATTTTAATTATGTATTTGGATATTTTTGGGACTAAATCCTATACAATAACTAACTTTTAACCCTCCAAAAACCCCCCATTCTCCCAAAATCACAAATTCTATTCTCTCAAGTTTCTCTCAATTCTCTTCAAGGCTAGAACGACGGGAAATCTTCATGTTTCCATTGAAAGAGTTGATCCAAGCTTCCTAGTCCAAATATGTGGGAATTCATCCATGGATCTTCTTTTATTCATGGAGTCCCAAAAGTTTCACAATTCTCTTTTCACAAACTTCTCCTAAATTCTAATTTCTGATCAATTAGCATTGGGTCAATTCAATCATTCTTTTATTGAATCATAATGATATATTCATGCATTATTTAATCTCAATTACATAATTTTTATGAATTTTACAAAACCTATACATTATGCTATCAATTTCAAGTATGATTTATGATCATGGAGTTTATGAAGTATCATGTATGATTTATAAAAGTTAGGAATTATTTTTCAAGTATGTTGTCATGTAAGAAATCATGAATTATGAAAGATTTTCTCACAATTTACAAGATATCATGTTTTAGATACTTATAAAGTTAAGTATTTACAGGTTCAAGTTATGATCATAGTTTTCAAGAAGCTATTTTTATGATGTATTTTGTAATATTGGATTGGTTGATTATTGCCTTTCCTAATGACTATGTTTTACGTATTTCATTGGGATTGACTTAGCATCGAGTGAACTTTATGGTGGGGATCCACAAGGGAACCATATTAGCAACCCTTAGTTACAAAACTACGTGCTCCCGTAGGTGCCTTTATGGCCTAGCTAGTGGATCTACATATAGCTCATGTTCATATTTATACATCGTCTACCTTGACAAGTAGCCTCTCTGTTCTTGGTGTGGGAGTAAATCAGATTCCATATTATAACTCACATGGTATTAAATATCGGTTAAGGTTGATATTCCACATAAGTATTTTCTATTCTACAAGCTTTAAATGATGTTTTATGATGCATTTACCTTATGAAGTATTTTCAAGTGTTTCCAAGTTTTATTCATGTTTTTAAGATATTGGTCATGCATCGTATGTTTATATTGATTATTCCCTATTGTTCTTGTTTATGCATGTTTCTCACATACTTAGTACATTCCATGTACTAAAACATACTTTTGCATACATTATATCATACATAAGGTAGGGTTCGACGATCATCACTCGCATTCCGTTCGTGGCTAGATTTGGAGTTTACTTTCTTATTATTGGTGAGTCCTCATATTTCGAGGACACAACACTTATGGTTTTCATTATGTTTCTTATGAATTTTACATAATGTTGGTGAGATAGGAGATTGTCCTATGCCCCTTCTAGACTAGTAGAAGCATGTTAGATTTGGCTATGGCTATGTCTATGTTGTCCCCTTATTCGAAGATTAGTTTGATTTTTCCTTTATCTAGATATTCATGTCGAGACTTCTATTCCACTTTCATGTCTTTAATTCTTGTTTCTTATTTATCTTATGTATGCTCAAATATAATATGCTAAGAGGCTTGATTGGAATCTCTTGAAATTTTAATCGTTGTGTCACATCTAGGGCCTAGCTTATCGTGATAACTACATATTAGTATTCTACCATAATATATGTCCTCTAGAATAGTCTATCTATTGTCATGTCATCAGTAAGCTGAAATCGTGTCATATCTCTCAAATACTTTTTCGATCTATCTTATGCTCTTCTGAGACCATCCGTAGTCAACCTCTCAAACCTCAGCATTAGGACATTCGTGCATCTATTCTTTACATGTCCAAATCATCTTAGAATTGTTTTCTGCATCTTGTCCTCCACCAAAGCCACTCTCAACTTATCCTGGATAACCTTATTTCTGATCTTATCTCTCCTAGTATGAACAAACATCCAATGTAATATACTCATTTATGCAACTTTCATCTTCTGGATGTGAGAGTTCTTGACTGGCCAACACCTTGCCCCATTTAATAGTTGGTTTAACTACCATTCTATAGAACTTGCCTTTAAGTTTTGTTGGCACATTCGTATCATACAAGACCCCGGATGTGAACCTCTATTTCATTCACTCTACACCAATAAGATGAGTGATATATTTATCAATCTCTCCATTTTCTTGAATAATCGACTTAGATACTGAAAATATCATTAAACTTTTTTGTAAGTATTTCTACATCAGTGAACACTATGTATAAGTTTTTCTTTCTCTCCTTATACTTCTCCACCAGTGTTTTTATAAAATGAATGAGTTTTATAGTTGATCATGCCGATATGAATCCAAATTGGTTCTTGAAAATATCCATGGCTCTCCTCACTCTCCTCTCTACCACCCTCTCTCAAATCTTTATAGTGTGACTTAAACAACTTAATACCCTTATAGTTGTTATAATTTTGAATGTCACTCTTATTCTTAAACAACAAAATCATATACTCCATATCATTTCGTTGGGCTTGTTCTATAATACCTCGGGTTATTCTATCCTAGATGGAGTGTGAGAACCATGAGAAAAATAGAGAAAAATAAACTGATAAGTGGAACACGAGTGTTCTCTACGACTTATAACGAGTTCTACAAGTCGTAGGGATAACTCATAGACCCTTTCTACACTTAGAGAAATTTTAGGTTATGAGAACCTCCCTACGATCGACCTTACGATTCTTAAGGGTTTCTATGATTCGTAGAAAGAGACTCGTAGAACCCCTTGACACTTAGCCAAATCCTGAACTTGAATATCACTCCTACGAGAGATGTTGAAGAGTCGTCGAATAGTCTACGAGCCGTAACCATAGAGAACTTTAGAGACTCACTTTTCTCAGAGTCTCAGTAACCTGCAGGACGAGTCTAGTTGTTTACGACTTGTAGACACTGAGTCATAGCTCCATTTTCTTTTTTCAGTCCAAGTTTACAAGTGGGTTTCTACGACCCATAGAAGTCGTAGAAAGAGACTCGTAGAACCCCTTGACACTTAGCCAAATCCGGAAATTGAATGTCACTCCTACGAGGGATGTTGATGAGTCATCGAATAGTCTATGAGTCGTAGCCATAGAGAAACTTCAGAGACTCTTAGAGTCTTAGTAACCTGCAGGACAAGTCAAGTTGTTTAGACTTGTAGACACTAAGTCGTAGCCTATTTTCTTTTTTCATTCCAAGTTTATGAGCTAGTTTCTATGACCCGTAGAGGTTTTTACGAGTCGAAGAACTGACTTGTAGACGGCTATAGTCAATTTTATGAAGGTATTCTTGTCTTTTCCCACCCTTTTTAAGTCAAAACCTTGATGTTTTGGGACTATTTTGTGTCCCTTAACAGTCGCCTTTTACGTCAAAAGCTCTCATTAACACTTAGATTATTTTAGAGCAAGAATTGGAGAAGAAAAAGAGGGATAAGGTTCGAGTTCTTCAAGTAGGTCTTCATATTTTTGATTTGTTCTTCTGTCCAGTTATGTAACGCTGAACTAAAATATGGACTTTTTTCCACCATGTGCCCATGATTGTGATAGATTGATTGTGATTGGATTGAGTCCCCATGATTGTGTCTCTTGAGAAGTTCTTTCTTAAAGTTAACATGTTTTACTGATTATTGATAAACTCATGCTTTTCTATGAATTAGTTTCTTGAATAAATGATTTGAACTATATGTCTCATAAACCCTAATAGCATATTAATGGATATTACATGTGTGCATTTAAGGATTGAGTCTAGAGCCTTAAATTTGTGAATGCATGACTGTGATTAGGATGTTAGTATGATGATAGTCTTGATGAAACTTGATACCCCTTTATATTTCCATAATTGAACCCAAGTGAATGGTCTCAACTGAATATTGTCATAAATAATTGTCCAAACTTCTCTTAAATAAATGATTGGGAATGATTGGTTGAACGATTTGATTTGATAGAATTGAGGAACCAGTAAGAGTCCATTGAGATTTGTTGAGTTGATTTGATTGGATTGATATTCTTATGAGCTTTAAGTCTTGGGAGGAGTATCAAGCACCGAATTTGGTAAAAGTAAATAATAAATTAAATCAATAACTATGTAGTCAAATACAGGAGAGAATTGAATCGTTAAGTCGGATGTTTCCTAATTTATTGTCCTGGCATGATAGGTCTTGATTGGTTTTGGATCCATGATTGGTTGATTTGTTCTTACCCTAACAAGGTATTGAACGGACGTGGCAACAACTTTGACTTGTTGTATTATCACTGGCTCATAAGTGATGGTTGTCAGATAAGAGAAACTCTCATATAAGTATTGATAGTACTCTGATTGGATTGGATTGGATTGTAGATGATTGGTCTCTATCTAAACCTTACTCTTGCTTTAGACTTATGACATCCTGATTGAGTTCCTTACCCTTGATTGAGTTACTTGAGTTGATGATATTCTACCTTATGCATGTTTCATTCTCTCATATTACATACTCATACATTTCATGTACTGATGTCCATTTGGGCCTGCATCATTTTATAATGTAGAGATAGGTACTAAAGTTCATCAGCAGGTGCATCGTTGTGGATCTATTCGTATTTAGCTAATTAGTGAGTCCTTCTTGCTTCCAGAGGATACTACATTTATCTTTCTGGTCTTTGAGGTAGCCATGAACCTGTTATTGACACCATTTAGACAGTTGATAGAGGCATAGACTAGATTGTTGATGTTGTCGATTGGTTTTGTCTTTTGACTAGTTTCATTCTTACTAGTCTTACTAATTGAACTAGATATATAGTTGGACTATGGCCTTATCTTATGAATTATTTTTCTAATGAGTTAAGTCTTCCGCTAATAGAATGTTGATGGATAAATGTGTGATTGGACCAAGTGGTTCACTTGGGAACCAACAATGGTCTTGGAGTGCCGATCATGCCTAGGATATCTTCCCGGGGCGTGACATCTTCACAGTCTTGGAAATGACTCAATCAACTACTTTATACATATCCGACTTACACTTTATCAAAATTTCACTAGGATCTCATCTCTAATCGCTCTACCTACAAGCATACTAGAAACAACACCTTAACGTCCTCAACTATTATAAACCCACAATCGCGACACATCTATGAGTGCTTCAAATTTTATAGCATAATATCTCGGTCTTCCTCTTTGTTCAAGAGCCTATGGAAGTACGACTATGTCATTTTCGCCTAGTGAGCACTTCCTCCACCAATAGTTTGTTGTCCTTACTCTTGATGCACTTTACTTGGTATAAGTCCCGACACTCCTCTCTCTCACCATGGTTAGCATGTACAACTTTTTATCCCCAATCTTGTCCCATATTCTACATATTTAATATATTAGGGCTCATTTGGTTGAAGAATAAGTTATCCCAAGATTAGTTATTACATAATTGTTATTTTACTCAAAATAAAGGGCAGCCCGGTGCACTAAAGTTTCCGCTATGCGCAGGGTTCGGGGAAGGACCTGACTATAAGGGTCTATTGTACGCAGTCTTACCTTGCATTTCTGCTAGAGGCTGTTTCCAAGGCTTGAACCCGTGACCTCCTGGTCACATGAGTTACTCAAAATATGAAATAAAAAATAACACTACAATTTTGAAATAACTAATTCAGAAATAAATTATCTCGTGATTTTATCCCAACTAAATATGGGATAGAAGCTCACTTTAAATTAGTCTCGAAATTAGTTATTCCTTATCTCTCATACAAATAAACCATTAGGGGTCGTTTGGTAGAGTGTATTAGCAAAATTAATGCATACATTAATTATATGTATTAGTAGTACCTTGTTTGGTACACTTTTTCATGTTATGTATAACTCTATTATGTATTAAGGTGTGTATTACTAATATCATGGATTTGTAGGAATTAGTAATGCAAGGAGATTTAATGCATGCATTAACATGATTAAAGATTCAATTACCCTTCAAAATTCTTTTTACATCTTTTCCACCATAATTATTGAGGATATTTTTGTAAATAAATATTTTTATGCAATGAATGTTATTTTTAATATACTAAATCAAACAATGCATAAGAAGTATTCTATATATAATTAATCCAAGCATAACTAATACAAGCATTACTAATACACTCTATTTAGCATTATTTTTATACGCTCTACCAAACGACCACATAATGTATTAATATATTTTTGATATTGTATGCATGCATCCGTGTATATGCTTTATTTTGAAAGAAAAATACCGTTAGAGTTTGAATAAATAAATATCACTATATTTACAAAATGAGACATTAATCTCACTACTTGTAAAAAAATTCAATAAATAACAACTAAAAGCATCTAAATAGTTTTTAATGTTCAACAACTTCATAGTCATTCTTCAAACTTTCATTTCTAAATTTTTGAACTCGTCTTTAAAGTTTCAAACTTCAGATCTTTGAGGCGGTAATTTTGAACTATCAAAGACTAATTTCAAATCCTCAGCAGCAGTTAGATTTTGGCTAAGGTTAACTTCAAATTAAACTTGAAAATTTGTAATTTTGATTTTGACAATTCAAAGTTTCATACTTTCAGACTTTTGGGTGTTTAATTTCAAATTCGAATATTTGAAGGATGAGAAGGAGAAAGAGCAGTATGACGTTCGATACATTTTACTTAACTTCAAATAATTTTAAAGTTATCTAAAATTTAAATAATGTCGCTAAAAATGGCTATTCATGATCATAAAAATCAGATATTTTTTACTTTGTGAGAATTTAAAATTTAAAATTAAAATTATGTTTGATCATACTTTTTTGCAAAAAAAATGTATTTGTTTAGATATGATTTATACTCATAATTAAACAATAATTGTCGAATAATTTTCTTTTAAAAAAAAGAGGCGAAAACTTTTCATCGCCAAACGGGTCTAGTGCTATTTCTACCTTATTTCTACTTGTCGGAAGCTTCCAATGGCACGAATTCGTAAGCAAAAAGTTCTCACTTGTCCCAACCAGGGTGGGTGTTCGGTTCTTCATTTTGATTTTGTTAAAATTTGATTCAATTTTTTGGTGTTTGATTTTGAAAAAGTGTGTACCATATACCAAATCAAACGAGGTCGGTTCGGTTCGATTTTTTAAACTTCGATTCGGTTTATTTTGGTGTTTTTAAAACATTTTTTCGATACAAAAATTCTTGCATGAAAATAGACTTTTGACGATGTGTGTAAACATCTGAATAACTTGAGATCATATCTGAAGCAAGCAACGGAGAATAGTCAGTAGAGGGAGTGAACTATGAAGAGAAGACTAAATAGTGAATACGCTTACCTGAGTTTAATTTAGGGCTCTTAAGTTTGGGCTTCAAAATTGGGGTCAAAATTTAAAATGGGTCGTTAGGTTGGATAAAAATTATGTTTTGAATCTAAAATACATAAATAATATAATTTAAATTATTATTTTAAATTTATTTAATAAAACTTCGGTTCTTTGGTGCACCATGGTTTCATGACCCGAACACCGAACTGAAGAATCAAAGTTCAGAAAAAACGAACCGACACCAAATCGAAAAATCGAAGAACCGACATCGAGAAATCGAATTAGTTCGATTCGGTTCGATTTTTCGATTTTTATGCCTACCCCTAGTCGCAACACGCAATTTTTCCTCAATTATTTTCTGACAATATATATACCTCCAATGCAATTTATTTTATTATATTCTTGCTAGCTTTTTGTTTGCTTTTTTGGTTTTAACCCAATATTCGGAGCATGTGGAATCCCAATTAAATCTGAATTGCGCACTACAGAGCTTATTTGGGGGTGACGCTCTCAACATAAATTTTTTTATTCCAGGACTCGAACTCAAGACCTCTGATTAATAAACAGCCTCACTACTACACCACAATCCATATTGATATATTCTTGCTAGCTTACTAATGAAGAAATCCTCTTAATTTAGGATGTGGAATAAGATAAATGTTGTATTTTTTATTATTTAATATATTAAGCTAAGTACAAATGGTAGTACTTGTCAACAAAATCGGAAGTCTAAATACCACAAATAATACTGGTTTTTTCTTTTGATATATATATATATATATATATATATAATATATATAATATGCATGTGACAATGGGGCCCAATGAGCACCCGACGCGCATTATTAAAGAAAGCTTATCAATATGTCGGCCAAAAAATAATTGAGCCACTTAGAGTGTCTTAAGTCTTTCATTTCATATCCCTAAGTCTATATAAGAGTAAAGTTATCAGACAAAAAAGGTAGAGTTTTGAGAATTCCTAGAGAGAAAAAATCTTCAACATATTTCCCTTCCCTTTCATGTACACATATCCTATTTTCCTAAAAACCTTTCTCTAGATTGTATAAAAGCTTGAAGTAATAAAAAGTGTGACTGTGTGTGTGTGCAGTTTTTCTGGTTCAAGTTTTTCAGGTTTCCCGAAAGGGAAACCTCTCTCAGTTTTATTCATGTAAGTCTTACTATGTTTATACCTAAGTTATTTTCCCCTAAAAATATATTGTTTTACTTTAAATGTTAATTTCATATTTTAGTTAATGTTTTCATATGTAAATTATTGCATATTTCAATTGCTTTACTCTTAGTATATGGTTAGCTTCTTTATCTCTCAACAATAACTATGGATTAACCTGTAAATTTCTAAGATTTGAGGCCTTAAAAGTCCGCATAAACAAAGGACAAATGTATGGCTAGATTTATATCTGGGGTGAGGTTAAAGATGAAGTTGTTAAGAACATAGGTAAAGAAGAAGAGATGAACAGGGTAAAATAAAAAAATATTTTTAAAAAAAGTAAAAACTGAGGAAAAATAAGGTATAAACTATCAGACAAACATGACAAGACAAAGTGAGAGAGGGATTAATGAGTAGGATTTTACAATATATATTTGACAATCCAATTCAGCGACTAAGACTGTCATTCTTCTGAAATATTGAGACATTGAAACATCCCTTACCATTGTAATTATTTATCATTGAAATATCTCTTACCATTGTAATCATTTATCATTGAAACATCTTATTAATTTGGAATTGTGTAAGACTCATATTAATTTTCTAGGAGTAACAATACGCGAAGGAAAAATAAAATTACAACCACATATAGCTACGAAAGTACTAGACATGCCAGATAAACCAGTCCATTCATTTTTATGTCTTTCCTCTTTATCGATTTAGCTGTATCATCTTTGTCATTGTCTTCTGAATATATCTGTATTCTAAGTATCTAGATTATGTAAGGCTATCGAGTCAAAACTCATGCCTGAATTGTCGTCTTCATATGGGTCCTGGGCATCCTGGTAATTATTGTTCCCATAGTCTCTTTCTGAACTTGGTGTTCTTATTGGGCTGGTATTGGTATCTTTGTCTGACTGTATTTCTTCATTTTCTGGATTTGGATTGTCTTTACTAATAACATGCTTATCATGTCCATGGTCTTGAAAGAACTGCTCTAAAGTTTGCTTAATTATGGCTTCAATTTTATTATTATTTTTTCTTTTTTATAGCCATGTTCTTCTTAGAATTGTCTTTGTGGAAAGTTTTAGGTAATCTTCTTCGTGAGGAAGAAGATTCCTCTTCTTCACTTTTTGGCAAAGTGACAGCCATTAACGGATTTGATATATCTTTATCGGCCACCGTTTGAACCAGACTAGTTGTACCTTGATCTGGTACACTAGATTTTTAAGCATTCAGAGGGAAATGCACACCCTTCTCATCCATTTTTGATTGAGATGGAGAACTCATGTCTTCAGTCTGAGTACCTGTATTATTTGTTTTGGAAACAAACTTCCCTTGAAAGGTTTCAAGCTGCTTTAGGAGTCTCGTGTTCTCTTGAACGAGTGCCTCATTTTTGGTGTTTAATCTTTTGAAGGCTTCGGTCATTGTGGAGCAATGATCACAAAAACTAATTTTATCGGTGTCTTTTTGAATGTTGTATTGAGGGGTTTGGTTTGAGTTTTGTCTGAGAGTTGGTGAAATATAATAATTTGGGCCAAGTATTCCTCTGGCATAGTCTAAAGCTTCAATAAAATTATTAAAACCTTTAAAGAGAGGATTTTTAATCTCATTTATTGAGTCTATGATTCTAACCAAGTCTGAAAAACACCATTAGTCTTACCATGTATAACCACATAATATTTAAACTTGTTCTCTCTATTTTTGTCTGAAAAATATTGACATAGAGCATTATTGGCAGCAACAAAATGTTTAGTGTCTTATTTATTATAGGCTACCCATTTATTATCAACTAAATATTTTTGAGTTTTATCTAAATTACAGTCTGGTAGTATTCTAAAAGATAAGTTATATTGAGGATAAAAAATTAAATTGAACTTATCGAAGTAAATTCTTTCCATCATCTCAATTGTATCTTGGGATCTGAAATTAGTCTTATTTAGTAGTGTCTGAGCATATGAGTCTGATTGGGTTACGCCCTTGCCTTTGTCTGTTGGCTGTTTACCAGTTGGTCTCATGCTGAAATATAACTTTTAATTAGTTTTAAGTTGCAATCTACTCAATTGATCTGCTAAATTATTATCTTTTTCTTTTACATATTCAAAGAATACGTTATTATATATTAGATATAACGTCTATAAAATTTAACCATCTTCTTCTACTTCTTGCTTTACTATTTATTATTTGGCGAAATTTGACTATCGCCTCACAATTTGTTCTTACTAATACTTCTTCTTTATTTAATATGTATAATTTAAAACTATTTAATCTATATATTATTGTCAAGACTTCTGCGTCTATACTACTCATATTTCCCTTTTCTTTATATTTATCACTCTAATAGGCACATATTGTTTCTTTATTTTTACTACTATATTTACTAGGTCTGATTTTCAAAACAGTTCCCCATCCCAACTAACTTCCATCAGTTTGTACTATTAAATAATCTGTTTCAACGGAGATTTGTAAGTCTGGTATATTTTTAACCTTTTTTTTAATTTGTTTGATTAATTTAATGTCTTCTGCATTAAAATGTTTCTGTCCTTTACTACCTGTTTTAGCATATAAAGGTCCTGCTATTTTTCCTAAGTCTTGGATAAAATTTCTAGCATAATTTACTAGTCCTAGGAATTTTTGTAAATCTTTTATATTATCTAGTTTATCTAGCATGTCTAGTACTTTCGTAGCTATATGTGGTTGTAATTTTATTTTTTCTTCGCCTATTGTTACTCCTAGAAAATTAATATGGGTCTTACATAATTTCATTTTCCTTTTACTAATTATCATTCCATGGCTGACAAATAACCTGAAGACCGTTTGTAAATGTACTAAGTGTTCTTGTATATTTTTACTAAATACTAGAACATCATTTACATAAACTAATACGAAGTTTTTATAATCTCCAGTTTTCTTTGAAATATGGGTGGTGTAGTCTTTAACCCAAAAGGCATGGCTAGCCATTCAAAATGTCCTTCAGAACAAGTAAATGTTGTTCATTCTATACTTTTGGGGTGAATTTTTACTTGCCAGTATCCAGATTTATAATCAAATTTACTAAATAGTATAACACAACATATACCCAGTATAAATTCAAGACATACCTTCTAAGGGCAGGTCTCAATCAACGACAATTCCTAAAGAAAATCCAGTCATTTGTTGTACAGACTGCAGCACTAAAAATAGTTGTACCTTACAAAACATACATGAAAAAGATGAAGAATATTTAAAACAACCACACTTAGAAGATATAGAAAAGGACTATACCTTAATAAATATAGAAATCGATTTCTATAATTTTCAAAAAGGAATACATGCTCTAGGAACAATAAAAAATCCTAAGGATTTAGATAATATAATATCAATACTAGATGAAATGAAAATAATTGGTGAGAAGCCATTAGTACATTGGGAGAATAATAACATCATGTGTAAATTAGACATAATAAACTTAGAATACACTATAAAAACAGCAGCTATTGAAGCTAATAACGAAGACACGGAAGAATTTAGTAAACAAATTAAGGAATTATTAAAATTAGAAGTAATAAGACTATCCACTTCTAAACATAGGTCTGCTGCATTTATGGTAAAAAATCATAGTGAGCAAGTAAGAGGAAAACCTAGAATGGTAATAAATTACAAAAGATTAAATGATAATACAAGAACTGATGCATATAAATTACTAGATAAAAATGAGCTAATAAATAGAATACTATTGTAAAATAAACTAACTTCACAATTTTAAAAAGAAAAGAGAGTAAGATAAGAGAGAGCCGAGCAGACCAAATTTTCTGTATTTTTCTATATCCTTCATCCTCTGATTTCCAAGGCTATTTATAGCCAACGAAATCAGAGGGAATTCAAAAAGCGCGTGAAGGAACAGAGATTTGTGGCAACTTGTTAGTGTAACTTGTTGGTGGGTCCCAATTAAAGTGGACATCCACTATACTTTTTAACACTTCCCCTTGGATGTTCATATATAAAAAAAATTATAATGAAAAAAAAGAGTACAAAAATCTGGTAATACGCCTTGAGTGCTGCCTCATTAAAAACCTTGCCAGAAAAACCCAGTGGGACAAAACCTAGACTAAGGAAAAAAGAGTGCAACGCGTATCATACTCCCCCTGATGAAGACATCATTTATATCAAAGATGACGCATTCCAATCTTGTATCTCAATTTCTCAAGAGTTGAAGTTGGCAATGCCTTGGTAATATATCTGCTAAATTATCACTTGAACGAAATTGTTGAACATCTATTTCACCTTTATTTTGAAGATCATGGGTAAAGAAGAATTTTAGTAAAATATGTTTAGTTCTATCTCATTTGATGTATCCTCCCTTTAATTGAGCTATACATGCAACATTTTCTTCATACAATATTGTTGGAGCGTCTTTTGTCAAAGAAATGCCACATCTTTCTTGAATGTGTTGAGTTATTGATCTTAACCAAACGTATTCTCGACTTGCTTCATGGATGGCTATTATCTCTGCATGATTTGAGAAAGTGGTAATCATAGTTTACTTTGTTGAACGTCATGATATAGCTGTACCACCACATGTAAATAAATAGCCTGTCTGCGATCGACCTTTATGGGGATCAGACAAATATCCCGCATCTGCGTAACCAATCGATTGTGATATGGATTCATTTGATTAAAACAATCCCATATTTGTGGTCCCTTGAAGGTATCTGAATATATGCTTAATTCCATTCCAGTGTCTTCGCATTGGGGAAGAACTAAATCTTGCTAACAAGTTTACTGTGAAAGCTATATCTGGTCTAGAATTATTGGCAAGATACATTAATGCACCAATTGCACTAAGATATGGTATTTCAGCACCAATAAGCTCATCATTATTTTCATGAGATCGAAATGGATCTTTATTAATATCAAGAGATCTCACAACCATTGGGGTACTCGGTGGGTGTGGTTTATCCATGTAAATCTCCTTAAAATATTTTCTGTATATGTTGATTGATGAACAAATATCTCATTTGCAAAATATTCAATTTGTAGACCAAGACAAAATTTTATCTTTCTGAGGTCTTTCATTTCAAATTCCTTTTTCAGACATTTTACTGCTTTTGAAAGTTCTTTAGGAGTTCCGATAATATTCAAATCATCAACATATACTGCTATTATGACAAATGCATATCCAGACCTTTTCATAAAGACACAAGGGCAAATTGGATCATTTTTATATCCTTCTTTTAGAAAATATTCACTAAGACGATTGTACCACATTCGTCCTAATTATTTAAGCCCGTATAAAGATTTTTGAAGTTTTATTGAACAAGTTTCCCAGGAATCCTTATATATTTCAGGCATTTTAAATACTTCAGGAATTTTCATAAAGATATCGTTATCTAGAGAACCATATAAATAGGCTGTAACGACATCCATCAGATGCATGCCAAGTTTTTCATGAATTGCCTGATTTATAAGATACTTGAAAGTGATTGCATTCACCACAGGAAAATATATTTCCATATAATCAATGCCGGGTCTTTGCGAAAATTCTTGTGCCACAAGTCGTGCTTTATATCTTACGACTTCATTTTTCTCATTTTTTTCGCATAAAGACACATTTTTACCCCACTGGTTGAATACATTCAGGTGTTCGGACTATCGTCTGAAAACTTTGTATTTTTCAAGCGAATCTAATTCAACTTGAATTGCATTTTTTATTTTGGCCAATCATTCCTCTGCCTACATTCATCGACAGATTTTGGTTCAAGATCCTCATTTTGTTGTATTATTTCCATAGCCACATTATAAGCAAAACTATTATCGACAATTACATTATTTCGGTTTCATATTTTTCCTAATGATACATAATTTATTGAATTTTTTTTTATCATTTTTAGGTGTCTTAACCTCTTCCAAGGTTTTATCAATTGTTATGTCTCCTCTCTCTTCTTGAGCAGGTTTCGTCAAATCATGACCATCTTGATTGTTTTCTCTTTTTCTTTTTTGAAGATTTTTATCTTTGGAACCGATTGGTCTATCATATTTTAAATGTAGTTTAGACTCATTTGCATTATTTAATTATCTTACTGGGACATCAACTCGAATTGGAGCATTAGCAGCTGAGATATGAGATTTAGTAACTCTTGATAGGTCAGTAAATGCATCTAGCAGTTGATTTGCAATATTTTGCAAATGAATTATCTTTTGAACTTTCAGTTCACATTTATTTGTACAAGGATCTAAATGAGATAGTGATAATGCATTTCAATCTATTTCCCTTTTCAGCTGCTTATTTTCTCCCCCTAATGTTGGGTATACTGATTCATCAAAATGACAATCAGCAAACCTTGCGATGAATAAATCTTCAGTCATAGGTTCCAAATATTTTATGATAGGAGATTCATACCCAACATATATCCTCAATATTCTTTGGGGTCCCATCTTTGTGCGTTGTGGTGGAGCAATTAGAACATATACTGCACACCCAAATATTCTAAGATGGGAAATATTCGGCTCTTGACCAAAAACCAATTATAATGGGGAGACTTTATAATAACTTGTGGGTCTGATCCGCACAAGACTTACTGCATGCAAAATAGCATAACCCCATAATGAAATGGGAAGTTTTGTTCTCATCAGCAAAGTATTATTTTGTTCATCCACAAGTAGGCATGTTATTAATTCAGAATACTTATTAAATCCTTTTTCACGATATTATGGTTGTAACAACACATTTGAAGTGTGAAAAGTGGAAAGAGTTTTCTCAAGTAAGTCATCATCAGTGATAGAATTTCTACATAATTTTAACATAGAACTTAACTTGTAGATAGCATAGTTATATTATGTCACAGTTTTAAAATCTTGAAATCGAAGGTGTATCCAGTCATATCGGGCTTTTGGTAACACCGTAAATTTTAGGTGGTGATACCGGTCTTTTACAGTTAAATATTAAGTTTTTAATCCTTCATGAATATGATGACGGAGAAAAATTATGACATTTGTTTTATCTTGGCTTGATGCATTATTATCTTGTTTAATAGTATCACCAAGACCTTTAGCGTCAAGGTGAATTTCAGCATCAAGGATCCATGATAAATAATTTTTTTCATAAATGTCAAGTGCCACAAACTCAAGTTTTGATAAGTTTGACATGATAAAATTGAGATATAAATTAATTTAGAAAGAATAAAGACAACTAAAATTAAAATTTTTCAGTAGATATACCTGATATAGGAGTTAATATATCTGAAGAAAATTAGAACTTCGTGCTGATAACGTATTGTAAAATAAACTAACTTCACAATTTTAGAAAGAAAAGAGAGCAGAGCAGACCAAATTTTCTATATTTTTCTATATCCTTCATCCTCTGATTTCCAAGGCTATTTATAGCCAACGAAATTAGAGGAAATTCAAAAAATGCGTAAAGAAACAGAGATTTGTGGCAACTTGTTGGTGCAACTTGTTGGTGGGTCCCACTTAAAGTGGACATCCACTATACTTTGAAACAAATAAAAGGTAAAAAACTATTTAACTTGAAGTCTGAATTTGGTATTACTACTCAAAATCATTTTACCTATAAAACATATATACATTAACAAATTATTGCCATGATTCATTTCTTCGTACCCTTTAGTTTGTATTCCTATTTTAATGTGTTTACCGAATTCTTTGAGGTTTATCAAAAAGTCTAGACTAATATAAAATATTCCTCCATTATTAGTCATATCTACTTCAGTTAGTCCAATTATGGACTTTTTAAAATCTGACCACCTATCATCATATACTACTACTAATACTTTAGAACCTAAATTCTTTCTAGTTAGTCCGTTTATCCCTATGACTATTAATCCCATATGCATTAGCATTAATGAAGGGGATTTTATAGTTTTTAAGAAATTCCAAGTTACTAAATTTAATACTGAAAAGTTCTCTCCTATAGCAGATATTTGTTCTTCTCTATAATGTCCATATAACTGATTATTTTGAGAAAAATATGGGACTTTGTATAAAGTCTTGGGATTTGTATCACAAATTGGATGCATATTAAAGATTTTTTTTAAAGATTATTTTATTATTGCACAGTTAGTGGTAATACTTTTGATGATGAACTAGGTAAAAAACTATTCCATAAACTACCTGAAACTTTAGGAAGAGAAATAGAAGAAAGATGGTACAAAAGACCAGGAATGGTACAAAATCCTACAATAATTTGGTCAATAGAACAAAAAATACAACATGTAATGGAAACACTTCAAGAAAAATGTACTAACATACAAATACAGAAGCAACTTAAGCAAAATGAAATGAACTTCTGCAAATCAGTAATCTACACAACTCAAAGTTATGATAAAAAACTACAAAAGCCGAATAAAAGATACAAAAGACGACCTTATTACAACCAATAGCAAAATAGACGTAAAAAATACTACCTAAAAAATCCTCAGCTAGAAAGCCTTATTTAAATAGAGAAAGACATGTTAGAAAGTATAAAAACGATAGAAATTATAAAAATAAGTTAGAATGTTATACATGCGGTAGTATAGAACATCTAGCTAATATATGTCCTAAAAGAAATAATAGTAAGACAAAAAACTCTCAATTAGTGGAAGAACTACAAGAAACTCTAATAAATGTAGATGAATATATGTCCGATACTGAGAGCATATACTCTATAGTAAGTATTAAGGTAGCAGAAAAACTCTGTCTGAATCTTCAAAATCTGAAGAGGAAAACCTCATAAATGAACTAGGACTAGAAAGAGGAATGTTAAATTTAGAAGACTTACAATTAAGTACCATGTTGAATATAGGGCAAGAATGTAGTCATAATTTTGAAAGACATAAGGGAATAGATAGTAACCAATGTAGTATCTGTAAGTGGTACCCAAGTAGAACAACTAGGGCCAAATGCCAAAATTGTTATATGAAAGCATGTTTAACTTGCATAGAAGCTAAGTTAGAAGTAAAAATAGGAAAACAACAAGAAAACTTATCAATAAAAGACACGGTTACTAACTTAAGGTTATTAACTCTAGAAACTAGATTAAATGAATTAGAACAAAGACTAGTCTACCTTGAAAGAGGAAAACAAAAAGTCGATATAGAAGAAACAACACAAGGAACAATACACCTAACAATATAGAATCTGAACTCATGAATATAGAAGGAAACAATACTAGCCTTATATGTAATGAAGATAAACAATTTGGAATAGTAAAAGTGTTAGCTAGAATTAAAATTAAGGATATAGAAATAGAAACTCTAGCATTAGTAGATACAGGATGTACGAGTTGTCTTATAAATAAGAAGATATTACCAGCAAAAGTACTAAAAACATTTAAAGAACCTATATCAACAATACAAATGGATGGAACTTATAATTTTTATAATCATTATATAGACAAAGCCCAAATAAGTTTTATCAATACATGTAATGAATTCTACAAACCTACATACAATATGTATAAAATTCTGGCTAAAGACTTAGATATCAAAACAGATCTGGTAATCGAATTGCACTTCCTTATACAAAACAATGGAAGCTGTTTATTTTCTAGAGATGAAATAATGTTATTTAGAAACACAACATATACCCCAGTACAAATACAACACAGACCTTCTAAGGGCAGGTCTCAATCAACGACAATTCCTAAAGAAGATACAGTCGTTTGTTGTACAGACTGCAGCACTAAAAATAGTTGTACCTTACAAAACATACATGAAAAAGATGAAGAATATTTAGAACAACCATACTTAGAAGATATAGAAAAGGACTATACCTTAATAAATATAGAAACCGATTTCTATAATTTTCAAAAAGGAATACATGCTCTAGGAACAATAAAAAATCCTAAGGATTTAGATAATATAATATCAATACTAGATGAAATAGAAATAATTAGTGAGAAGCCATTAGTACATTGGGAGAGTAATAACATCATGTGTAAATTAGACATAATAAACTCAGAATACACTATAAAAATAGCAACTATTGAAGCTAATAATGAAGACACGAAAGAATTTAGTAAATAAATTAAGGAATTATTAAAATTAGAAGTAATAAGATGATCCATTCTAAACATAGGTCTGTTGCATTTATGGTAAGAAATCATAGTGAGCAAGTAAGAGGAAAGGCTAGAATGGTAATAAATTATAAAAGATTAAATGATAATACAAGAACTGATGCATATAAATTACTAGATAAAAATGAGATAATAAATAGAATACAAGGTAAAAAACTATTTAGTAAATTTGATTGTAAATATGGATGCTGGCAGGTAAAAATGCACCCAAAAGTATAGAATGGACAAACTTTACTTGTCCTTAAGGACATTTTGAATGGCTAGCCATGCCTTTTGGGTTAAAGATTGCACCACCCATATTTCAAAGAAAAATGGATAATATATTCGGAGATTATAAAAACTTTGTATTAGTTTATGTAGATGATGTTCTAGTATTTAGTAAAAATATACAAGAACACTTAGTACATTTACAAATGGTCTTCAGGTTATTTGTTAGACATGGACTAATAATTAATAAAAAAAAATGAAATTGTGTAATACCCATATTAATTTCTAGGAGTAACAATAGGCGAAGGAAAAATAAAATTACAACCACATATAGCTACGAAAGTACTAGACATGCCAGATAAACTAGATAATACAAAAGATTTACAAAAATTTCTAGGATTAGTAAATTATGCTAGAAATTTTATTTCTAAGACTCGAACTCAAGACCTCTGATTAATAAACAACATCACTACTACACCACAATTCATATTGATATATTCTTGCTAGCTTATTAATGAAGAAATCCTATTAATTTAGGATGTGGAATAAGATAAATGTTGTATTTTTTATTATTTAAAAAATTAAGCCAAGTACAAATGGTAGTACTTATCAACAAAATCGGAAGTCTAAATACCACAAATAATACTGGTTTTTTCTTTTGATATATATATCCCTTTCTCATGCCTTGAAAATGTCAAAATTGAATTAAACAGAAGGAAAGACTAGTAGATTTTCTTTCTTTTTCTCAGAATTGACATAATCATTGCACTGAGATTATCCTTCAACGAGATTTATCTTTATTATCAACTCCCCCCTCCCCCTCCAAAAAAAAGAAAAAAAATAGTTACTAAAAAAAGGAAAAATTATTATGAAAGAAAAAGATAGTGGATGTTCCACTTTCATTAGAGGAACCCACTATTCTCTTCCTTATCCTTTAATTTTCTTGACTATAAATAGACTTGCGGATTGGAGAATTAATATACAGATTTCTCTCAACTCTCTCTCTTTCTCTTTCTATCTCTCTTTCTTATTAATTTGCTAAGTTGGTTTATTTTATAACCCGTTATCAGCATGAGCCTTCATCATTTTGAGCTATTTTAAAAAAGTAACAAAAGGGTAAAAATTTTATTTTCTTAAAGTATCGAATATCTCTAAACTTGAATTTGTTGCTCTTGATATATTTTAAAAAGGCTACTCATCATGGGCACTAGATGCTGAAATACACTTGAATCGATGGATCTGGCAAATACCATCAAAGATGACAATATGACATCTAGTCAAGACCATGCCAAAACCATGATATTTCTCCGCCACCGTCTTGACGAGGGGTTAAAATTACAGTACATCACATTAAAAGACCCCCTTGAATTGTGGAAGAATCTAAAAGAAAGATATGACCACCTGAAGTTGGTCATCCTTCCACAGGCACGTCATGATTGGTTCAATTTGAGATTAATGGATTTTAAAAATATAACTGAATATAATTCTGTCTTGTTTAGAATTATAGCATAATTAATTTTATGCGGAGAAGAAATTACTGAGCAAGACAAACTTAAAAAAACATACTCCACATTTCCACCCGCCAGTATGCTCCTGCAGTAGCAATATCGCAAAAAGGGTTATAAGAAATATTCTGAATTACTTTCTCACCTTCTTATTACTGAACGTCATAACAAACTGTTAATGAAAAATCATGATAGTCGGCCTGTTGGTTCTTTGCCACTCCCTGAAATGAATCAGGCAAAATATAACCAATGAGAAAGAGGTCATGACCCCAGTCGTAGTCGTGGTCGAAGAAGAAATTATAATCATGATGCACGGTTGGCACCGAGAAATGATCAGCAATATAAAAAGAAGAGAGAAAATCAAGAAGCTATACCAAAAAAAAAATCAGAAAGTATATGTCATAGATATGGAGGTATGGGGCACTGGTCACGAACCTGCCGTTCATCAAATATCTGGTTCAACTATATCAGGCATTCTTAAAGAGAATAAAAAATAATCTAGAGATGAACTTTATCTATGAAGATAATATTAAGCCTATGCATCTGAATGTAGTTGATTTCTTCAATTTCTCAGAAGAAAATGTGAATATTGATAAGTCTGATAATATTTAATTAATTTTCTTTTCATTTATTTGTACTAAATAATATGTTTATATTTTTCTAATTCATGTAAATAAATAAAATTTGTATAATGAGCCATGTATTAATTATAATATTTACTTTATTTCTTTTTGAAGAAAAATATGGATATGCCTCAAATTTTATTTGGATCAATGATCAATCACGAGGATATTTGTGTAATTGATAGTGGAACGACTCATGTCATTTTTAAAGACGAGAAATATTTTTTTACTTGCTTAGAAGAAAAGCAAACTTTACTACAATTTTTGGTAATTCAAAAATGATTGAAAGCTCCGAAAGAGCTATTATATGTCTGCCTAAGGGGACAAAGATTGTTATAGAAGATGCATTGTTCTCTTCTAAATCCCCAAAAAACTTGTTAAGTTTTAAGGATATCCGTAGAAATGGATATCATGTTGAGACACTAAATGAAATGAATATTGAATACCTTATTATAACCAAGTGTATCTCAGGCTAGAAATATATTTTGAAAAAATTATCAACTTTGTCGCCTGACCTATATTATAGAGAAATTAGTACAATTAAAACATATTTGATCGTAAATTAGAAGTTTACTCATCTAAATACATTTGTGCTATGGCATGATCGAGTAGGTCATCCTGGATCAATATTAATGAGAAGAATTTTTGAAAATTCAACTGGACATCCATTAAAGAACCTGAAGATTCTTATGAATGATAAATTTTCATGTGCTTCTTGTTATCATGGAAAATTAATTGTCAGACCATCAAACCTGAAGGTTGGCATCGAATCTCCTGTTTTTTGGAGCGTATACATGGGGATATATATGAACCTATTCATCCACCTAGTGGATTATTTAGATATTTTATGGTCGTAATAGATACATCATCAAGATGGTCTCATGTGTGCCTCTTATCATCTCGCAACCAGACATTTGCAAAGTTATTAGCACAAATAATAAGATTAAGGGCATAATTTCTAGATTATCCAATTAAAGTTATTCGCCTTGACAATAATGGAGAATTTACATCCCAAATTTTTGATGACTATTGCTTATCAATTGGGATAAAAATTGAATATCATGTTGCTCATGTTCATACTCAAAATGGCCTTGCAGAGTCATTTATTAAGCACCTACAATTGATAGCAAGACCTTTACTTATGAAAACAAAATTGCCGATTACTGTTTGAGGTCATGCCATCTTACATGCAGCAACACTTGTATGTCTCAGACCAACTAATTATAATATATACTCTCTATCACAATTAGTATTTGGTCATAAGCCAAATATAGTCCATCTACGAATTTTGATTGTGCAGTATACGTGCCTATAGCACCACCACAACGTACAAAGATGGAACATCAACGAAGGTTGGGCATATATGTTGGGTTTGACTCACCCTCCATAATTTGCTACCTTGAACCATTGACAAAAGACTTATTTACTGCTCGATTTGCAGATTATCGGTTTGATGAAATAACTTTTCCACAATTAGGGAAAGAGAAAAAGGAACTCGAAAGAGAAATTGCGTGAAAAGTTTCATCACAATCTTATTTTGATCCACGTACCCGCACATGTAAGCAGGAGGTCCAAAAGATCATCCACTTATAGAAAATAGCAACTTAAATGTCAGATACATTTACTGATTTGAAACGAATAACTAAGTCATATATCCCTATAGTGAATGTGTCTATCCGGATTGATGTCCCAAAAGGACCATCCAGTAGTATCATAGCTTCTGAATCTCAAACACACCTAAAGCGTGGTAGATCATTGGGTTCCAAGAATCAAAATCCTAGAAAGAAAAGCATGAGAAATAATAAAAATAATACTACAAAAGAACCTCCTAAAGAAGGTCAAAATTTGAGTAATCCTAATATTCCTGAAGAAAATAGTGAATCTGAGACTCAAGTGAATGAAGAACTTTCAATAAGTTCTACCGGTGATGAAATAAATTTAGATCGATCGAAAATTGCGATGGATAATGTTTTGCATATAATGTTACACTTAACCTCATGCAAGATAGTGAAAGTCTTGAGCCTAAATATGTCGAAGAATGTCGACATAGATGTGATTGCGTAGAATGGTAAAAGTCAATTCAATCAAAATTAGACTCAAACCATTTGGCTATAAATGAGTTTTTGTGCGAAAATAAAATGAGAGAAATAAAATTGTAAAATACAAGGCATGCCTTGTTGCACAAGGATTCTCTCAAAGACCCGGGGTCAATTATGAAGAAATATATTCACATGTTATGGATGAAATAACTTTTCGATATCTCATTAGTTTAGATGTACATAAAATTTTTGAAATACATCTAATGGATATATTTACAGCTTACCTTTATGGTTCACTAGATAATTATGGTCTGAAACAATCAGGGCGTATGTGGTATAATCGCCTTAGTGAATACTTGATAAATGAAGGTTATATAAATGATGTCGTTTGTTCATGTGTTTTTATTAAGAAAATGGAATTAGAGTTTGTTATACTCGTCATTTATGTTGATGACATAAATCTCATTGGAACCCTTGAAGAGATCCAAAAGGCGATTGAATATCTAAAGAAAAAATTTGCAATGAAAAATCTAGGAAAGACAAAACTTTGTCTAGGTCTACAAATTAAACATTTAGCAGACGAAGTTTTTTTCCACCAATCTACCTATACTGAGAAAATCTTAAAACGATTTTACATGGACAAAACACATCCATTACGTACTCCAATAGTTGTTCGATCACTTGAAGTGGATAAAGATCTATTTCGACCTCTATAAGATAATGAAGAACTTTTTGGTCCTGAAGTACCATATCTCAGTGCTATTGGTGCACTTATGTATCTTGCTAGCGCAATCAGGACTAATATAACATTTTCTGTTAATTTTCTAGTAAGGTATAGTTCATCCCCAACGCGAAGACATTGGAACGATATCAAGCATATTTTGTGATACCTAAAGGGTACCATTGATATGGGTTTATTTTATACTAACAAAGGTCGTACAGACCTTATTGGTTATGTAGATGCAGGTTATTTATCATACCCACATAAAGCTCAATCTCAAATAGGTTATCTATTTACATATGAATAAACTGCTATATCATTACGATCTACAAAACAGTATATTGTTGCTACTTCTTCAAATCATGCTGAAATAATAACAATTCATGAGGCAAGTAGAGAATGTGTGTGGTTGAGATCTATGATACAGTTCATCAAAGAAAGATGTGGCCTGAAAAATAATGTCAAAGTACCCACAATTATATTCGAAGACAATGTCGCGTGCATAGCTCAATTGAAAGGTGGCTTCATAAAAGGAGACAGAACGAAACATATTTCACCGAAATTATTCTTCACACATGATCTCCAGAAAAATTATGATATTGATATACAACAATTTCGTTCAAGTGATAATCTTGCAGATTTATTCACAAAGACATTATCAAAATCAATTTTTGAGAAGCTAAGATATAAGATTGGAATGGTCTTCTCCAAAATATCAAATGAAGTTTTTTATCAGGGGGAGTAAAATACGCTCTGTACTCTTTTTTCCTTAACCAAGGTTTTGTCCCCCTGAATTTTCTGGTAAGGTTTTTAATAAGGCAGCACTCAAGACGTATTACCAGATGTGTGTACTCTTTTTCCTTCATTAGGCTTTTACCTACTGGATTTTTCCTAGTAAAGTTTTTAATAAAACACATTACATATGGATATCCAAGATGGAGTGTTATGAAAGAAAAATATAGTGGATGTTCCACTTTCATTAGAGGAACCCACTACTCTCTTCCTTATCCTCTAATTCCCTTGGTTATAAATATCATTGCAGATTAGAGAATTAATATATAGATTTCTCTCAACTCCCTCTTTCTCTTACTATCTATCTTTCTTATTAATTTGCTAAGTTGATTTATTTTATAACAAAAATAAAAAAAAATAAAAAATTGCTAAAAGAGGAGTGAAAGAACATTTATTTTGAATTCGATAATTTTTGAAAAATGATTGGGACAACAAACATCCATCTCGTTCGTTGAAAAAGAAGATTGGTCAACTTTTTAAAAGTTTATATCTAGTTAAAGTTCAACTAAAAGATGTTGACTCCCACCAATTAGTATCTGTATAACAATTTTTAGTTTCCCTTCTCTTTTTCCCCCCTCATTTTTAGTAGTTTCACTTTCTCTTTAAGGATCTTTAATTGTTAATCCTATTGCCCATTTAATTAGAAAACATTGAAAGCCGTGTACCCAATTTGATAATTTAGTAAAAGTGATAATTAATCTGCATGTTATTACATCTTAGAATTCATGATAGTGTAAATAAAATATCTTTACACTATAATTAATTATATAATTTAAATCTTTTTGGCTATATATCCTGTTATTTTTTTTTAAAAAAAAAAACTGAATTGATTTTCTTAGTTAATTTCTATGTATAAAATATCTCAAACTTTTATGCTGAAGAAGTAAAAATAAATATATATATTGGAAATAATATTCCTTATGCCTATTTTGATGAGGACTATATTAATGTTGTATAGCAATGCAAGGAAAAGTAATAAAGAAGAGAAGATCACTATCGGCCTCTCTTGTAAATATTCTCAATGGATAGCTGCGCATACATAAGCTAGATTATTCCAATTATATCCATCAACCTCTTTAGTGCCTCTAAAGTTCATTTGCCATTGGATTTTTTTTTTTTTAAGTATTACTATAATATTATTCCCTCCATGTTACGTTGTGAGGCTACTTCTCAACTTGTATAAAGTGATAAACTGCATGCAAGGTTTCTCATACATTTTACCATTTAATTTACTCTACCTACTTTGTATTCGGATGATTTTAGGATTTGAATATTATCAGTTCGAATTCAATCGTAAACTCATTTGATTTATTGAATTTATATGATAGTAAGTAAAACACTATATTCTACTGTGTGTTGTACTTTTTTTATTTGCTTCTCTTTTTTCAACCCATTTGCTCGAAAAGAAATCAGTGATACGAGCTGAACTAGTCAAGATTTTTAACTTTTTGAATTCAGAATTGATTTTTAACTTTTCGAATTCAAAATTTTAAAATGATGAGCAACTTGAAGCGGTAATAACGGGTTTCTAAATTTTAAAATTTTTGTAATATAAATATGTTATTTAAATAAAAATTATTATTGAATTTGACCAGATTCATTTATGACCTTCTAGCACCATCCATGCTTCTAAACTCTTCTAAAGTGGCTTAAAATATTGAGTCTGGCCTCTAATAACAAGTTTTTGTTCATGTGACATATATAAAATAGCTAGGAGTCTAGTTAAAGTTATACAGATATTAATAATATAGGTAGGGGTGGAGTCACATGGTGGCTAGGGGGTTCATTCAAATTCCATTCGGTAAAAAATATACTATTTATACATAGTTAAAATATTTTTTTATGTTTAAATAGTAGATATCGAACCCCTTCGGTTAGTTCGCATGTTTACTTTTTCAGATTTTGAACCCTGTTATTGAAAATAAATTCTGGCTTCACCACTGAATATAGGAGATATAATTAATTATGAGTGCATCTATATATTATTTTATTCATATATTAATTAAACATATATTTAGTTATTTTACATTTTATCTTGCTTAAAATAATACATAAATTTTCTTATAACTTATACATATATTAGTTATTAATTATGAAAAAATTTAAATTGTCAATCAAATGCCGTATAAATTATACAAAAATTAATATATAAATAATTTGTTACTTATTCATCTACCAAACGACTCCTAATAATCAAGTTAAAATATAATGTAGTTGTATGTAAGTAGAGCATTACATTTTACAATATGCTTTACTAGTACTAGTTCTACATACAGAAATAAGAGGATCTTATAACATACCTTCTAAAATCTAAATTAAAGCATGATGCAACAACTGCAAATTAAATAAAACTCTAATTTTACATCAACTTTGATCACATGATATAGCAAGCATGAGGGTTCTCGTCACTCAATATTTCAAAAGAATCCAACGGTGTAGATTGTTGCTTCGAATAAACATCTGATTGCATGTACGGTGACGATGGAATATAGTAATATGGCAGTCCACTGCTTACCATAGGATTTGCCGCATTGTAATTCACCACATAACTCTGATGCTGCTGAGGTACATAATAACTAGTATGTGGATTCGGATCGTACGATTTTGGATAAGGATGCTGAAATGAATGGGGCGGATTTGCTTGATTCATGGGACCCATTTTAGAGACATCTGATTCGCTGCTTGGATGTGCACCATTAGAACCTACACTCGCATTTGTATTGTTGGTATTCCCACTACTACTCTTCTTCTTTTTCTTTTTCTTCTTCTTAGCACCTTGTCCTGCACCGGGCTTTTGCTCGCCGGCGGCGAACCTCTCAACGACGGCGACATTCTCCGGTGGCCTTTCATCTGGCCTTACTTCCTTGACATCTGCAGTAAAAGTCTCAACTCCGCCGAATCTAACACCATGTTCAGCTGTTTTTTCATCATTATTATTATTATTATGTTCATCATCTTCTTGTTCATCATCATCGTCATCGTCGCAGTTTTCTTTTTTCTTTGGTTTTTTCTCTTTTAATATAGGCTTCGGCTCTGGCCATAGCTCAGCACTCCTTCCATTCCTCACCAACTTCTTTATCAAAGTCTCAGCTTCAACATTTCCAGTCACTATGACTTTCTGCTGCTGTGGATGAATATCTGTTGTATAAACACCTGCAGAAAAACACAACATGACGATTTTAAGTGATTTAGACATGCATATATACCAAGACAAAATTAGAATTTCAACTTTATGAGTTTTAAAATGATGATTTTAAGTGATAATAATTTAATACTTATATATATTAACAAATTTATTAACACAAATGTATTATTTGAGCAAAATCTACCGAACCTACGTAGATGCTACGCATATTTATGTAGAAGATCGAAGAGTAAGGAAGGAACCTTCAATGCTTTGCAAAACTTTCTTTACTTTTCTCTTGCAGCCTGGACAGTGGATGGAAACTTTCAAAACCAATGTCTGAAGAAATGAAAAGTAAACTTATTAAGTAAAACTTTTTATGAAAAAAGGAAAGTTGAAAGAGAAATTAATAGTACAAGTTAAGAGGATGACCCTGTAATGAAGTTGGGGAAGCTGAGGTGGTTGTTCTTGATCAGGTGGAGAGGAGCCCATAAGAATGAGTTGAAGAGAGAAAATAGAGAGAGAGTTTAATTTGATCTTTTAGAAAGTAGTAGTATTGATAGAAGAGAATTTAAGAGAGAGTTGAGCACAGAGAGAGCAGTGCAGGTGCAGTGTGTATAAAAGGCAGATAGTGTAACCTGAAAGTGACATAAGATGCTTCTGGAGTTGCACTTAGTATGCTTTTATGTTTGCATGCACTAATCTTCTATACAAGAATTTATACCTTTGCTTTCCTCTTCTTTTTTCTTTCTCCCTTTTACGTTTACTTTTTGGGTAAATATTCAGCTTAAAACTAAATATTATAGGTGAATATTTGTAATAATAAATATTAAACAAGAACACACAGAATACATCCTAGCTAAATAAATTTATATAGCTAATTAATTTTATTTTCTTAGCATTCGTAACAAGATGTAGTGTGGCTAAAAATTAGCTACACATATTTCAATTTTAGAACATTACAATACATAATTCTTCCATAATAGCTATCAAAATAGGACCCTAAGCGGCACCGTTTTCTCCTTTTTCTCATGTCATCATCTCCAAGCTATTTTAATAATTCTATAAATTTGCCTACAAATTTTCGATAAAATAAATTAATATTATCAAAAGGCAAAAACAATTGTACTATATATATAATTTAAAAAGTACATATGATCATATATTTTACGTAAAAGCATTATCTTTACTAAAATCTACATTAACAACTTATATGACCAATTTTTATAAAGATAATAAAACTCAATAATCTTAAAAGGGTTCAAGCTCGAAACAATTAAATATTTTGCATAAAGAGTCTCTTTTAACAAAGCTTTGGAAACTTAGCTATATTTAATATGTACAATGACGCATTTGATTTTAGTGATGTGTACCATAAAAAACATTAACTTTGTTCAAAACATTCAAAAACGTAAAAGTTTGTCACAGAATTTCACTCTCAGTTAAATGAAATTACCATTACGCACCTTAAATTGGTGAGAACCGATCAACATAAATAAATTTAAAAAATAAAAGGTAATTGTTTCAATGTCTACAATTTTAGCAACTAAAGAAGAAAGTTGTTGCCAAAAAAAAAACTAAAGAAGAAAGTAAAAATACTTGTGTGGCAAGTACAACAGAGGGAAAAGAAAAATTAAATTTAGACAACTGCAAATTTCACAAATATTTTTTTTTTTTCAATTTCAAGTCATTTCAAACTAAATCATTTAAGTCAAATTATATCATATAAATTGAAATAAACGGACTAATCTAAAAATATATTTGAACTAATTTGCCCATTAGAGACAAACCTAACACCCTTCGATCTTGACCCCTAAAAATCCTTCACATCCTCATCCTAAGTTTTACTTTTATTTGGTAATCAAAAGCTTCTAACCCATACTGGATACTGAATTTCAACAGCAAATGCTATAAAAAAAATTTGCTTATAGAATATTGCTCTTCTATTAATACGCATTATATTCATAGTGTTTTCATATACAGTTTGAAAAGGGGTTTTGATTGATCAAAAGAAGAATCTACTTCAATCAATATGCCTAAGTAAGTTAAAGAAACCGTAGAAATTCAATACCTTTTTTCTTGAATTGAGAGTGGAAACAGAGGAAGAAGATGTTTGTTTCTTCGTTGAATGGATTTTGGATCTGTTTTGAGAGTTTAGGGGTTTTGGGTTCCTCTTTGTCAATTTTCTTTAAGCAAAATGGCTTTTCACTCTTTTCTAAAAGTTATTATTTAATTATATTTATAATATTTAAATTAAAGAGTCTTAAATATATGGCAAGAGAAAAATATATTTTAAAAACTAAAAAGTTCTAAAATATTTGATAAAAGTAAAATATATGATAAGTAGTATTAAGAGAATTAATAATTAAGAAAAATATATATGATAGAAGTCTAAAGTTTAAAATATTGAAATTATAACAATTCATATCTTTATTAATTGGTATTAACTACACGGCATTTCAATTGAAAAGAATTCGAGATTATGTAAGTAATATTTTTGAGTACTATTATTTTTTTATGTTAAGTATTTTAATTTATTTCTTCATAAGTAAGTTGTTGGTATTTATCATTACACCAAAACGTTTTTTATTATAATTAGAATTACTTTTTTGGTGAAAGGTTTTTTTTGTTGGAAATAATCTTTTTCATATTTGATTAATCCTCTCTTGCTGAGAAAAATTTTGGACCTCTATAAATTGAGAATTTTTTCCTACCAAAAAAAATAGAATAACACCAATAATGTAGTCATTATTGAGTTTAGGAGAAGATTATTCTCTCCATAAGTTTTATGTTTTAAATATTCATTTAATTCTAATGTGTATGTCACTTGATCAAATCATATTAAATATTATGCTTTCTTATTATGGTTTTTTTTCCCATCTAATTTATTGTCACCAAAATTTATAATTGTTCGCCTCCGCTTGATGTTATGTTATTTTAATTTCAATATTTTTTGAATTTACGAGTATTTCTTTGTTATAAGATTGTTGCTCTATCTTGAATATGTATTCAATAGGTGGATTGAGAAGATATATTATTCCTACATCTTAAGCTAATTGGCTTATGTTGCTTGAACGGAGACGTCAAAAACAAACATCCTATTTTGAATACAATAATTTATTAGTCCATTTTCACTTTTCTAATCTTTACTTCACTTTTCTTTACAACTGAAAAGTATTGACAATGCATGACTATGGGTAACTTTTACAATTAAAGGTCAAGTCTTTTTCTGATTCTTGATTTTTAGCGCTGTGACAAAATATTAATCACAAGAGATTTGATATGATAAAATTATGAACATTTGATTCGAAGATCAATTGAAACTTGGAATTGTCTTGCAAATAGCTTTCTTTGATTTGAAAGCTTCAGAAGGTTAAGTTGGCATTGTGATCGAGTCCTGAAATATATCATAAAAGATACTAAGAGAATTAATATATGGTAAGAATTTTAAGATTTTCTCTCATCAACATGTAAATGTAAATAAAATTTTGTTCACTATACTTAATTTTGCTTCTTAATTGTTACCATGATAGTGAGTTAACGTGCTACTCTTCAACTTTAAATACACCTTTTTTATCTTAAATTCTTTTACATTATTTCTTTGAAATTTTATACTCAATAATATAAGGATGCGCACACGATAATTTATTCTTTTTATATTTAATAATATATATATATATATATATATATATAATTTTTTAATATATATTTATTATTAATAAACGTGATACACACGTGCAAAGCACATACACTTAACTTGTAGTCATAAAAAGAAGTTTTGGTTATAATTTTCTTTATGTAATACTACTACTCGATATACAGTGATCACATTTTCTAATTTTATTTTATAACTTATTAAATTATTGAACATTATTTAAAGTTAATATGTATTAGATATAAATAATGGTATAGATACACCTCTATACTAACTATATTCAATTATTGAATTTTTAGTTAGTTCAAATAATTATGTTTATATCTACAATAATTATTCATTAATAATAGTGTATCACAAAGGTATTGTTTTGATAGATAAAATTTGAGTAAATAAACAGTTCTCAAAATACTTATTCAAGATAAAATTTGAGTGAGACTTGGTAAAAGTTTTCTTTAAATTCGATATCAGTTAATCAAAAGTAGTTATATGAAATGACCTATTTATTAAAATTATAATTGGAACTTACAAGTAAAATCCTATAACATTTAAATCGAGTTAAATGATGAACACGTATAATTATATTAGATCGATAATCGTATTATTCCAAAAAATCAATTGTGAGTCCAATCAAAATTCTCAAAACACATGATCTGGATGAAGCTTCAATGTGACTTGTTGAAGTTTTGTTTTAAGTTCGATATAATTAGCTAATTGAAGATGATATAATCACATATTTATTTAAGTTGTATTTCAAACTTGCAAGTAAGACCCTATAAAAATGAATTGAATCAAATTATATGAATAACACAACTAATTACGATGGAACATTCCTGAGAAAGACAACAATTTTGGAGGCATTTGATCAAGATGGAGCTTTAGCGAGACTTGGTGAAGAAGTTTTCCCTAACAGCTTGTTTGAATGACGGTTTTTCGTGATATGGTATGATATGGATAGTAAGAGAATGACGTTTGTTTTGATTGTTTGTTTAATTACATGATATGGTATGGTTTGGTTTCATGGTTTTGTAACCATTAAAATCCTCACATTTTGAAACCACCACTTTGGTCGTATCCATTGTTTACTTATTTTTTTTCCAATTATACCCTTAGTTAATTTTAAATAATTCTAATTTATTCTTTATTTTTATCAAACGTTACCCTAATGTATCTATTGCTTTCACCGTTTACTCATTCTCCTCCGCAACAATTTTTGAAGCTTCTAAAAATTTCAAATTGAAATTCTCTCTTCAATTGTGCTCGTTATCTCTAGTGGAATCAACACCTTTGCAGGTTTCTCTTCAAATTTCTTATTCTCTTTTATGCTCATAATTCTTATTTCTTAACGGAGAAGTTATCCTTAGAAAATATTGTAATTGTGATTATGACTAATCTGCTTGTGTTTCCTTCATGTTCAAGATTTGCATTCAATTACTCATGACCATCCCCTTTCTTATCAACAAGTTTGTGAGATTCTATGGCTAGTTCCTCACAATTTTTAATGTGGCTCTAGCTCTTGAGATTTGTGTGTTAAACTCTATTGGTGATAGTAATCTTGCCTTCCTGATGTCCGCGTAGAAGTAGTTTAACAACAATGAAGTCAGTGCCCAATATGTTGTTCATATTACTTAAAGAAGGCCAAAACTTAATTTGCTATAATTTGATTCTTCATTTAGATGTCATTACAATGATTTTTAGAATATTATATATTTCTTGACCTCCATTCTTAGTTCTCACACGCCTCTTGGATATAATTGAAGCTTTGGTTCTCACCACAACTTTGCTCTTTGTCGTTCAATTTTTCTATTGATTGACCTTAACTGTTATTCTAATTGAAAGTAAGACGCAATCTTTAAATAAGTCGTCGATTAAATGGATAATGGTATCCTGAATATGAATTTATGGTTTAAAATAATATAGTGTAATTGATAGACCTAATTGTTATGTCGAAAAAAGATGATTTAAAATTAATTTCAATTTTTAGAGAAAGAAATTTAATTTTAGAAAAGAGTCGCCACTTAATTTTTAAGAAAAATCAAGAAACCTTAATTTTAAATACCCTAACAAATTTAAGTCCTAAAAGTAGAGAAATTGGATAAGGGTTCAAATTTCCACTTTGAGAAAGTATTAGCATTCAAAGTGACTACTAACACGCGGTTATCCGACGATTTGAAAATTATTTGACTTAACTTTTGAAAATATTAATTTAAAAGAAAATAAAGGCTTTAAAACTATTTTTGAAAAAATGATCAAGCTTATACATTGGAAATAATATGTAAAGAAAGTAAAGTTTATCAAAATGGCTAAATAAAGGTAGAAAATCATTTAAAAAGTAAATTAACATGAAATGATTTATCTTTATAGGAATCTAATTAAGTTAAACTAAACTAAGATTAATATCTAAGCAATCATAAACAACATAAGTAAATCAATTATTACAAACCGAATCAATAAAAATAAAAAATAAATAATATAAGACAATATGGCCCGACAGTTTCTGTACGCCTGGACTAAGCTATTGGGCCACCTGCGTTTTGGGCTTTTGGCCCAATTCTACTATATATCACAATAGTATATACACTGTATATCAGTGTATACAGCCACCAGTTTTCTTGTAGTGGCGAAGGTCGCCGGAAAAATTCGCCGAAATGTTTTCCAATGGAGTTTTGACGTAAAAACTTATATCAAAAGATCACCCTTGAAGAGCTCTACACGTTTATATAAGGGTATATCGTGGAGATGAGAAGAACTCTATAGATCTAAAAAAGAAAGTGATGAATAATATTTAATTTTTCTTAGATCTATGAAATTTGGCTAGGAAGGAGAGTAAATGGTTTGTGGATTTGTGTAGAGGAGGGTGGAAGGAAGATGTGGTAAAATTTTGAAGAAATTTTTCGGCGTCCGTGGCGGTAGCGGCTGGCGCCGGCAGAAGTGGTGCAGTTGCTTTTTGGAGAAGAAGGAAGATGGAAGAAAAAAATTGGTTTCCTCCTTCTTTCAATTTTTTTCCCCTCCTCAATTTTATCCATCCATATCTCATTTTATAAAACTATGGTCTCGAAATCATTGGTTCAAAATCATTAGCTAATTAAATATCTGGTAATTTAATATTTATCCGTGTTCCAACATATTGTTATACTGTGCTAAAAAATACTAAAATAAATAAAAAACAAATGTAATCAACGACACATATAAAAAATATAATTTAATGAAAAAATAATGATTTAACAGACAAGACAATATTAAAAAATTCGACTGATTGTGACAAAAATATTAATAATTAAAATTAATTAACATTCAAAATAAATTAATGAAAAATCCTAATATTTTAAAAAATAAGTATAATTATCGATAAATTATTCTAAAATTTAAGAAAAAATATATTTTGAACTATTCAAAGAATAAAAAGTTAAATGTATTAAGTTTACAAAAGTGAGACCAAAATTGAGTGTCAACACTAACAGTCTGAGACTTCAAGTTACGATAAGAATAAGATCAAGCAGTCTGCTTTCAGCATATCTATCAATTCTTTGGATTGACTTATTTTAGATCATTTTAAGTCAAAATAATTTTAAACAGTTTTAAAGTGTTTGGATAAAGTTAAAAGGTGTTTATAAGCACTTATTTTAAAGGTAAAATAACAAAAATAAGCTAAAATTCATCAGTTAGAAATCCTAACTTATGAGTTTTGACTTATAAGTCATAAGCCAAAAGCTAATCCAAATAGGCTTTAAGCAGTCTGCTTCTGTTCATGTGAGATTTTGTTGACATCGCCAATTGTTCATAGTCAAATATTTTCATTGTGGAAGACAATGAAACTCTATTTGTCGAATTGAAAAGTGGATTTTATCTGTTTCATCTATGCCTTTCTGGTTATCTTTAGTTTTGCTACTTATACGAGCATAACAAGCTTAGGCAAGTTTGAATATAGGCACAACAAAAGAAAATAATTTTTTGTGGGTATGTACATTAGCCTAACAAGTGTAGTGTAAGAAGAGATACATTAAAAAAAGCAATTACAAGTATGGGGCTTATATGCTTTTATCAATCCCCAAATATTCTTTCAATTTTCATCTATTCGCTATATTGTTTATAAATGAATAATCATGTAGCTAGTGCTTATTGAAATTTATTATTATATATACCTAGTTTAATTAGTTGATACATTTTTCATAATTTTATCATAAATGGCTAATTAGAATAATCAAGATAGTAATCAAATATTGGGACAAGTGAGCTCAATAGCTTCATATGCAACTATTTTAGTAGTTATTTGATTTTGAAATTATACAAATGAAATTGAAAATGATGGACATACGATCACACAGTACATACAACTAAAAGAGAGAAAGTTAGAGATTAATTACCGAGTCGCTTATTTTTTACTGAACTTTGCCATAATATAATAAGAATGAGCCTTTCAATTTTTACTGATTTATGTGAGAAGAATGGATTTTGAGAAAGTTTTCATTGACATGGTATGGAGAATCATGTCTGACAATTGATACTCTATCATTGTTAATGGATCAAGACATGGCTTCTTCCATTCCACAAAAGGTCTTAAACAAGGGGATCCTCTTTCCCCTGCTTTGTTTATTCTTGGTGCTGAAGTTCTCTCTAGGCTCATGAACAATCTCCACCAGCATCCTCAATACCATGGTTTCTTTATAGAAAATAGGGGCCCCAAATTAATCATCTCAATTTTGCAGATGATGTAATCATCTTTTCATATGGGAGAATTAATACATTAAAGCTTATCATGGAGACTTTACATACCTATGAGAACATTTCAGGTCAGCTGATCAACAGAGACAATAGCCACTTCATGGTACCTGCTAATGCTTTTCATTTTACTGTGACAAGAATTAAGAAGGCCAGTGGTTTCAAACAAAAGAGCAGCCCAACACTTATCTGGGATGCCCTCTCTACATAGGTAGACAAAAAATCATCTATTACTCTGATCTTATTGCTAAAGTTGTAGCCAGGATAACTGGTTGGCAAACCAAAATTCTGAGCTATGGAGGAAGAGTTACATTGATTCAACATTTCATTCAAGCCCTCCCTATTCATTTTCTTTCAACTAGTTCTCCACCTGCAACTACCATCAAACAAATTCAGAGCATCATAATAAATTTCTTCTGGGAATGGAAAAATGACAAGAGGAAATACCATTGGTCCTCCTGGAAGAATATAAGTTATCCTTATGGTGAAGGAGGTATTGGTGTGAGATAAATCTCAGATGTGGCTAAGTATTTTCAATACAAACAGTGGTGGATCTTCAGAACTAAGAACACCTTATGGGGTGAATTCCTCAAAGCCAAATATTGTCAAAGGTCTAATCCTATCATCAAAAAATGGCATAATGGACAATCACTGATCTGGAAGCACCTAATGAAGAATAAGCATAAAATTGAACCTCATATCCAATAGCAAATTCAGTCTGGTTCATGTCTGTTTTGGTGGGATAATTGGTTAGGTGTTGGTCCCTTAGAAAATTTCAGATCTATGAGTAGTAGACTGAACAATATTAAAGTATCTTCTTTCCTGATCAATGGACAATGGAATGTAGACTTGATCATTCTTGAAGCTCCTCCTCGGCTTGTCCCTACCATTCTGGGAACTCACATCAACTATCATCCTCACAATCTTGATCAACCTTCTTGGAAGCCTAATAGCAATGGGGAATTCAACTGTTCCTCTGCATGGGAGCTCATCATGAAAAAAAAAACAAGACTCAAATCAATACTCAGACGTGGGATAACCTGATTCCTTTTAAATGTTCTTTTCTATTATGGAGAGCTCTTAGAGGCAAGCTACCAACAAAAAAAAAGCTCATTAGTTTTGGACAGTCTCCAACTCAATGTTACTGTTGCTACAGACCTGGCCAAGACACTATTGATCATATTTTTGCTAATGGACACTTTGCCAGACACATCTAGAGTGTGTATGCTGACCTTTTAGGTCTTAACAAAGTATACACATCCCTAAGATACTTGGTAATGAGATGGTGGTCTACTAAGTACAAAAATGATGTGCAAAAACTTATTCTTCAATCCACATCAATCTTCATATGTTGGAACTTGTGGAAGAATAGATGTGCTTCCAAATATGGTGGAAAACAATCAAACCTTGCAAGAGTAAATTCTCTATAGCCAAAGACACCTCCAACCTGCTAAAAACTGCTTTCCCTTACATTAAGTGGCCAACATGTTGGAAGGAACTGGTCCTCCTGATTGACAAATACTCCCATGAGATTAAAGTTACTATAGTGTATTGGATGAAACCATCTAAAGACATGGTGAAACTTAACACTGATGGTAGTGCACTTGATAATCCAGGAAGAATTGGAGGGGGAGGAATTCTCAGAAACTGTCAATGTGATCTTATCTTTGCATATTCAGCCCCTTTTGGGGAAGGAACCAATAACCAATCAGAGATAATGAATGCTATCTTTGCTTGTCTAGTTGTCTTCAACTAGGATATACCAATGTAATCCTAGAGGTTGACTCTGAGATGCTCATCAAATGGATCAAACAACAAGCTAAGCCCCCTTGGCTTGTTAAGGAACACATGTACAAGTTGCAGGGCATCACTCACCATTTCCAGAACTTCAAGTGCAATCACACCTATAGAGAAGCTAACTCTAAAGCTGATACATTATTCAAACACAGTCACAAATGCTCCAATCCAGAAATTTATTTCATAAAGCAATAGCTTCCCAAAGAAGCAAGAGCCAATCTTGAATTAGACAAAGTTGGACTGGCTAATTTCAGATGAAGACGACTCAAGAGGATCAAGAAACCACCATGAGCCCCTCTT
This sequence comes from Solanum dulcamara, assembly GCF_947179165.1. Lineage (NCBI taxonomy): Eukaryota > Viridiplantae > Streptophyta > Magnoliopsida > Solanales > Solanaceae > Solanum > Solanum dulcamara. The sequence goes on along the minus strand of NC_077240.1, from coordinate 34,419,029 downwards.
TGCTACTTTTCTAATTTGGTTCTATGTTTTGAAGAATCTTAGCTACGATTATATTGTAAAGGGGGGAGTCTCCCTTGTTTAACGTCTTCCTAGATACTTTGTACTAAGGGGAGTCCTCTCATAGGTGCATAGTTACCTAAGGACCATTGTATTGTATTGTATTGGGAGATGAATTGGCAAACCATAGTAGGTTAGTCGACTCATGTACCACTATAGGATTGGAGGTAAAGTCTATGCCCCCCTTCTTGTACCTTTTGTTATTTATATTATGTTAAGGCTTGGGGGTGTTCGGCTAAACCCCTAACTACCACGAGGAGTGAGATCCTTGGATAAGGTCCGTTTAATAAAAAAATAATAATCAAATATGCAGGTCTTAAACCAACACTTCGAATTACAGTTGAAGAACAAGTTGCAAACACACTTTATTTGTAAGCACATAATGTGACAAATCGTGTGCTATCTTTTTATTTCGACGCACTGGAGAGTTGGTCAGTCGTCGTTTTCATGTTGCCCTATGAGCTATCTTGGGGGTTATATGAGAACTTTATTAAACAACTTGGTGGTTCCTATGTTCTTCCTGAAATTGCTAGCAACCAACGTTTCTATCCATATTTTAAGGTAAACTCAATTATTACATAATTTATATTTAAGCAAATATTGAGATTACATTGTTAATTGATGATTGTAATATCAGAATTGTATTGGTGCAATTGTTGGAACACACATACGTGTTAAAGTTCCACAAAGTGAAGCATCGAGATATCTGGGAGGAAAGATTATCCCACACAAAATGTATTAGTTGCACATACATTTGATTTAAAATTCACATATGTGTTAGCTGGGTAGGAAGGTATAATATCTGATTCAAGAATCATGAAAGAAACACTAAATAGACAAGGGCCACTAAAAATTTCAGAAGATGCATATTATATATTTAGAGTCAGTTATATATGATAATTATATAATTAAATCTTTTTTATTTTTTAATATTTAAAAAAATTCTACCTTTTTCATGCTGGACTCATATTGAAAAGTGGACTTATTACATCTTATTGGGGAGAGCGATATCACTTGAAAGAATATTCAAGAAATCCACTCCAAAATTTTTGTGAATTATTTAATTTGCGACATGCTTCTTTGCATAACACTATCAAAAAAGCATTTGGAGTTCTTAAAAAGAGATTGCCTATAATTTCTAGTTCAATAGAATCATCATATGACATTGAAACTCAAAAGCTTATCATATTTTCATGTTGTATTTTGAACAACTACTTAAGAAGTGTAGATCCAAATGATGACTTACTCGCTCAAGTTGATGCAGAGCTTATTAATGATAATATTGTGCATGAGGAATATTCAAATTTTAGGAAGAGTAATGTGGAATATAGAAAAGAAGAGTTGATTCGAGATGGCATAGCAGCTGCCATGTGGACTAATTATCAAGACTAGTTTTCTAGTGGAAAAGCTATTGTGATTATTTGTGTCATATTTTTTTAATTGATGTTATTTAATAGTAATTTCATGATGTATATGTTTTTGTCGTAAACATTATTTTTAGTGCATTTACGTTAAATTATAATAACTTTTACCATTATTTATGTGTACAATTATTTTTTTTCTTAATCTTGTGAATATTTGTCTTAATTACGAAGTAGTTGATAATGGCGAAAAATGCAAATTTTTTTACCTCAAGTGAGCTAAAGGTTTCAGAAAACTCTATATGTATTGGGGAAAATATAATGAATGACATTTTAATAGATGCATATTGTTATGAGAATGTAATTGGACACAGAATTGGCGGAACTTTCTCTACACATGCAATAGATAACATATTGAATGAGCTAAAATTAGAATTTCCTGATAAAGTTATTAACAAGGAGAAAATTCACAATCGAATGAAAACAATTAAGAGGCACTTCACCAAATACTATGACATATTTCAAATGGGAGATCAACGGAATTGCATGGGATCCCATCACAAGCATGTTGATTGCTGAATCTGAAGTAAGAGATTAGTTAATTCAGGTAAATTTATGTTTATTAATTGAATTTTTATTTCTATTGTAATTCTTATATAGGCTAAGCCTGCAGCTGTGGAATTGAAGACCAAGACATGTTCAAATTTTGAAAAACTGGTGATGCTAAATGAAAAGGATAGAGCCACTGAAAAGCATATTGAGACTAGCCCAGATATGTTAAAAAGGAGTGCTCATAAAAATCTGAAAAAAATTGAATGCTGATCCATTGACTATTGATGAGGTAGATGAAATGATTTAAACGAATGATGCTTCTTTGAAAAATATTGAGGAATATGGACATGATGAGCAAAGTGAAGCAACTAATTATGCACCTACACCTAATGTCTATTCAGAAGCACCAGCTCCTATCAAAAATAAAAAATATAAACATTATCATCTTGAAAGCATGATTGACATATTGAGAGGTCAGATGGACAAGTTGGCTAGTGCTATTAGTGGGCTTTCATCCGCTCTACCTATTTCTGAGAGTGAGATATGAATATGTTGGCGGAGATGAATTTGAAATCTCGTGTAAATACAAAAGCTTATATATTTGTTTACCAAAATGCAAGTGAATGTCTCACTCTGATAGGATGCCTGAAAAAAGCCCGCAAAGCTCTTTTATTAGAAATGATGTGAGAAGACAATTAAGTTTAGAGTAATTTTATTTAAAATTTAAATATTGCTTTTTTTATAAATAATTTGAATATTTTATTAGTGGGACTTATTCTGTTGTGTGTTTTCAGCTAATACAATATTATCCTTTTAATGAATTTGTATTGACTTAGCATCTTTATTTTTTTGTACTTTTCCTTTGGAGAAATCCAATAGTTTCACATTGAAAGGGAAGAAATAGTGCTTTCATCTTCGGCTTGAATTTTATTTTAACTGTTATTCTTAATTGAACTTTTTATGTTTTCTATAGTCTTTGAATTTTAATTTGTAAACAAGGAACGAAAATGGGAATCCCATTTTGACATGAACAAGAGAAATCCGCTCATATTCTGAAAAAATTGGGGATTTATCCTTTTGCTTTGCTAATATAAAGTTTGATAGGGTGTTTAAAAATATGATAAACATTTTTTTTTCTATTTTAAAGGTTCCAAGTTCATACTTAAAACAAAATAATAATACATGTGGTTCTAACAAATGATAACGATCATAGTAGTAGTATATTATGGCAATGCAAAATCTTAAAATTTAGCCACTAAAATAATCTCATTTGAAAAGACAACAAATGTGAGAAATATAGAAGTCTAAAATGGCTGGCGAATGTCTAGTAACTAGTCACCTTTAGGATATAAGGTTAGAAATGAAAAATGATAAATTTAATATTTATAATAATTAAGGGCATTTTCATAAATTTATCAATTACGATACTGTACCATATAGTCAAATCAAACAACAAAATTATCATTAAACAATAGAAAATCATACAGTCTATCCAAATATGGTATTGTACTGTACAGTACAGTACCATACAATACCATACAGTACCGTACATTATGAAATCATGGGAAACCACCATCCAACCAGAGTGTAAGTTTGATAAATTAGTTAATTAATTTTTTTTAGATATAATCGCCTGGTTATTGAAATTATACCCATTTAATCGAATCAAATGATGAATACCTCTATTTCCACTAGATAAATTGTTCATGGAACATGTTTGAGTCAAATAACAATTCTAGAACCACTTGATCAGGATGTAGCTTGAGTAAACTTGTTGAAGTTGTGGTTAAATATTTTATAATTAGTCAGTCGAAGTTAATATAATCACTTATTTATTTAAATTATATTTAAAACTTACCAAATATAAAATTAAATCGAATCAAATGATTAACGCCTCTAATTATATTAGGTTATAAATGTATTATTCCAATGAAACTTGTTTGAGTCAAATAATAATTATGGAAGCACTTGATTAAAATAAAACTTAGATGAGACTTGGTGAAGTTTTAATTTGTTTAAATTCTAGATAATTAATTAATTAAAATTAATTAAATATAGTTGAGAAAATAGCCAAAAGTGTAACACCCCTAAAATTTTTCACTAAGATTCGGACCATTCTACGTGTACGTATAGGATCGTACTAGACGATTGTAAAGTGCATGCATGAGTTAGGATCAATTCCTAAGAAATTAAAAAGTATTGGAGGTGATTTATGGTCATAAGGGATCCCTAAAATCAAGCCAAGTCCAAAAAACTCGTCTTGGATAAGTTTCCGAATGAGTTTGTATAAGGGTCAACTTCCAACGACCTTATCTTTTTGAATATAGTGAACTGGGTGTCCCATGACCTATTAAGTTAAAGGTCTTTGATTCTTCTTTCTAACGCCGCCAAGATTGCATTTTTTGGAGTTCGGAGTCAAAAGTTATGACTATCTTACGACGGACTAGTGCTGCAGGAATTTCAGGCCTAGACTATAACTGAGGAAAACCTGGGCTTGGCGCCGCAGTGGCGCGATGCGCCACTATAGCGCCAGAAACAAGCCTCAGTAGTTTGGTCCTTGGCGCGATGCGCCACTATTAGATGTACATGGTTTTTAAGCCTATATTTGACTTGGCGCTGCAGTGGCGCGGTGCGCCACTATAGCGCCAGGAGGGTTTTAGCCCATTTTTCTAGATTTTTGAGGAAGGGCAAATTGGACATTTTTTCTAATTATATATACTCTAGCCCTGAACGATTTGGACCAAATTTTCAGTCTTGTGCCTCTCTCTAAAATCCCTAGACTCCACTCTCTTCTCTTTTAATCCATCTCCAACAAGGATTGCCTTCAAGAATTTCTAAGATTCAAGCTTTCCATTGAAGACCTAACATCAAGGTTCCTTCAAAGTCTTCACCAAGGTTTGTAAGTCTATTTAAATCATGGGTTGAGTCCACCCATATGCCCTACACCTTCTTTGAGATTAATTGTTCCTAAGAATGGAGTTTTTGATAGATTTATGTCTAAATGGGTCTTTTTCATATATTAACCTAATTTTTTATTATTATGTTGATGTTGTGGAGTTAAGAAAGTGATGTGCTACATGTTGATATGAGTTGATTGATATGAGTGGTTAAACATATTTTATTGATTTTTTTAACTATGTTGATTATTTTAAATATGTTAACTTTCTTAGATATGTTGATCATCTTAAATTGTTGATTTAGAATCTTGGAGTCTTGATGAGTCTCGGAAAGATTTGTTAAATGAATGGAGAAATGATTGGATAGGATTACATGTTGACATAAATGTAAATTTAAACTACTCTTGAAAGATGCGATTGAGATTGGTCAGATAGTATGATTGGAAGAGGTTTGATTGTGATAGAATTGATGATTTGACAAGGTTCCAAATGAGACTTATCGATATGATTAGATTGAGTTGATTGGATGGAGTTTTATGAGCATTGAGTCTTGGGAGGAGTATCGAGCACCGAATTGGGTAAGAATAAGTAATAACTCGAATTCAATAACTACGTCGCCAAACGTAGGAGGGGATTAAACCATTAAAGTTGGATGCTTTCCAAATTATTGTCCTGACATGATAGGATTTGGTTGGATATGGATCAATGATTGGTTGATTTGTTCATACCCTGGCAAGGTATGAACGGACGTGGCAACAACGTCGGCTTGTTGTACTATCACTGGCTCATAAGTGATGATTGTCGGATAAGAGAAACTCCCATATAGGTTTTGATAGTACTCTGAGTCAGATTGGGTTGAATTGTATGTGATTTGTCCCGTCTAAGCCCTATTCTTGTTTAGACTTAGGACACTTGATTGAGTTGTTCCTTCTCTTGAGTTGAGATTTCGAGTTGATTTGATTCTTCCTTGATGTTTGTTTCATTCGGCCATTTTACATACTCGTACATTCTATGTACTGACGCCATTTGGCCTACATCATTTCATGATGCAGAGACAGGTACTAGAGATCATCAACCGACGCACCATTGAAGAACTATTCACTTCCAGCTAGTTGGTGAGTCCTCCTAGTTTCCGGAGGATACCAAGATTATTTTTATCGTTTTGATTTGTTCCTCTTATTTTGATTTTTGGTAGCCATGGAATTGTCATCGGCACCTTTTGGATTGTTGATAGAGGCTTCATAGAGTAGAGTGTGGAAATGTTAAATTGTTCGTTTTGACTAGTTTTATTCTAGCTAGTTATTGATTGGATATATGTTTGGCTTTTGGCCCAAATTATGAATAATATCCTTATGATTGAATCTTCCGCTGATAGAATATGACTGAATAAAAGTGTGACTGAACCAAGTGGTTCGCTTGAAGGCTAGAAATGGCTTTCGAGTGCCGGCCACGTCTAGGGTACCCTCCCGAGGCGTGACAAATATGGTATCAGAGCACAGAGTTCAAGAGTCCTAGGGAGTCTATGAAGCCGTGTCTAGTAGAGTCTTGCTTATGGGTGTGTTGTGAACCACACTTATAATTAGGAGGCTATAATACATTAAGAATTGTGTCATTTCTTTCATACTCTAAACTCGTGCGATAGAGTTAAACTCTATAAGACTTCCTTTCTAATTCGTGCATTTATACGTTACAGACAATGCCTCCTAAACGTACTGTCAGCCAGAGAAATGCTGATAACACAGAGATTCCACAGTCAGAAATGCGCCCATCGAGGACTAGGGGCCGACCTACAAGGTATACTGAGGCACCTCAAGTGTCTACTACTCCACCTGCACCAACTTCGGAGGCAGATTTTCGAGGAGCGATTGCCATGCTCACTCAATTAGTGGCTGCCCGCAATGGTAACCAGAGTTCACCAACTCTTAGCTCTAGTTCTCAAGAGCCGTCTGCTGCCACGAGGATTAGAGACTTTCTGAGAATGAATCCGCCGGTATTCATGGGTTCTAAGGTTGATGAAGACCCCCAGAATTTCATTGATATGATGTGGAAGATCTTGAAAGCTATGCATGCTACGGAGATCGAGGGGGTTAAGTTGGTGTCTTATCAGCTCAAGGAGTTGGCAAACATCTGGTATAACCAGTGGGACAAAGCAGAGATGAAGATGCTGGCTATTTGGGATGAATTTGAGGGAGCATTTCTTGACCACTTCTTTCCCAAAGAATTGAGGGAAGCAAAAGTTGAAGAGTTTGTGAATTTGAAACAAGAGGGTGTGACCGTTAAAGAGTACAGTCTAAAGTTCATCCAGATATGCTCCAAAGATGATCCCAGATATGAGGTCGAAGATGAGAAAATTTGTCTCTAGATTGGGAAGACATGTGAAGAAGGAGTGCAAAGCGGCATTGTTGATCTCCGACATGGATATTTCAAGATTAATGGTGTATTCTCAAAAGGTGGAGGATGAGAAGAGGAAAGACAGGGAGGAGCATCTGAGCAAGAAGGCAAAATCAGCTGCACATGAGAATGAACAGAGGCAGAACAAGGGCAACAAGTCCTTCTTCCAAAAGAGGTCTTCCAACTATGCCTCATCCACCGCAAGTGCACCTATGCCGCATAACAGGTATGATCGGTAAGGACATAGTCACCAGAATTTTAGATCCTAGGGTTCTCAATCCCAGGCTAGCATGGGTCAAGGTTCGAAAGAGAAGCCATCATGCGGCAAGTGTAGTAAGCTCCACTTGGGAGAGTGTAGAGAGGGTGATAAGGGGTGTTATAAATATGGCCAGGTGGGCCATTTTCAAAGGGAGTGTCCAATATGGGGCAACAGGGCCCAGTATTCTACCACCGCACCACCAGCTAGAGATAATCAGAGGGGCACTACTTCAGGTATGAGCAGAGGTACAAACCGTCTATACGCGATGGGTAGTCGCCAAGATCAGGAGAACTCCCCAAATGTCATGACGGGTATGATTCGAGTCTCTTCTCTTGACTGTTATATTTTGATGGATTTGGGTGCCATACTATATTTTGTGACTCCTTACGTGGATGGTAAATTCAATAAAATTTCTGAATGTCTTTTTGAGCCTTTTAGTGTACCTACTCCCATTGGTCATTCTGTCTTAGCTGAGAGAGTCTATAGAGATTGCACAATGTCAATCCATCACAGGGATACCTTGGCTGACTTAGTTGAGCTGGATATGGTCGATTTTGATGTGATCCTTGGCATGGACTGGCTTTATGTCTGTTATGCCTCTATTGATTGTAGGACTCAGATTGCCAAGTTCAAATTCCTGAATGAGGCGGTCATAGAGTGTAAGGGTAGTCCTGGCGTGCCTAAGGGTAAATTTATTTCTTACCTTAGGGCCAAAAAACTAATCTTGGAAGGGTGTATTTATCATATCGTCCGAGTGAAAGATGACAGTATTGAGTCTCCATCCCTTGAGTCGGTTCCGATTGTCAATGAGTTTCCTGAAGTCTTTCCTGAAGATCTGCCCGGAGTCCCTCATGATAGGGAGATCGACTTTGGGATCGATGTCCTTCCATTGTACCCAACCTATCTCTATCCCTCAATATAGAATGACTCTTGCTGAGTTGAAAGAGTTGAAAGAACAGTTGAAGGACTTGTTAGTTAAGGGATTCATTAGGCCGAATGTCTCACCATGGGGTGCTCCCGTCCTATTCGTGCGAAAGAAAGATGGGTCCCTTAGGATGTGTATTGATTATAGGTAACTAAATAAGGTCACCATAAAGAATAAATACCCTCTCCTCAGAATAGATGATTTATTTGATCAACTTTAGGGTACCACTTGTTTCTCAAAGATAGACCTAAGATTGGGTTACCATCAGTTGAAGATGAGGGAGTGTGACATCCCAAAGATAGCTTTTTGGACCCGTTATGGCCATTTTGAGTTCTTGGTTATGTCCTTTGGGTTGACCAATGCCCCTACAACTTTTATGGATCTCATGAATTGAGTATTTAAGCCATATCTTAATATGTTTGTGATTGTATTCATTGATGATATTTTGGTTTACTCCAAGAATGAGAAGTAGCACGCTTATCATCTTAGAGTCATATTGCAAACTTTGAAAAACCAGGTATTGTATGCAAAGTTCTCCAAATGTGAATTTTGGCTTGCATCAGTGGTTTTCTCAGCCACATTATATCTGGAGATGGTATTTAGGTTGATACTCAGAAGATTGAGGCAGTAAAAAATTGGCCCAGACCCACATCCCCGACAGCGATAAGAAGCTTCTTGGGTTTGGCTGGCTATTATCGAAGGTTTGTAGAGGGATTCTCATCCATATCATCACCATTGACCAAGCTGACCCAAAAGAAGGCTAAGTTCCAATGGTCCAATACTTGTGAGGAGAGTTTCCAGAAATTGAAGACCAAACTGACCGCTCCTGTTCTAACCTTGCCCGATGGAACAGAGGATTTTGTGATCTATTGTGATACGTCTAGAGTTGGTTTGGGTTGTGTGTTGATGCAGAGGGGAAAATTGATAGCCTATGCTTCAAGACAACTTAAAATTTATGAGAGAAATTACCCAACTCATGACCTTGAGCTGGCAGCTGTGGTATTTGCTCTTAAAATTTGGCGCCACTACTTGTATGGAGTGCATGTTGATGTGTTCACCGATCATAAGAGTTTGCAATACATCTTCAGCCAGAAAGAACTCAACCTGATGCAAAGAAGATGGCTCGAGTTGCTCAAAGATTATGATATGAGCATTCTCTACTATCCAGGTAAAGCTAATATTGTTGCTGATGCTCTTATTAGGTTGTCTATGGGTAGCACTGCCCATATAGAGGAGGGAAGGAAAGATTTGGCTAAAGAGGTGCATAGATTAGCTCGATTGGGAGTTCGTCTTGAAGAGAATAATGAAGGTGGAGTTAATGTTTAGGATGGGTCTGCATCCTCACTCATGGCAGAGGTAAAAGAGAAGCAACACCAAGATCCCATCCTTCTCCAATTGAAGGAAGTTGTTCACAAACAAAAGGTGATGATTTTTACCAAAGGGGGAGATGGTGTGTTGAGGTAACAAAATAGATTGTGTGTCCCAGATGTTGATGAAGTTCGAGAAAGGATTATGGACGAAGCGCATAGTTCCAAATACTCTATTCATCCTGGATCTACAAAGATGTATCATGACTCGAGAAAAGTTTATTGGTGGAGTAGAATGAAGAGAGATATCGCGAAATTTGTCTCTAAGTGCCCGAATTGCCAACAGGTTAAAGTTGAGCATCTAAGACCATGTGGGTTAGCTCAAAATATAGAAATTCTAGATTGGAAGTGGGAGATGATCAATATGGACTTTATTACAGGTTTGCCGAGGTCCCGAAAAAAACATGATTTGATTTGGGTAATTGTGGATAGGATGACGAAGTCAGCTCACTTCTTGGCAGTTAAAACTACTGATACCGTAAAAGATTATGCAAAATTATACATCTAGGAGATCGTCAGATTGCATGGGGTCCCCTTGTCTATCATCTCAGACAGAGGAGCTCAATTCACTTCCCAATTTTGGAGATCCTTTCAGAAGGGACTGGGTTCAAAGGTGAATCTTAGTACAACCTTTCATCCCTAGACAGATGGCCAAGCGAAGTGCACCATCCAGACATTGAAGGATATGTTGAGGGCTTGCGTACTTGACTTCAAAGGAAATTAGGATGATCACTTACCTCTCATAGAGTTTGCATATAATAATAGTTATCATGCAAGCATTCAAATGGCTCCCTATGAAGCGTTATATGGGAGGAGGTGTAGATCACCGATTGGGTGGTTTGAGGTTGGTGAAGTTGAGTTAATTGGGCCTGATTTTATTCACCAAGCTATGGAGAAGGTGAGAGTTATTCAAGATAAGCTAAAGACAGCCCAAATCCGCCAAAAAGCTTACACCGATGTGAGGAGGAGAGACTTAGAGTTTGAGGTGGATGGTTGGGTGTACTTGAAAGTGTCACCAATGAAGGGTGTAATGAGGTTTGTAAGGAAGGGAAAGCTTAGTCCTTGATACATTGGTCCTTACCAGGTTGTGAGGAGGATTGGGAGTGACGCTTATGAGTTGGAGTTACACTCGGAGCTAGCCGCTATTCATCTGGTATTTCACATTTCGATGTTGAAGTAGTGCTTGGGCGATCCCTCATTGGTAGTCCCCATTGATAGTATTGGAGTTACGAATAGCTTGTCATATGAAGAGGTTCCAGTCCAAATCCTTGATCGCCAGTTTTGCAAATTGAGGAACAAGGAGATTGCCTCGGTCAAAATCTTGTGGAGAAATCAATTTGTTGAGGAAGTCACATGGGAAGCGGAGGAAGATATAAAAGCTAAATATCCGCATCTATTCGTGCCCATCAATGAGAATGTTGAAGGTAATGTTCATTTCCTTAATTTAAATTCGTATGTTCACTTTTGAGTTCAGATAGTAAATTATTTTGAGAATTTGATTCGTTGAATGACTGAATTTTGATTATGATTTGTACCTCGAGTCCATTCTTGGTTTACTCATCATTCAAGGACGAATGATCCTAAGGGGGAGATAATGTAACACCCCCAAAAAATTTCACTAAGATTTGGACCGTTCTACATATACGTATAGGATCGTACTAGACGATTATAAAGTGCATGCATGAGTTAGGATCAATTTCTAAGAAATTAGAAAGTGTTGGAGGTGATTTAAGGTTACAAGGGATCCCTAAAACCAAGGCAAGTCCAAATAACTCGTCTTGGATAAGTTTCTGAATGAGTTTATATAAGGGTCAACTTCCAATGACCTTATCTTTTTGAATATAACAAACTGGGTGGCCCATGACCTATTAAGTTAAAGTTCTTTGAGTCTTCTTTCCAACGCTGCCAAGATTGTATTTTTTGGAGTTCGGAGTCAAAAGTTATGACTACCTTACGACGGACTAGTGCTGTAGGAATTTCAGGCCTAGACTATAACTGAGGAAAACCTGGGCTTGGCGCTGCAGTGGCGCGACGCGCCACTATAGCGCTAGAAACAAGCCTCAATAGTTTGGTCCTTGGCGCGATGCGCCATTATTAGATGTGCAGGGTTTTTAAGCCTATATTTGACTTGGCGCTGTAGTGGCGCGGTGCACCACTATAGCGCCAGAGGGTTTTAGCCCATTTTTCTAGATTTTTGAGGAAGGGAAAATATGATATTTTTCCTAATTATATATACTCTAGCCTTGGACGATTTGGAGTATAATTTTCAGTCTTGTGCCTCTCTCTAAAAGCCCTAGACTCCACTCTCTTCTCTTTTAATCCATCTCCAACAAGGATTGCCTTCAAGAATTTCTAAGATTCAAGCTTTTCATTGAAGACCTAACATCAAGGTTCCTTCAAAGTCTTCACCAAGGTATGTAAGGCTAATTAAAGCATGGGTTGATTCCACCCATGTGCCCTACACCTTCTTTGAGATTGATTGTTCCTAAGAATGGAGTTTTTGATAGATTTATGTCCAAATGTGTCTTTTTCATATATTAACCTAAATTTTTATTATTATGTTGATGTTGTGGAGTTAAGAAAGTGATGTGCTACATGTTGGTATGAGTTGATTGATATAAGTGGTTAAACATATTTTGTTGATTTTCTTAACTATGTTGATTATTTTAAATATGTTAACTTTCTTAGATATGCTGATCATCTTAAATTGTTGATTTAGAATCTTGGAGTCTTGATGAGTCCCGGAAAGATTTGTTAAATGAATGGAGAAATGATTGGATAGGATTACATGTTGACATAAATGCATATTTAAACTACTCTTGAAAGATGCGATTGAGATTGGTCAGATAGTATGATTGGAAGAGGTTTGATTGTGATAGAATTGATGATTTGACAATGTTCCAAATAAGACTTGTAGATATGATTAGATTGAGTTGATTGGATGGAGTTTTATGAGCATTGAGTCTTGGGAGGAGTATCGAGCACCGAATTGGGTAAGAATAAGTAATAACTCGAATTCAATAACTACATCGCCAAACGTAGGAGGGGATTGAACCGTTAAAGTCGGATGCTTCCCAAATTATTGTCCTGACATGATAGGACTTGGTTGGATATGGATACATGATTGGTTGATTTGTTCATACCCTGGCAAGGTATGAACGGACTTGGCAACAACGTCGGCTTGTTATACTATCACTGGCTCATAAGTGATGGTTGTCGGATAAGAGAAACTCCCATATAGGTTTTGATAGTACTCTGAGTCGGATTGGGTTGAATTATATGTGATTGGTCCTGTCTAAGACCTATTCTTGTTTAGACTTAGGACACTTGATTGAGTTGTTCCTTCTCTTGAGTTGAGATTTCGAGTTGATTTGATTCTTCCTTGATGTTTGTTTCATTCGGCCATTTTACATACTCGTACATTCTATGTACTGACGTCATTTGGCCTGTATCGTTTCATGATGCAGAGACATGTAGTAGAGATCATCAACCTACGCACCATTGAAGACCTATTCACTTCCAGCTAGTTGGTGAGTCCTCCCAGTTTTCGGAGGATACCGAGATTATCTTTATCGTTTTGATTTGTTTCTCTTATTTTGATTTTTGGTAGCCATGGACTTGTCATCGGCACATCCTGGATTGTTGATAGAGGCTTCATAGACTAGAGTGTGGAAATGTTAAATTATTCATTTTGACTAGTTTTATTCTAACTAGTTATTGATTGGATATATGTTTGGCCTTTGGCCCTAAATTATGAATAGTATCCTTATGATTGAATCTTTCGTTGATAGAATATGACTGAATAAAAGTGTGACTAGACCAAGTGGATCGCTTGAAGGCTAGAAATGGCTTTTGAGTGCCGGCCACGTCTAGGGTACCCTCCCGGGGCGTGACAAAAAGTACCTCCAAACTATAATCGGATTGTCAACTACACACTCATACTTTACGGGAGTCCTACTATCCCCCTGAACTTTTTAAAAGTATAATATATACCCCCTCAAAAACTCATATCCAGATTTGTATTTATAAGTGATCTACATGCGTCCTACCACGTAATATTTCATTATTTTTTATAAAAAAATTATTATTTGTTGTCTTTATTCTATTTTTCCCTTTTATATTTCCCTTTCTCGTTTTCTCTTTCTTTTTTGTCTTTTCTTTTCCTTTTCTTTCACATTTTCTTTTTCTCCATTGATATGATAATATTGCTAAATCAAATTTGAGGATGCCCAAAATGAATTTTTGATTTGAAGTATAAAAATTATTTTTGCTACTTTTAATCTCGTTATCATGGTCACCGTCTACGAAAGGTGTTTTTTAGAATGAAACTAATTTGTTAGTCTCAATTTTAAATATTTCTTAATCTATTACTACTGAAAATTCAATAACAACAGATAGTGATAGTCGGAGAATTTTTAGATCTGGGAAAAGAAGGTGGAGGTTCCGTCCTAGCAACGACAAAAATGGTGGTGTGAGAATGAAAAATAAATTTATTTTGAAAAACGAAAGGAAGAAGATAACATTAGTGATAACTGAACGGTGAATTGAGTTCATCATATTTTTCGGCAACTTAAATCCGGCGAAGTGTTGAAGAGAAAAGAAAGAAGAGAAAGACAATAAAAAAGAAAAGATAAATAAAAGTTAAAGGTAACATAATCTTAAAAAAAATCAAAAACTTAATATGAAAAAGGAAAATACTTGTAAAGTTAAAGTTTAATAAAAATAAAATTGTCTCACTCTCTTTGAGAAAGTGAACACATTCTCTTTGCCACCTCAGCAACTAGAATAAAATTAATTTTATTTTAAAATAGTCTAAGGGGGTAATAGGACCCCTGTAAAGTATATGTGTGTAGTTGAGAATTCGACAATAAGTTGGAGGTGCATTTGGCTATTTTTTCTCAATATAGTTACTTATTTATTTGAACTATATTTGAAACTTACTAGTAAGACTGTATAAAATTGAATGGACAATTGATACCTCTAATTATATTTTGATACAAAAAAGGTATTTTTTGACGTTGTTAAAGATTAATATTGCTACAATAAATTTTGACTCGTGGTAAAAAATAACTAAAAAGTACAAAATTTTAAAACAACAATATATTTGTGGCTATATCATTTTGTCATCACAAATAATTATATCTATTCAACCAACTATTGCCTCTTCTTTTTAGGATGCAAAGCAAAATATTGAGTTACACAACCAATGACAAATTTGTGTTGCCACTTGCCACACAACAATATTATTTTGATCATGACCACAACCTTTACACGCAATAATCATTTCTATAAATTGCCCTTTAAATAGTTCATAATGAAACATATCATAATATTTATAATGTACAAAACATGATCAATGACCTTTTATGACATAATAAAATTTATTTATTTTTTAAACCTCTCGTAGTGGTGAGTTGTGGGATATATCAAATCCATAATGCACTTATCACATCTTAACCCATTCACTTTCAAACTTGTCACAACGCAAAAATCGAGGTCATATGGGCACATATCCCAACACCTCACCTGATGTGTAAGCCTCATAGTAAAACTCATACGAGACTCCCAAAGGGAAAGACGGGCCACAAAATAAATGAAAAGAAGGAAAACAAAGAAAAATATCTCAAAACCTGTTGTCATAAGTGTAAAGAGCATCTAATACAACACACGAATTTGATATACATTATAAGTCTTTGAATAATAGTAAAGACTAAAAGTAAAATAAAGAACTAGTGATGATCTAAATCACAGGATGTCATGTCACGCCCCGGGAGGGTACCCCAGACGTGGTCGGCACTCGAAGACCATTGTTGGTCCTCAAGAAAACTACTTAGTCCAATCACACTTTCATTCAATCACATTCATCCACAGAAGACTCACTTATCAAGAAACTACTCATAAACAAGGCCAAAGGCCAACCATCTATCAAATCCAATCAATAAACTAGTATGAAAGAAAAAAGTCAAATACGAGATGAATCAACAATATCACAATCTAGTCTATGGAACCTCTATCAACTGTCTACGTGTTGCCAATGACAGGTTCATAACTACCTCAAATCAAATGACGATAATTAAACTCAAAGCTAGAATAATAAATGTGGTTTCCTTCAGAACAATGGAGGACTCACCAAATAGCAGAATGCGAATAAATCCTCAATGATGCATTTGTTGATGATCTCTTTTACCTGTCTCTGTATCATACAACGATGCAGGCCCAAATGGACGTCAGTACATAAAATTTACGAGTATGTAAACTAGCAGAATAAAACATGCATCAAGGTAGAATCAAACCAACTTAGAGATCTCAATCAGGAAGGTAAACAACTCAATCAAGATGTCCTAAGTCTAAACAAGAATAAGATTTATGCAAAGATCAATCACATACAATCCAATCAATTCCAATCCAATCCAATCCCATTAGAGTACTATCAAGACCTATATGGGAGTTTCTCTTATCTAACAATCATCACTTATGAGCCAGTGATATTACAACAAACTAACGTTGTTTCAACATCCGTTCAATACCTTTCTAGGGTAAGAACGAATCAACCAATCATGGATCCAAAACCAATCAAGTTCTATCATGTCAGGATAATAATTTAGGAAACATCTGACTTAACAGTTCAATCCTCTCCTACGTTTGGCTACGTAGTTATTAGGTTCAAGTTATTACTTAATCTTATCCAATTCGGTGCTCGATACTCCTCCCAAGACTCAAAGCTCATAAGCCAATCAATACAAATCAAATCAAATCAATAAGTCTCTATAGGACTCTTTCAATTCATCATTTCTATCAAGTCAATCCTCTCAACCAATCAATTTCCCAATCATTCCCAATCATTTATTTTAGGAGAAGTTTTAGACAATTATTTATGACAACATTCAGTTAAGACCGTTCGCTTGGGTTCAATTATGAAAATATAAGGGACTATCAAGTTCATCATCAATATCATCATGCTCACAACTCAATTACTATCAAGCATTCACAAATTCAAGGCTCTAGACTCAATCTTAAGATATATATATAAATATATATATAATATCAATCAACATGCTATTAGGGTTTATGAAACAAGTAGTTCAATCATTTGTTCAAGAAACTAGTTCAAGGAAAAGCATTGATTTTCTCAAAAATCAGTAAACATAAAAAATTTAAGAAAGAAATTTTCAAGAAACATAATCATAAGGACCCAATCCAATCACAATCATGGGAATATGGAGGAACAAAGTCCATATTTTAGTTTAGCCTTACATACCTAGAACGAAGAACAATTAAGAACTCGAAGACTTCGCTTGAAGAATCTTGAACCCTAGCCTTTCCCCTCTTCTCAAATCCTCGATCTCAAATAATCTAAGTGTTGATGATAGTATTACGTGTACTAGGTGCTGATAAGGGACTTAATTTAGTCTTAAAACATCAGGGTTTTTATTTGGGATGGGTGGGAAAAGACACGAATCCCCTCTTTAAAACCTGAAATTAGTCGTCTATAAGTCGTCATTAGGACTTGTAGAAGATTCTACGAATTGTCTATTGCAATCGTGGAACTAGGATGGAAAACATGGTGGTCTATGACTCAGTTCTATGAGTTGTCAATGACTCGATGAGCCGTAGACTAAAATCTTACAAGTTTCTTCGAATTTGGAAATTTTGAGTCTCTGAAGTTTCTCTACGGGTTATTTCTATGACTCATCAACTCCACTTGTTGGAGTAACATTTGAGCTCTAAAATTTGTTTAAGTATTCGGTGCTTCTATGAGTCATTTCTATGACTCGTAGAAACCATTACGACTCGTAAGGTTACTCGTAGCAAGGGTTTCAAGGATTCAAAATTTCACTAAGTGCGGGAAGGATCTACGAGTTGTCCCTATGACTCATAGAACCCTCTACAAATTGTAGAGGACACTTGCGGTCCTCAAAATCAGTTCTTTTCTCAATCTTTCTCAAAGTCATCGAGCCTAATTTAGGTTAGGATAACATGGGGGGTTACATGTCACCACTAATCTGATAATGCGCTATCCACTAGAGATATCAGCTGCTCGCGGGATATCTTGACTATGATTTGCATCAAAAAGGACACAGAAATAGGGGTGAGTACAATGCACATGTACTTAGTAGGTTTGATCGACTTAATAGAAGGAATTAATCAAACTTATGCAATAAACTAAGAAATGCTTTCACATGCATACAGAAAAGTCCCATTTCGGCATCAGTGGCGCCAATTTATATAGAACGGCTTGAGTAAAGTATACACATAGGGAAAATTCAATATCACATATGAGAAGATAAAGTCAAACAATCCAAAGAGCAATGCAATGCAATGCAATCCAATGAGATAATGCAATGATGTGGTGGTAAGGTGGAATCAAGGTTGTCACACAACCAGTCGTCTATTGAGGTAAGGCTTCTTGACAAAGACCTATGGTGGAATCGTAGTCTATATACCAAATTACAATCTCAATATCTCATCAACTTGCCACGTAGCTTGTGGTCAAGGATATAAAAAGGTGCCACATTTTCTTTCTCAAAAGGAATTTCCATATTTCTCAACTTCCCAAGATCAATGATATGTTGAATGAGGATGAATGCATCACAACATATATGACATAGAGGTGATATTCAAATCAACATGTAAAATAAGGTTCAAACTTCTCAAAATTCAACCTAAACATGATATGCACCCTCAGATGATAGCAATGGAAAAGAGATACATTGAAATGTCAGTTCACCCTTTTTGAAAGCGTTTCAGTACTAATGTGTGATCAAAACCCCCAACTAAACCCCTCATTCGGGCATTATAAGTCAAATAGTATTACAAGCCTCTCTCACAGGCAAATCATGAATCACATGCTCTCTAAGAAAATAAGATAGAAAATAAGGCCCTCACATGGGATGAACAACACAAATAAACTCCCACATGGGCAACATAGTATAATCAAGCCCCCACACAGGCATCACAATAAAATTAACAATCTCAAATAACATTGCAACCCCATCGCAAAGTTTGTAACATAGAATGACTAAATACCCAATCCCAGTCTCAACGAATGATAGCCAAACCTAACTCAAAGACCGAAACTTCACACGAACAATCGAACTAGAGCTCTATTCTTAAACATCGACTCCGAAATAATTATCCATTATCAAGAATGAAAAGAATTCATCAAAATGAGTCTAACGATACCTATATTTCAAAGTTTTAGAAATAGGGTCAAAATCATCCAAAAACCACTTCAAAAACGAAAAGAGAAAATATGAAATTTTATTTGAAAATCATGTTCTGCATATCAAAGGGAGTCCGTGATTGAAAAACCCATTAAAATTAGATAAAAATGGATTAGAATTATTAAATGATTTATTTTGAAATTAGAAAGAAAACTCCCCAAAAACTCATTTGAAATCTTGATTTTGGAATGATTTTAGAATTTAAAATTTGTAGAAAATAATAAGGATGGATTAAAGCACTTACCCAAATGATTTTATTTGAAAATTCCTCTCCCTAATTTTCAAACCAAGCGAAAATGGTGGAAATGAAAATATGGGACTAATTCCCGAAGTTACATTGTTCATGCCTTAATTACGCATCGCGATCGCAGGCTACTAACCCCGCGATCGTGGAGCACTAGATCCCAAACTATCTAATGAGAAGAAGGTGCCGCGAACCATTGCAAATGCGAGCAATCTTCCGCGATCACAAAGCATTGGGATGGGAATCTTTGCGAACACAGGCCTGACTATCACGAACATGAAGAAGGGGACACCCCTGCACCAAAATCATTAACTACTCCAAAATCCAATCCTCTGATCACACCTTCAGAATTCATGTGGATCATGATAAAAATAAATCGGGTATGCTACCCAACTAAAATTAATATTCTAGACTAAATGGAATCATCAAATTTCCGAAAAAAGGTAATTATGATGAAATTATCCCCCGGACCCCTTTTAGGCATTAAACTCAACTTTTAGCCAAAATTCTCAAAATAAAAACTAAGGTCCCGAGGCTCTAAGTCAATACTCTACTAAATCAAACTCAATGTTTCTGATGCAACGAAACTGATAGAATTTTTTTTGATGTACGAATCTCAATATGTTGATCAAAGTCAATTATCTCAATAAACTCTCACTTAATGCCTCAAATCGCTAAAATCACACTCGATCACATCGAGAACTGTGCCAACCATCCCCACATCACAAACAAAGTATGAAAAGGCTAAGGGAAAGGAAAAACTGGTTATTTCATATAGAAAAATAATCTCTCAAGAATATGGGCATTACATCATCCACTACTAAAACACACGTTCTTCCTCGAATGAAAAGTAAAGTAAAGTACCTGTATGGATGAAAAGATGAGGGTATCTACAATACATGTCGGACTCCAGCTCCGATGTAATCTCCGTAACAGGCCAGTGCCTTCACTGGACCTTTACTAAATTAATATTCTTTGATCTCAATTGTCTAGTCTATCTATCCAAGATAGCAACTGACTCCTTCTCAAATGACAAGTCATGATCCAAAGCAACCGAGTCCCATTGAATCACATTAGATTTATCATATCGGTATCTCTTAAGCATCGATATATGAAACACAGGATGAACAAATGAAAGCTTTGGAGGCAAGGCCAATTTATAGGCCACTTCCCATACTTCTCCAAAAATCTCAAAAGGGACAATAAACCTCAAAGTGAGATTTCCTTTACTCCCAAACCTCTTCACAACCTTAGTGGGTGACAGCTTGAGAAATATCCGCTCACCAATAGCAAAGGACACATCACAAACACGCCAATCCTCTCTTCTGCCTACTTTGGGAAAACATAAGGCGTTAGTGAATCAACTTTACCCTATTCATGACATTTCTCAACAAATTGGTACCACAAGGTCATACCCCAATAGAATCAAAACATCCCATGAAAGATCTACACCTCCTCCCATACAATGTCTCAAACGGTGTCATCTGGATGCTTGAATGATAACTGTTGTTATGTGAAAACTACGCAAGAGGAAGAGACTTGTCCTAATGACCACCAAAGTCCATGACACAAGCTCGGAGCATGTCCTTAAGTACCTGAATAGTCCGCTTTACCTGACCATCGGTATGGGGATGAAAAGTTGTGCTCAACTCAAGCTTAGTACCCATATTCTCCTATATAGAACTCCAAAATTGAGAGGTAGACTGCGTACCTCTATCAGACACAATAGAAATGGGCACTCCATGCAATCGAATGATCTCACTGATGTAGATCCTAGATAACTACTCCGCATTATATCTAGTTTTCACCATAATGAAATAAGCCAATTTGGTCAATTGATCTAAAATCACCCAAACTGAATCATACTTACCCAGAGTTAGGGGCAACTCCGACACAAAGTCCATAGTAATGTGCTTCTATTTTCACTCGGGAATGGGCATCCTTTACATAGAACCACCCGAATTTTGATGCTCATACTTCACTTGTTGGTAATTTTAATACTTAGCCTCAAAATCAACAATATCTCTCTTCATGCCACACCACCAATAGTGTTGTTTCAAGTCATGAAATATCTTTTCCACTCCCAATGAATAGAATACTTAGAAGAATGAGCCTTCTCCAATATCATACATACCCAATCACCAATCATTGGCACACAAATATGACCGCTAATCCTCAAAACTCTCTCGGGATCAAGGGAAGCCGACTTAGCTTCACTTGTCAATACTTTGACCTGAATAGTACTCAACTTGTCATCATCAAACTAATGGGCACAGATTTGAACCATTAAGGTAGCCCTAGCCTCCACAAAGGTCAAAATGCTATGAGGTGTACAAATATCAAGTGGGGCCAACTTTCACGATTTGAATTTGGGTGTGATTACCCTCATCTCAACCCACCGAGATAAGTTAGCCCAAATCCCAAATAAAGTGAATAAAGTGAAAATAGTATAAGTAGATAGATATATACAAAAATGCCGAAGTCTTAATCATTTATAAAACCTCCAAAGGATTGGTTGTCACATGTACAAGCCTTTACTATAGTAGAAATAAAATAAATATAGTCTCTTTTTGGATATAGATAAAAACTCAACTCCTCTCTTAAATATGGATAAAATCTCAACTCAATAAATGCATTTAAAATATAATTTAACTCCTCAACTCAACCTCAAAATATATTTTTTAATGTAATATGGTTCAACTCGCTTATACTCAAAATACTCATGCTCAAAATAATTATTAAGAGACTTCTAAAACTCATGCTCAAAATAATAATTAAGACACTTTTCAACTCATGCTCATGCTCTTTCAAAACTCAATAAAATATGCATAGACTCAGTTTAAAATATAATTCATTTAATGCATGAAAGTCATTCTCATCAACTCAAAATATATACATGTTAATATAATTATCATCAACTCAATTAGGGTTCATGTGAATGAAATTGTGAACAATAATCTCAAGAATTCAAGCTGTAGAAACAATAATAATCTCAATGCATAATTATATAGAATTTAATGAACGAAGAAATTACTCATTCAGTATTTAAAGAAACTAGGGATAAAACATAACTCAACTCTTTGATGATAGAATTTAGATGTAGGGCACGTGGATGAACTCAATCCAACACTATGATTAACCTTACAAACCTGGAAGATTGATATTACAATTGGAACTCGAAAAAAACTAGCTTTCTTGGAGGAAACCTTTGATCTTACAACCTCGATGCTTGATCTTGAGAAAAAAACTCTTTTATGAAGTTCTTAGAGTGGAAAAACTTGGGAAAACCTTGGGTGAAGGGCTTCTCTTCGATTCTTGAATTTTTTACTTGAAAGCTTTTGGGTTCTTGATGAAGAAGAGGAACCCTAGGTTAGTTTTGATAGAGTTTCTTGAGACTAGGTTATTTAGATTGATGATTATCATCAAAAAATAGTTAGTAGAACGATATATTCCTTCAATACACCCAAAAAAACTTAGAATAGGGTTAAAAAGCTTGGAAAGGACCACAATAATCCTGGGATGCGTCCAAATATTTTTTTGAAACTTTTTGTAGACATAAGCTTTCATGGCCCGTGAAGGTCTTTACGACCCATAGTGGGTGGTCGTGAAAATGCAACTTCCCAATAACGCTTACTAAAATGGGCATAAATTTTTACTCCAAAATCCAATGAGGGAAATTTGGTGGTGTTGGAAAGAGGACTCAAAGACCTTTAATTGGATAAATAACGGGCCATCTAATTCTTTGCAGTCTAGGAGATATGATCATTTGAAGTTGACCCTTGCATAAACTAATGCGAAAAACTTAACCAATAGAGAGGTTTTGAACTCAACATAGTACTACATGTCTCTTATGAACCTACACCACCTCCAATACACTTCCCACTCATTCTAATGAACCTTAACACATATGAAAAAGTAGGACACTGCCCGATTCAAGCATAGATACTTACGATGAATGAATCGAATTCTATAAGGGAAAATGTGGGGTGTTACAATATCTCCCACTTGGGATCATTCATCCTAGAATGATGGCCAAGTTAGAAAAATACACAAGGAACAAATACAATGCAATAACTAAAAGTCTTGATCTCAATAATAACTCACTCAATTACTCAAACTCAAGAAGGTACTAACTTAGATATAGGAAGAGGAATGTTACCGTCGACATTGAAACTTGGAGGGATGAATAGACACTGAATCTAAAATGAGAGGATGCTATAATCTCAAATTCTTTCATCAAGATTCTCCATAACCTTTTTGAAAAGAATTTTAGGCATGGAATAAGAACAGGGCAACTATGCATTAAGCAATAGGACTGACAACTTTCTAGCTTGGTGACCCTTCTTTCTACATACAACTCTTTATTAGCTGCAACTCATAACTCCCACAAGGGTAAGTATGAATACTTATATCAAGTTTTAAGTCTAACTGCATACTCTTACTATGTTCAAGACTAACTTAAAGTCACAAAGGTGCTACACACAAGATGATCATACTAATCTGAACTACGGGATTCATATTCTATGCCTCTGTATGGACTTTCCTTTAGAGGATACTACTACTTCTTACCAAATAATACACTCACTTGAAACCCTTAAAAAGAAGTCATCAATATCCTACTGTAATCACTCCCAGAATGACCACACATTTAAGACTATCATTCTAACCACTTTATGGCTTCTTTGAAGTCAACATCACTTAAGAATTTTTCATATCTACCTTAGCATCTCTACACCCATAATTGCATTGACTCCTTCTTAGAGGCACAACAATATACTCTTACCTATCTATCGCACATTAAAAAAATCCCATTTCGCTCTTCCTCCATGTCTATAACTTTAAGTGCAATAAGCACATAAAACTATCATTAAAAGGAACAACACCCACTCTCTCCCATCTTCTATAACTCAACTACTATCATCAACATCGCTATCAAAACTGAAAAATCACTGAAAGGCTTAGAGCGAAAGATCATAAGCATGATTCATTCAAGAAATCTGATCTGAGAACATTCATAGTGTAACATGGTTCCTCTAGCCCTTTTGGGCCTATCAAGATTTCATGGAACTGAGCATAAAATTGAATCAACACGAAATGCATAGGTCTGGGCCATGGGTATGGTGCTCATACACAAGATAGGAGTAGGGTATCACCTCAACAGAAGTATAAAGAATATATGAGATGGAAAAACATTGATGTCTCATCCTGGTCAACTCATTAATTCTTAAAACTCAAGACCCACTTCGGTTCATTACCTCATCATCTCCCCCTTAGCTCGAAGGTCACTACCCTGAGCCTGCAGATTAATTCTCTACACTATGTTAATCTATAAGCACACTACTCCTCCCGGCTATACTATACTCGAAGAAAAAAAAATGCCACTAGGGATTCCTTCTAAGATAATTCCCTTAACTTTATTCTATCTTATAGGCATCTTTCTATAATTTCTGCTCTTATCGACGTATATAGCCACTTTATCTAACTTTTAATACTCTGGCTTCTCCTTCTTAGCCTACTAATATTGTCCTTCTACGTTCATATCTATCTAACTTGGGAAAACTCAAACCATATTTAAGAGACTCGTCATCATCTATATATAACCCCTTCAACCTATTTATGGATACTACAAAGAATTAATTCAGCCTTCTCCACATTGGCAACTGAAGAATACTAACTTGTCACACATAGCAAATCATAAACTTTGTTGTTCTTATCGACGTATATAGACACTTTATCTAACTTTTAATAGTCTGACTTCTCCTTCTTAGCCTACTAATACTGTCCTTCTAAGTTCATATCTATCTAACTTGGGGAAACTCAAACCATATTTAAGAGACTCATCATCTATATATAACCCCTTCAACCTATTTATGGATACTACAAAGAATTAATTCAGCCTTCTCCACATTGGCAACTAAAGAATATTAATTTGGCACACATAGAAAATCATAAACTTAGAGCCTCATACAACTATATAGTATCTCAGATATACATTTAAAGGCTCTTCTTATCTAATGACTAGCCACTATTCATTGTTTTCATCTAAGGGTCAAATACCCTTCATTCGTAATACACACTTCTCGCAAGTGAATATTTTAATCTATCTCATACACTATGTCAAGCATACTAGAGAAAATTTCAAAATATCACCATCACTATCATAATTTTATCTCCCTTTTCACAATGCTCATCAAAATTTCAAGATTAGGGTCTAGTATTAAATAGTACATCATGCACATCTCGCATACTATTCTAATTTACAACTACTAGATAAAATTAAGAAACAATCACCCTTTATGATATCATGACAAGTAATCGATGACTATAATCTTTCATCGCATTCCCTTTTACAACCTAAGTACTATTTACTCACTCATTATACCTCCTTTCCTAGTTAAGATCATAACCCTATGAATATCCTGGGGCTCTCTCTTCAAAATCACAAGCCTTGCTTAGATCTATCAACTCATGACAAGTCCTCTCTTCTACTCAACACCTATACTTGTCTTTACTAACACAATGATACCTCATCATAAAACTCCTCTCTTGGTTCGAGTGTACTCTAATTCTTTCTAACTGACAACTTTTCCTCTACCTTTTATCATAAAAGCTAGATGATGCTTACTACTCTTTAGTCAAAACCAAAAGGGAATTGAACCCTAACCCTATTACTTACCTTATAGTTACATAACTCGAGTTACATACCAAAATCAACCACCATTCTCACTGTATACTTCTCTAACTCCCTCTTTCTAGCTATAAGATCATCCTACTACTTATAGCTTACAATGCCTCAAATCACATTCTCTCGAGTGGTAACACTAAGTATTTAACGAAATAACTTCCCTCTCAAGGATAAGATCCAAAACAAGGTTTAGAGAAGCAATTCTGGGAATACATCTTACTTTGGCTCAAATGAACAATTCATATGAAAAAGAGTGCATTATTTCAAATCAATAGACTTATGCACACTAATCCACTCTTCTCAATCCTGGTGTAGTCTCTTTACATTTTGGAAAACTTTATCAGAGAGTAACTCATCAATAGGGATCTGAGCTTTACTGTTCCAATCACCTTGAGTATAAGGGGTAGTCGAACAAATTTGAGTAATGCACGAATCTGGATAAGTTTCTTAATGGGACAATCTCTTGCATGATCTAGGATTTGAAAGAAGGGAAACGTTTCTTAAATGCCCATAGTCCATCATTTATAGAAGTGGGACCCTCACAATCATAAATAAGATCCAATATACACGGCTCCATAGACACCCTAGGACACTAGAACTCTTTACTCTAATACTAAGTTATCACGCCCCGAGAGAGTACCTTAGGTATGGCCGGAACTTGTAGACCATCGCTGGCCCCTAGCGAACCACTTGGTCTAATCACTTATTTAATCACTCAGTGGAAGACTCGACTCAATAGATAATTAAATCAACTAGGTAATTAGAAACATCATCATGAATAAATAGATAATAGATTAAAAATACTCAAAGTATAATGTAAATTGACGTCATAAACTCGATAATAAAAATTATTGTTTAAAAGTAGACTCTAAAAGAACCATTCTAACTCAACCCCGACTTTGTCTATGAAGCCTCCAACTCAATACTAAAAAGGTACCAAGACAAGTCCAAGGATACCTCAAATGACTATCAAAAGAATGACGAATGAAAAAAATAAAAATGAAGTCCTCTGAATGTAAGGAGGTCTCACCAAAAGCTGAACAGGATCTAGTCTTCAATAATGTACCTGTTAAGGACCTCTATCACCTATATCTGCATGACAAAATGATGCACGCCAAATGGTGTCAGTTCATGGAATGTATGAGTATGTAATATAGCTGAAAGGAAACTTACTCAATGATACTCAACTTTACCCAACTCAAGTCAAGGGACTCACTCTGAAACGAATCACTCAATAAGGTATGAAATAAAATAATGCAATGCTTTAAATGATATACAATAATAGATGCAACTCAGTATATAAAAATATAATATTTTACTCTTGGGGAATTTCTGTAACCAACAACCATCACTTATGAGCTAGTGATGGTATAACATTTTGCACTATCGTTGCTGTAGGGGCCATCCAATACCTTGCTAGGGTAAGAGACGATAATCCTCATTGGATCCTGAATCAATCAAAGTCCACCATTTTGGGACTTGGAAAGGCATAGCCTCTATCCTACAATGGCTACTTAGTTTATGGGGCTTGAATTACCTCTACTCTTACCCCATATTGGTGCTCAATAATACTTTCAAAATACATTATTATGCTCATATACATCAAGTTAGAAAAATACTCAATTAATTCATTTAGTCTCTTTTTGGACTTAACTCAAATCTCAAATTTTCTCAAATCATCTTTTTTCTTTAAAATGGATGCAATCTCAATTTAGTGAATGCATTTAAAACCTAATGTAACTCCTCAACTCAACCTCAAAATAGATCTTTTAATGTTATACGACTCAACTCACTTATACTCAAAATACTCATGCTCAAAATAATAATTAAGAGACTTATCAAACTCATGCTCTTTCAAAACTCAATAAAATGTGCATAGATTCAGTTTAAATCATACTTCATTTATTGCATGAAAAATCATTCTCATCAACTCAAAATAAATATATGTTAATATAATAATCATCAACTCAATTAGGGTTCATGTGAATGAAATCGTGAACAATAATCTCAAGAATTCAAGGTGTAGAAACAATAATAACGTTAATGCATAATTATATAGAACTCAATTAACGAATAAATTACTCATTCAAAATTCAAAGAAACTAGGGCTAAAACTCAACTCAACTCCTTGACGTTAGAATTTAGATGTAGGGCGCGCGGATGAACTCAATCCAATGCTATGATTAGGTTTACATACCTGGAAGATTGATATTTCAATCAAAACTCGAAAAAAACTATCTTTCTTGGAGGAAACCTTTCATTTTAGAACCTCGATGCTTGATCTTGAGAAAAACTCTTTTATGAAGTTCTTAGAGTGGAAGAACTTGGGAAAATCTTGGGTTAAGGGCTTCTCTTTGATTTTAAAATTTTTGAATTGAAAGCTTTTACGTTCTTGAAGAAGAAAAGGAAACCCAGGTTAGAGAGAGTTTCTTGAGAATATATTATTTAGATTGATGATTATGAGAGGAAAAATAGTTAGTGGAATGATATATTCCTTTAGAATACCTAAAAGGGACTTAGAATAGGGTTAAAAACTTTGGAAAGGACCAAAATAACCCTGGGACACATTCAAAAATTTACTGAAAAACATTTGAAGCAAGCCTTCATGGAAGCATTCATGGCCCGTGAAGGTCTTTACGGCTCGTAGTGGGTGGTCGTGAACATATGATTGCCGGATAGGGCTTCACTAAAATTGGCATAACTTCTTAGTCCAAACTCTTAATGAGGAAAACTTAGTGGCTTTGGAAAGAGGACTCAAAAAAATTTAATTTTATAGTTCATGGGCTGCCTAATTCTTCGTATTTCAGGAAATATGATCATTTGAAGTTGACCCTTACATAAACTCATGTGAAAAACTTAAGTGGTAGAGAGGTTTTGCACTCAACTAAGTACTAGAGGTCTCTTATGACCCTAATCCATCTCCAATACACTTTCCACTCATTGTAATGAACCTTAAAACATAAGAACAAGTAGGACACCACCCAGTTCAAGTTTAGATTTTAATAATGAATGATTCAGATTCAATAAGGGAAAGTTGTAGGGTGTTACAGTTTAAGTATTTTTGTGTATAGTGATGCCTCGACCATGTGGAGTGTTTTTATTATAGCTTAATATAGAGAATCAGTCCTCAAACTTAGGGTGGTGACCTTCGAGGTAAGGGGGAGATGGTGAGGTAATGAACGAAAGTAGGTTTTTGTGCTTCATGTAGTGAAGATTTGACCAAGATGAGACATTAATGCTTTTCCATCTCAATATATTTCTTATATTTCAGTTGAGGTGATACCCTACTCCTGTCTTGTTTATCAGCGCCATATCTATAGCCTAGATCAATGCACTTCATATTGTTTCTTGTTCATTCTTAGTTCCTAAAATGAGAAATAGTAACTTCATTTAGTGATCCCGATCTTATTCTAAGAATCTAAGAATTTTTAGCCCTATGTTATACAAATCATGTTACACCATGTATATTCTCTCATCAGATTTCTCGAATGAATGGTGCTTATGATCATTTTCTCTAACCCCTTTCAGTTATCCTTTCTTTTTTGTCTTGATAGTGATGTTGATGGTAGTAGTTGAAATATGGAAAATGAAAGAAAGTGGGTGTTCCTTATTTTGATAATTGTGGTATATTTATTCCATTAAGATTATAAATGTGGAGGAGGAGCGAGATGAGGTTTTGTCATGTAAAATAAGTAGGTAAGAGTATTTACTGTACCTCTTAGTAAAACTAAATAAAATTATGGGTGTAGAGATGCTAAGGAAGACATGAAAATTCTTAGGTGGTAGTTACAATAAAGAAGCCATAAAGTGATTAGAATGATAGGCTTGAATGTTGTTTTTCACTTTAAGTGGATGATGAAAGTATATTATTGGCATCTTCTTGTTAATAGTTTCAGGTAAGTGTACTAGAGTGGTAAGAAAAGTAGAACCCTCTAAATAAAAGTCCCAACAAAGGTATAGAACATGAATTCCCTGGATCAGATTAGTATGATCATTTTATGAGTAGCACCTTGTGACTTTGAGTTAGGCTTGAACTCCGTGAGACCATGCGTTAGACTTAGGATTTGGAGGGAGCTATAAGTTTCAGCAAATAAGGTATCATATTCAGAAAGAAGATCATAGTGGAAAAGAGTTGATAAGCTCAAAAGTTATCAGTTGAATCACGTAATGCATAGTAGTTCTATTCTTATATCATGCCCGTAATTCTCTTCCCAAAAGTTATGAGAAATATTGATGTTAGCCTTTGAGGTAATACTCATTTCCATGTTTCAAATTTAGTATCTCTTCACGTGTGAATGTTTCAGATCCTGCATTGCATTCGTGCCTTATGTATTTTCATAGTCTGAGATCATTTAAGGACGAATGTTCCTAAGAAGGAGATATTGTAATACCTCTAAAATTTCTAAGCTATGGTTCAAACTATTTTTCATATGTGTATAGGGTTGTACCAGGTGATTATTAATTATGCATGCGTGTTAATGTCAATTGTTTAGTGTGGGAATAAATTTGAAGATGAATTAACGTCACAAGAATCCTTTAACACAATGTTGATTTGAAAGCTTTCTTACCGATTGAGTTTCGATATAAAATTTTATTTGGGTTAATTTCAAACAATCATATCTCCTAGATTATAAAGCGTTAAATGTCCTACAAGTTATAAAATAAAAGATCTATGAATTCTCTTTCCAACTCCACCAAGTTTGCCTTATTTAGAGTTTGGAGTAAAAAGTTATGTCTGTTTTACTAAAGTGTAGTAAGACATCACATTTCACAGAAGCCTATAGGATAGTATAAGTTTTCATGGACCGTGAAGCCATCCATGAAAGCTTGTTGTGTTTTATTCCAAAAACTTCTTGCACGTCTTTCAGGGTTATTTTGGTTCTTTTAAAAGTTTTTTTAACCCTATTCTAAGTCATTTTTTGGCGTTTTAAAGGAATATATCTTTCAACAAACTAGTTTTCCTCTCATAATCATCAATCTAAACATTTTAGTTTCAAGAAACTCTCTCAAAACTCACCTAAGGTTCTTCTTCTCCATCAAGAACCGTAAAGCTTTTAAGTCAAAAATTCAACAATCAAGAGAAGCATTCCATCCAAGGTGTCCCCAAGTCCTTCCATTCTAATAACTCTATAAAAGAGTTTCTTTTCATACAATCAAGAATCTTGTTCAAGAAAGCTAGTGTTCTTCCTTAGGCTCAAGAAAAATTAAGTTTCCACCAAAGTTTAATCAGGTATGTAAGACTAATCATAGTGTTGGACTAAGTTCGTCCTCACACCCTACATCTAAATTCAGTTATTAAGTATTTAATCTAGAGTTTTAACCTAAGCTTTATTGAATTTCAAGTTCTTTCATTACTCTTCATTATCGAATTATGATGCTATCATTGAAGTCGTGATTTTTTAGTTATTCTTTATTCTTGATTGTGTTCATGCCTATTTTTCACATGAATTGTATTTAGTAAAGAGTTGTTTGAAGATTTTACATTTTTATGCATTATGCATTATTTTCAGTTAAAATAAAGTTCAAACATTGTGAGTTATCAGTTAAAGAAGACCTTTTTCATTAATATTAATTATACATGATTTTACAGAGTTTTAAATGAGTTAAAGTATTTTGCATTTATTATTTAGAATGAGTTTTAGGGGGACTGAAGGGTTCCAACTGCATTACTTTATTTTGAAAAGGCATAACTGCTTTTAAAGACAACATTATCAATTTGAAAAATCAATTTTCAGTAGTTAAAGTTGTGTTCAATTCATTTTAAAGAAAGTATCTTGAGTAAAGGCTCTAAGTAATAGATTTTGAGTTTTTCCCTAAAGTGGGACATCTTTAAAGTTATTGAGCATAGTACATATTTTAGGAGTAGTACTGAGCACCAATTTGGTACAAGTTAAGTTAAATCAAACCCCGTAACCTACACCAATAGCATAGATAAGACTGTGTCATTAGTTCAGGCGACTCCTCACTTTACTCCCAGAAAAGGACTTTTATTTAGATGGATCTATAATTTGAGTTGTTGTCCTAGATAGATGTTGTACATCACAAGGTTCATAGTGATGATTGTTACATATTTCTCAGTTATAAATATTTCAGGTTTTTCATTACACTTACATTGTTTTACTTTCAGTAAAGGTATTTTCAGTAGTCTGTTTAGCATGAGTATTTAGTTCATTTCAATATTTTCATTCAACATCATTACATACCGTGAATTTCATTTACTGACACCATTTGGCGTTACATCATTTTATGATACAGATCTAGGTACTCACGATAGTAGATGTTCAGTAAGATCTTTCCATCAGTAGTTGGTGAGACCTCCTCGCTTTCGAAGGACTCTAATAAAGTTAGTTCATTTTTTTAATATATAGTCAGGTAGTCATGGGCCTTATCTCATCACCTATCTTCAGTTAGTAGAGGCTTCATAGATAGTCAAAGTATGTGAGTTAGTTCAGTCTATTTATTTTAATGTTTTAAACATTATTACTATTTACATTAAGAGCTATTTGCATACCTTACATAAATTGAAATTGAGATATTTTGCGTTTATCTTAAATATTTTAAAGGTTCACTTTATAAAGCATCTGCATATCTGTTTAGTTTTTTGTTGAGTAGTCAGTCAGGTCAAGAATTCGCTTGGGACCATTATTGATTTTTGAGTGCTGGCCACGTCCAGGGTGTAGGCTCGAGGAGTGAGAGCTACTGCGTATATTTGTTCGTTCTTTTTCGTGGTTGATATTTCAAAATTTCTGTTTAAATTGATTCTGCGTTGAAATATTTTTATATGGTATTATATTATGATTTAAGTTATTATATATTGGTATGTGTGATTAAATATTAGGTGCATTGTATTATATGAATTTCATTGGATTTATGGAATTTAGAGGAATTTGAGATTTAATCATGGGCTTGAAATTTAGGAAATGTAAGATTTGACCTATTTATTGAAATTAAGATTGAAGCTTGATTATAAATTTGTACTCTATGGCTTTTGGGTAATTTTGGGGTCTGGAATAGAAGTATAACAATAACAATGTATGTAGGGTCGTTTACTTATGAATAATTCAAATTTCATAGATTGAAAACGTACTAAAATTTTGCGTAAAATTATGAGAATTTGTGACACATTGTTCCACATTTAAGGTATGTTAGGACTTTCTAAATTTCATAGAGGGATATTTGTTAACTAGGATTATAAATGGAATAGATAATGGGTAAGGGTGAAAGATGAGGATCTCGTACCAATAGTGTGACGGGCATTGGTGCTAGTAATGGTGTCTTTTTATTACTATGATATGACGTCTTGTAATCTTAAAATGACAAATCACATGGGCATTAGTTGA
Source organism: Solanum dulcamara (assembly GCF_947179165.1). Lineage (NCBI taxonomy): Eukaryota > Viridiplantae > Streptophyta > Magnoliopsida > Solanales > Solanaceae > Solanum > Solanum dulcamara. The sequence goes on along the minus strand of NC_077240.1, from coordinate 34,385,727 downwards.
TGAATTATTGACTTGGTTGCTTTTGTGTGTTTGTGTTTGTTTATTAAAACCGATATTTATGAGAGTTGATGTGATTAAATGTCATACTAATATTTAATTGATTGAAATTCATCATCATCCTCTATTTTTTGATATTATACTGTGCACATGTATGGACTTGCGATTGAGTACATGTATAGGTCCATCATGTGGAGATTGTACGTGTTGCGACCATTCTATCATTATAAGTTGGGCACATGGAGATCGTTCATGTTGGAAATTGTTTGATTTTGTGATAGTGCGATGAGATCATCTGCACACACACATGGAGATCATCCATGTTGTTATATGTACCTCATAAGTTCCTTGTAACAACCTAAATTTGGGTGTGATGACACTTGTCTCAACCCACCAAGACAACTCAGCCCAAAACCGAATTAGAATGGATAATCAGCAAAAACAGAATAATAGATAAGAAACTACGATAAATGTGGAAGTGTTGAACAACTATAAAACCCCAAAAGATTGGTTATCACATGTACAAGCCTCTAAAATAGTAGAATAGAAATAAACATAAGTCTCAAAAATACATTTATCCCTCGAATGGAACAAAAGCATGAAAAGGAGAAAAATGGATTGCCGACATCAACAACTACCTCTCAAATGTCTCCAAAAGCCACTGATGAAGAAAGGAGAATCTGAACCACTATCCAGGATCAGAACCTACACAGATGTAGTTAGCAAGGGGTGAGTAACAAACAACACGGTACCTAGCAAGTAAAATGGTAAACAAACTAAAACTAAGTAAAATGAGTACTCCTGGCATTCCATCCATAACTACAACCTGCAAAGAGAGCAGCCCGACCTAGTGATCTATGCACAAATATTGCTCATGTAGCAAATAATTTAAATATACTTCCATAGTTCAACGAATAATGTCAACATCGCACGTATTTCAGTCTCAATAGTTCACATAAAAAGGAGAGTAGTAAGATAAACAGGTCAATGCAAACAATATGATGCGATAAATGCCTAATGTGATTCTAAAGTAACAACCACGGCATACGAACATCCCACATATGAAAAATATAACAACTACAACACTGGTACATCCCTCGATATAATATATAACAACCATAATGAGTGGCACTTCCCTCGATGCAATAATATAAAGACCACGATGTATGGCACGTCCCTCAATTAAATAATATAATAACCACAATATGTGGAACGTACCTCGATGCATTAATAGTAACAAACACAGTGCGTGGCACATCCCTCGAATCCTCTTTGGTGTTCTTTTCCATATGTATTTAGCCAGAACTATTTCCCTTTGGTGAATTTCATAAAAAGGGGGAATCAATACATATTTCAACCCAAATGCAAATGAGAGTAATCATGCAATCATTAGGAAGGAAATGAATTCCATTTTCATATACAATTCATGCCTCTAATAACACCAAGTAAGTTTCACAACGAGAAAACAAGGTTAACCCAATTCAATAGGCTAGTTCATTGGGTTACTCTTTCTCTTATAACTCTGATTAATCAATCCTAAGCATTTTTCATGATTCATTATCAGTTGGATACTAATTTCAATCAATCCACATAGTACGTATCTAAAATACAGATTCTACAAAGCTTTTGAAAGTTTAGAATTCTACTTACCTCGATATCGCTCCAAACTACTCCAGAACTTGGACTTTTTCCTTCCACCGATGCTCAGAATCATAGGAATCTAATCGAATATGAATTTCCCATCAAATTATGAAACTAGTGACACCTAAATCATAATTTAAAAATGGTCTGAAATTGAATCGAAATACCCAAAAAAAACTCAATTTCAAAAATAGATATTAAACTTGAAAATTTTTACATGAAAATGATCCCTAAGGTTTTTGGAAAGTATTGGTGAAAAATAAATCTCATTTGGACTTTAAAGGTGTTCAAAATCATCCAAAACATGAAAATCCAAGTTCTTGAAAAATCTTCAATTTTTTCAAATGAAAACCCCAAAATACAAGTTAAAATCAGTTAATAATTATTGGGAAATGAATAAATCATGGACTTTGCGCTTTCTGCATTACGGCAAAAAATTGGAGAACAGAATGCCATAAATTCTTAAAACAATTCATCGTTTTCATAGGACACCCAACCAATAACTCTCAAAAATCCTCCAAAATTTGTCCCTCCCAAGCTCCCCAAGGTCCAAAATTGGTGGAATGGGGTTTAATCTTTTATTCTTGGGGGTTTAACACTATTCAGGCGTGTATTGGACTTTGTGAATGCGGTAAACTTATCCCGTGAATGCGAAGAGTAAGTCTTCAGCCCTCTGTAAAGAAGGCAAGATCTCCGCGAAAGTAGAGACCAAGTAGTAGAATCTCTATGAATGCGGTCCCACCTCCATGAATGCGGAGACCAAAATAATGATACTCTGTGAACGCGAGCAAGGCGCAATGAAAGCGGAGGAGCTTACAGCAGCAGTTGACAACAACCACCCTCTAAAGGAAAATCTTCGAATAGGACCCTCAGGATTCGTTCGGAATTTTTTGAACACAAATCATGTATGCAACCCTATGAAAGTCGATGTTTTAGACTCAATAGAACTATTGAAATTCGAAATCGGGGTTTTTTGGCCCGAAATTCAATAAGTCACAACTAACTAACTTATGCCTCCCAAAATATCAAAACAAGCTCGGTACATCCAAAAATTACAACGATGCTGTTTCTAGCATTAAAATCACCCTCCAAAATCATTGGAACCATTAGAAATCTAATCTTAGCACCCGAACCCTAATTGTTGACAAAAGTCAAATTTTGATCAAACTTTAACTATATTACCAACTTTGAACCTAAATTCCACGTTTCAACTCTAAATCTAATTTCGACAACTCTCCTAGACCAATTTCTATATTTCAAAACTGATGATTTGACAGAATTCCATATTGAAAATAGAAACTCCAAATGACTCCGAAACTCAAAATTTCACAACTTAAGCCTTTAAAACTCATCTCTCTACCAAAACCTCAATTTTTCACAAGATTTCCAAAAATCAACTTTTAAATATCTAACATGACTCAGGGTAACAAACGAGAGGGGTAAAATGGTAATTTTTCAAGAATTTTCAAAAATGACCTTTAGTTTCATTACATTCCCCATGGGTCACGAACTCCCGAATTATTTTTGAGGATTACTGTGATATATATTTGAGATATTACATTTAAGTTATATCATCTCATCATGTTGAATTGATCTCATTATATCCTTCATTCTTTTTTTTAGCATGTGCCTAATTGATGTTTGATTAAACCTATTTTGGTGTAATTTGACTATTAAGTATAATGTAGACTTGAAAAATTAGATAATGATTTCTTATACCCCTGTCACTACTTCTTTGTTGTCGATCTATGACACATACATGGTACACATGGTTTCATACTTATACTTCACTTCTTGCACTCTATTGTAGTTCAGATCTGATTCTAAATACGGGTGCATCTCGCGGATATTTCTAAGTCTGAGTGTAATGACTTATCATATCATTATGGGTATGCCAATGGTGAAAATATTTGAGCAAAAAAATTTTTAGAGTGGCGAGTTGAAAATATCAGGCTAAGCTAGTCTAAAATGGAATCTGAGCGAGCTAAAGCCTGAGGCAATCCAGGAAAGGATGGGTAAAATATATAAGCTTGGATTAGGTTTTTCATTAGCTAAGGTGTTAATGAGTCCATAGTACATTTTTTAAGTGAATTCAATTGAGTAGAACTTCCGATATTGAACTTGACATAAAAGGAATAGTCTGGAACTTCAAGGTTTGAATTTGTGTTGCGAAATGATGAGAAATTTTTAGGGGATTTTTGAGTTTGTATTACGTGTGAGCCACCATAGCGGGTGACACCCTATACAACAAGGTTATTAATTCCCGCTAGAATGGGTATTTCCACTGTGGCAGTGATGCTATAGTGGTATTGGGCCGCTATATTGGGATTAGTCATAGTAAATGCATAAATTTTTTCAAAATCGCTCATTATTTTGCAAGTCCATTTTGGAATAGAGGAAAGGAGATCTAGGGAAAGTTTCTTCAATTTTCCATAAAATTCATTCATAAAGATAAGTAAATTACTCCCCTAACTTCGTACTTTGATTTCTAGGCTTTAAGGTAGTATTTGTGGCCCTACAGAAGGGTTTGGGTCCACCCTAAGGTGGAAAATTTTGGGTTTATGAGGATTTTGGGGTGGTTGACCTTGGGTGGTTTATAAGAACATTTATTCTAGATTTATCTGCTATAATTCACTAGTATAACCACAAAAGTGATATTTTTAGATGAATTTATAGTGGGGAAGTCCTGGTTGGATGGGAAGATGATAAATTTGGCTTGGACTTTGGGATTAAGTTGTAATCCAATAACATTTAGGCCATTTGTGATTTATTGTTGTACTTATGTTGTTATTTCTAGACCAAGAACAAGCTAGTCTTCATAACAAGGGGAAGGCTCCAATTCAGTAGAGCTTCCAAATATTAATTTGTGGTAGGTGATGGTTTTTGTTTTCCAAGTTATGTAATGTGTGCATATTAACTGTTTCTATAGTATCACTTGTACAATGCATGTTTGGGGAAACATAATGGTTGAATATGAAATAATATTTATTGTCAATCTCATGCAGTGAACTTGTCTTCATTTTTTGTGGCTTTACAACTATAATTGTATTCATTGTGAATATGATTATGTGATATATGTAATTTATTGGTTGGCCAAGGTACCACGCATGGTATAAATTATCGATTAGCTTGGGTACCATGCCTAATACAAAATACTATCGATTGGCTCAGGTACCACACTTGGTATGTGATACTCTTGGTTGTCTTGGGTACCACATCTGGTATAGGTTCTACTATTGGTTGGTTTGAGTAACACGCTTGGTACAAGTTACTATATGGTTGGCTCGGGTACCACGCCTAGTATATGTTTGATTGTGTTTATGTGAGTTGGTTCCTTGAGTGAATCGAGCTTGATTATAATAATGTTGGATATGTTTCATGTAATAGATAAGTCATGATTAGTGACTGAAAGTATTATTTTATTGCTAACTTATTTGATGCATGAGTTTTCCTATATTTAATATGTTCTAGTTATATGTATACATTTGTATCTTTGGAGCGAGCCAATGATCCTACCAGTACTCTGTTGACCTAATCTACTAATATTGCATTTGCTTTTTCTTTGTTGAGTATAAGGCATATTCAAGCGTCTGCTACACAACCTTAATTGTGAAATAAAGTCATCTGAATCCAAGGGTGAGTTGTTTCTTATGGATTGTTGTGGATTCAACTTTTATTCTTACTCCATTTGTTCGGTCATAGACTCTTTAGTTCTTTTATTTTGTGATTGCATCACCATATTCTAGACTGTATAATTTTGGTACACGATTTTTGGGTTCTAGGAGGAGTGTTTTTTGCAGCAATGTTTGATAATGATTTTCAGTCATGGAATTTGATTTTTATTACTTAAACTATTATTTTAGCTATTTGGTTAATTACGGGTTGGTTCTCCCACTGGGGTTCTAGTGTGGGTGTCACTCCCAAAAGGTTGGATCGTTACAAAATTGGTATTAGAGACCTAGGTTTTTTGATCTTATCGTACCAAAATATGTCTAGTAAAGTCTTTCAGAATGGTACATAAATATTTGTACTTTTATTCGAGAGGCCACAGGACTTTAGAAAATTATCTTGTATTTCTTCTTCTTGCTATAACTTGATTTCAATTGTTATCTAGCTATCCAAATTGGCATCTAACTTACTTCACTATTTTATCTACAAATGGTCGACACCATGTACAATAAGGTTAGAGCGGCAACTCCTATTGCGAAATCGACAAAATGAGGGCGGGTAGAGGCAGAGGTTAAGGAAGGGGTAGGAGAAGAGCAACATCCACCAAGGTTGGAGCTCAAGCATTAAATGTGCCAAGGAAAGTGACCTTTCCCCTCCCCTAGGATCATATTGAGGAGGAGATGGAGGTAGAGTATATAGAGGGAGAGAAACCGGAGGTGGCAGCACAGGTTGGAGGTGCAAGTATTCCCCCCTGTGTCATCTGAGGTGATTCAACAGGTACTAGCATTTTTGGGTGGTTGGCTGGCACTGGAGCCGCTCTCCACATATCATCTAATCAGGTTCTGAGTACCCATACCTTTTCTACCACATACCTAATAATGGATGAGGCATCAGGTACAAATGTGTTTTATGTCCGGTGTTAAGGCCTTGTTATGACCAGAACCGAGCACAAACTATTGGTTAAGTTATTGAAATTGAAGCCTCCAACATTTAATTATGCCAAGTGGTCCGGTTAGAGACTTCGAGATTCTTAGTGTTGTGACACGCCTAGGACCTAGCTTGGATTGTGACAAACTTGGAATCAAACCACAAGTTTTAAGGTATCGTAGGGAGTCTAACATGCCGCTTCAAGTAGAATCTTGTTCATTAGTGTGCATCCTGCCACATCTATGAATAGGATGCTATGAGGCATTTTAGGAAAACTTCACTACTTTCATCACTCTTAAGTCATGCGATAGATGTTAACTGTATAAGTTTCCTTCTAACTCGTATCCTACACATTTCAGAATATGTCTCATCAAAATGAGGGTACTCAGAAGATTAATCAAGATGGTAACCTTACCGCTCCGATTAATCTACCTCAAGTGCCGATATCTCTAATGCAAAGTTTTGTGATGCCATCTTGTTATTGAATAAAGCTGTGAACACTCAATTGGATCAAAAAGGGTGACTCCTATGAAAATGAGTGTTAAGAAAAGGAAATAGGTGAATAAAAAGAGTGTTATGAGAGATAATGCCTTTAATAATTAGAAGATGTCAAAGGGGGAAGCATCTAGTTTGTATTCGAGAAAGAGTGATGGAAAGGAAATATCCTACCTTTTGTGCTAAAGGTATAGGAAGAACCACCTTGGAGAGTTCATGGCTAGTACAGATGGTTGCTATATTTTTGGTCAGAGTGGACATAGGAGAAGGGGCTGTCCAGTGGCTTCTATGAAAGGAAGGAAGATTCGTGAATAGGTTCATTTTAGTGCTCCTTTAGGTTGCATGATCTAGCAGGTTACTTCATCTAGTATGTTGCGACCTTTTCAATTTGATGTTTACGCCATGCTAGATATGGGAAAAAATCTTTCTTTTGTTACTCTTTGTCTTTCTATGAAATTTGATGATTAGCTCCAAAGTCTTGTTAGAGTCTATGCTTTTGTTAGTGATCCAGTTTGACTATCTGATCTCATTTTGTCACAAAGTTATTTCATGTGATCATGTAGAGCTTGATATGATTAATTTTGATATTATCCTCGGTATGGATTGACTTCATACATGTTATGCTTCTATTGATTGTAGAACCTAAGTGCTTAAGCTTCTGTTTTCTATTCCTAATGAGATTACTCCATGTTTAAAGGTCAATTTATCTCGTGCCTTAAATCTTAGAAAATGATTTCAAAAGGGCTGCATTTATCATTCAGTATGGGTTTGGAATACAAATTCCATAAAATCCTACTCTTGAGTTAATTTTGGTTGTTAATAAGTTTTTGGAAGTGTTTCCCGATGATCTTTTGAGTATCCCTCTTAAAAGGGAGATAGATTTTGGTATTAATCTTCTTCTCGATACCCAACCTATCTCTATTTCTCCTTACCGAATGGCTCTGGCAGAACTTAAGGATTTGAAAGATAGACTTACTTTCACTTTGGTATTGACATTACTAAAAGGGTCTAATGTGTTTTTTGTTTGTTGTGATGCTTCAAGGGTTTTTCTTAGTTGTGTTTTGATGCAAAATAAATAAGTGATAGCGTATGCTTCTAGGCAACTTAAGGTGCTTGAAAAGAACTATCTAACTCATGACTTGGAGTTAGCAACGGTTCTTTTTTCTATGAAAATTTGGAGGCAATATATCTATGGGTGTCCATGTGGATATATTCATTGACCACAAGATTTTGAAATACATGTTCAACCAAAAGGATTTAAACCTCCAACAAAGGAGATAACTTGAATTATTGAAGAATTATGATGTAAGTGTGTTGTACTATCCGGGTAAAGAAAATATGATTGCCGATGCTCTTAGTTAATTGACCATGAATAGTGTTTCTCATGCTGAGGATGAGAAAAAGGAATTGGTTAGTAATGTTCATAAACTAGCTCACTTGTGTGTTCGCTTGGTTGATTTGTAAGATAGTGGTATTGTTGTGCAAAATGATTCCAAATCATCTCTTGTGGCAGATGTTAAGGCAAAGAAAGATAATGATCCTACCTTGGTTAAGTTGAAGAAATTAGTTGCCAAACAACCATTGAGTCTTTCCCGGGGGAGATGGTGTGCTTAGATATCAAGGTCGATTGTGTGTTTTCGATGTTTATGGCTTGAGAGAAATGATCTTTTCCGAAGCTTATAGTTCACGATATTCTATTCATCCAATTTCATTGAAGATGTATCGAGATTTGAGGGAAGTTCATTGGTGGAATGGCATGAAGAAGGATATTGCAGAGTTTGTGGCTAAATGTCCTAATTGTCAACAAGTGAATATTGAGCATAAAAAACTAGGAGGTTTAGCTCAAGATATTGATATTCCCACTTAGAAGTAGGAAGACTTGAATAGGGACTTCATTACAAGTTTGCCTCGTACCCATAGGCAATATGATTCGATTTGGCTGGTTGTTGACAGAATGACTATGTCGGTGTATTTTCTACTTGTTAAGACTTCCTATTCAGCTAAGAACTATGCTAGACTTTATATTGTGAGTTGGTTAAGCTAAATGGTTTTCTATTTTCTATTATTTTGGATCGAGGTACTCAATTTACTTCTCAGTTTTGGAGATCTTTCCAAAAGGGTCTTAGTACTCAAGTTAATCTTAGTACGATTTTTACCCCAAACCGATGGTCAAGCCAACTGTACTATTCAAACCTTGGAATACATATTGAGATTTGTGTATTTGACTTCAAGGGTAATTGGGATGATCACTTGCTATTGATCGAGTTTTCTTATAATAATAGCTACCATTCTAGTATCCAAATGGCTCTGTTTAAGTTTTTATATGGTAGAAAGTATAGATCTCCAATTGGGTGGTTTGAAGTTAGTGAATATGCCTTGATAGGGCCCAACTGGTTGATGAGTCTATGGAAAAGTTTAGACTCATTAGAGAAACATTGAAGAGCGCCCAAAGCTAATAAAAGTCCTATTCGGATGTAAAAAGAGGGGAACTTGAGTTTGAGATCAATGATTCGATTTATTTTAAAATCTCACCCATGAAGGGTGTGATGAGCTTTTTCAAGAAATGGAAATTTAGTCCCCGGTATATGGACCCATACTAAATTTTGAGATGGTTTCGTAAGGTGGCATATGAGTTGGATTTACTTTCAGAGTTAGCATCGGTACATCCAGTGTTTCATATTGAAAAAGTGTGTGGGTGATCCTAGTTCAATTTTACCTTTGGATTATATGAGTGAGAAGGAGAGTGTATCCTATAAGGAGGTTTTGGTTGAGATTCTAGATCGGCGTGTTTGAAAATTAAGGAACAAAGAAGTTGTATCCATCAAAGTGTTATGGAGAAACCAAGAGGTTGAAGGTGCTACATGGGAGGCCGAAGCTTATATAATGACACGATATCCTTATCTCTTTTCTTATGTTCCTAGTTTAGGTATTTAGTTCATTCATGATTCACTCTCGCAAATTCCTTTTCCATGTTTTTCATATGCATCTTGTTCATGAAATATGTTTTAAGAATCATATTTTAGCTCGACATCGAATATTCCATATTTTTCTATATTTTACTATGTTATTGCATTCATATTGAGCTGATATGTCTCTTTTCCTATTACTCTCATGGTAGTTAAGTATTGTTCGAGGACGAAGGTTCCTAAGGGGGATATATTGTGAGACCTCAAAAGTTGTAAAGATGTAATGTTAAAATTGTATAAGGAAAACCAAAATTTTGGCAACTAAAGCTCACAAAAAGAACTTGGTGACTTGCCGAAGTGGTTCAACGTGTCACCAAAAGAGACCAAGAGCTCGCCTAATAACTTTAAGGGTTTAACTCAAGAGACAATAAAGATTCAGTGAGGAGGGATAGGGTCGAAAACTCGCCAAATAGGGTTAGCAAGATAAGACTCTTTGCCAAAATGTGCTGATAAAGTTTTGTCAGAAAGTAGGGAGATTTACGAGAAGGAATCAATTTGGCTACTCGCCATGTATATTAGGCAAGCTATGTTTCCTTGCCAAGAAGTTCAGGAAAGTTGGCAGAGAAGGGGGAAGACTGAGCGAGGGAAAAATGTGTTCAACAACTCGCTGATCATGACAACAATCTAGGTCTCTTAGTGAATGAGGAAGATAAGAGAGAAGAGGGAGATATTGGTGACTCACCGATTAGGTCGACAGGCACGGCTAATCTCCCCAAATGGGTTCTAGCATTCATTTATCATGGTTATTTCCATATTTTCTTACCCAATTAATACCTAAGCTATGTCATTTTAAGCCTAATTCTAAATCTATAACTATCCAAACCCTTTAAATTCCATTTAGTCTCTCAACTACTCTCTCTTTACAAAAATCGTCTCTCTAAAAAAATCCTCTCAGGTTATTCATCAAGGTTCAAACTAGGGCTTTAAAATTCAATTTCTTAAATTCCATTGTTGTTAAATCTTCACTTTGAGGTATGATGGGAATTCATCCATGGATTCTTTCCATCAATGGAGTCCCAAAATATTTCCTTCTTTTTCTATCAATTTCAATTCAATGATTTTAGAGTTTTCATGAAATTTAATTGGGTCAATTCAATTATTATTTATGTTGATGTTAATGATTCAGTTATGCATCTTTCAAGTTAAATTGCATGTTTTCAAGTGAGTTTTCATGAACCCATACATTATGGTTTCAAGTATGCTTTCAACAAAGTATAAATGCGTTTGAAGATATTTCTCACACATTCATGTAAGATTGATAGGTTTTCTCACCTACTCACGGATTCATAAACATGAAGGTTTTTCTCATACTTGTAGGAATCACTATATTAATTATCTACTCTTATGATCATTTTATGATGAGGATTGATATTGATTGTTGCCTTTCCCAATGTTATTAATGACTTTGGTTTATAAATTTCATTGGAATATTGAATAAGCACCGAGAGGACTTTGAGTTGGGGATCAGTCCGAAAGCTTAAGAAGCAACTCAAGGGAGCCCTCGTAGCAACCTCTAGTCCTAAACTATGTTTACCCCATAAGTTTGCCTTAATTGGCCTAGCTACTATATCCACAAATAGATCAATGGTAAATGATATTCTCACGGAGTCTACCTTGGCAAGCAGCCTCTCTCTTTTCAGTGTGGAAGTAACATTGATTTTTATATTATAGCTCGCTTGGTCTTATATGTCAGTTAAAATATCCTACATATGAACTATATTTTCTTCTTACGAGCCCTTATGATAATTTTAAATGATTCATTGACCACATGTTGTGACTTATAATTTTTAAATGCTTATTGGTATTGCATCACATGTTTTGTGCTCATCATTTTATCATATCTTCATTGTGCATATTTTTGACATACTTAGTACATTCCATATAATAATGCATACATTGTATGATAATACATGGTACGATAATCATCACACACATTCTACTTTTGGTTAGAGCATGAGTACTATTTTATTGTTGGTGAGTCCTCGTGTTTCGAGGACGCAACACTTATGATTTTCCTTATATTTCCATGACTTTTATTCCCTATGTTTTAATAAACTAGGAACTTGTTCTGGGCCCCGACTAATAGAAGTAGAGGCATGTTTAAGCGATCATAATTATGTAGCTCTGATTATTTGGACATATTTCTTTCAGTTTTCTCCTTATTTGAGATTCTATTTCGAGACATATCTTTTGCTCTATAATTTGATTGATATTTTTACTTACCTTATGCAAGTTATATATGCTAAGATCCTTGGTTGGGTTACCTTGGGATTCTAATCCCCATGTCACATCTAGGGCCTAGCTTAGATCGTGACAGATGGCTTTGGTGTTGTTTGTGAAGAAGAAGAATGATGGTAGTATAAGGATGTGTAAAGACTACATGCATTTGAATAAGGTTACTATCTAAAATAAGTACCCACCACCCCATATAGATGATCTTTTTGACCACTGGAGGGTTCTTCAGTGTTCTCAAAGATTGACTTGAGTTTAGAGTACCATCAATCTAAAATCAGGCCCGAGGATATACCTACATTGGCTTTCATAATCCGATAGGGGAATTTTAAGTTTTTGGTAATGTTGTTTGGGTTGACCAATGTGCTAACATCTTTTATAAGTTTGATGAATGGTGTCTTCAATCCATTTCTGGATTCCTTTGTGATTTTGTTTATCGATGATATTTTGATCTACTTCAAGAGTAGGGAGAGCATGTAGAGCACCTTCACATTATTCTGGGTATCCTGGAAAAATAGAAATTATATGCTAAGTTTTTGAAGTGCGTATTTTGGTTGAGTTTGTTTTCCTTCTTAAAGCATGTGGTTTAAAAAAAGGTGTGATGGTAGATCTCCAAAAGTTTGAGGCAATTAAAAATTGTTTCCAGCCTAGCTCAGTGATAGAGGTTTGGAGCTTTGTAGGTCTTGCTATCTACTATCATAGGTTTATCAAGAACTTTGCTTCTATTGATACACATTAGAGAAGATTGACACAGAAGAAAGTACCATTCGTATGGTATGAAAAGTGAAGAGATCTTCCAAAAGCTCAAGATACTTTTGACTACAACGCCCATTCTAACACTGTCGGTTGAAGGTAAAGATTTCATTGTATTTTTTGATGTTTCACACGACCTCAATTGTGATACACACATTCTCTCAATCTATGGGTGAGCTTCCTTTTTAGGGCTGCCATGGATTCATCTTTCCTCTCGTAAGACCTCGTAAAATGAAAAGTCTAACAAAAGGAAAATTTCAGAAAAATTGGACTGATGTCTATGAGTCAGTCTACGACTTGTAAGGGTTATTACGAGTTGTAAAATCAACTCCTGGAATTGAGTTAAAATTTAGAAATTTGACTTAGGCAAGTATTAGGATCTTTGAGTCCTTTGACGACTCATAAAATGGAGTCATAGTACTAGATTGATACCTTTCAATTGTTCAACTCTCAGAGCCCACTCTACGAATCAATAGGACGAGTCAAAGAGGAGTTCACGACTTGTCAAAACATATAGTATACAAACTTCAGAGGCTAGTATTTTCCAAAATTTCATACCCTGCAAGACGAATAAAGTCTATGACTCGTAGATATGAGAAAGAGTCATAGACATGACTAGTATAGAAAGTTTAGAGACTTAATTTTAAGGTCTTTTGCAGGGTTTGTAGGACTAGTCATTCCTACAACTCATCACTAACTCTACCAATCATAGACTGTCCTCATTGGGCTGTCAGACTCTGGTTTTAATGAGGAGTAGTTTAGTCTTTTTCCTATAATCTATTAATGTATGTGGACGTTTTTAAGAAAAGATTCATTACGCAATTAGTCCTAAATACTCCTATACCCTTTTTATTTCCTCATTATTTCCCAAACAAGTTAAAACTTCTCTTCCAAGGTTGCTCAAGAATTCATTAAGCTTTGGTTAGTTTTTCTTCAAGATCAAGCCTTCTTTCTTAATTTGAAAGGACAATTTCAATCAAGGTATGGGTGGATTCATCCATGGGACCTCCACTCATGGAGTCCAAGGTTTACTACACAAATCTCATGAAATCTCATTACTTTTAAACTCAAATTTTGATGAATTATATTGGGCTGTTATAATTACATTTTTAATCATTACTAATGATCATCACAAGTATGTTTCTACATAAATTACATAATTTCAACTAGAATTATGGATGTCCATGCATGAAGCTATTTTCTATGATTAATTACATGAAGTATGATTATGAATTTCAATGATGTCAAAGTATTCTATTATTTTCAATCAAATTGATTATGTATTAAAGTTTTTTATCTAAATTCAAGTATGAATTATGGTTACAGATTTCAATTATGATCAAACTATGATTTCATGCAAATTATGAAAAAGGTGACTTAGGACCCTATGTTGGTGACGAAGGAACCTTATGATATGAATCATGTAAGTATGATTTGTAATGTGGAAGGCCAATACTCACATTGCAATTATGTTCTGAAATGAGCTACTTTTTGAATTATGATGTTTATGAACAAGTTATGTATATTCTAAGTATGATTACTATGTAATGTATTCAATGGTATTTTACTTAGCACCGATTGAATTTGAGGTAAGGGACATACCAAAAGCCTTAGTAGCAGCCTCAAGTCCCTTAAACTACATGCCATCGTAGGTTTCCTTCATGACTTGGCTAGTGGATCCACATACATTATATGTACATGACCCTCCTAGCAGGGTAGAGTCTATCTTGGCAACTAGATTCTCTTTTTCTTCATTGTATGGGGAGACAACGGAATTCTATGTTATATCTTGCATGGTCTTATTATCGGTTATGGTTTTTATCCTACATATGTATACTATGACTCCAAGATGCTTTGATTACTATGGTTTCCTCATGACTTTACTTATCCTTTTATCATGAACGTTATTTGATCATTCCATACTACGATTTACATTACATGTCATACCCACATACTTAGTACATTCGAATGTACTAACGCATATTTGTTGCCTACACTGTCTGATAATTTAGAGGTTGAGGATCACACTCCTATCACTCGTGGCTAGTACAGTTTCCTTATCGGCGAAGTGTTCGTGAGTCCTCATATATCAAGATCTAGTTATGAGTTTCTTGTTTCCTTCAAAGACTTTGTTATAATTGGATGAGGGTGAACTAGGAACAAGTATTAGTCCCCACCCTTTTTATTAGTAGAGGCATTAGTTGGACAAGTGTTATTGAGTCTATGTCGTCAAGTTGCATTCTTCTTTTATGATTTATAAAGTTAGACTTTGTTTTGTTATTTCTGCATTTACTTTACCTTATGCATGTGTAAACATTAAAATTATAAATTAATTTGGACTATATTAAATTCAAGAAAATAATCCAAATGATGTGGCAATGCAAGTCAAATTAAATGAGACACTAAAAACACACCACGTGTCAAAGTTCTATGGTAATCCAAGTCAAATTAAATGAGCCACTAAAATCACACCAAGTATCAAAGTTATATGGCAATCCAAGTCAAATTAAATGAGCCATTAGAATCATGTCATATGCCAACATTATGTGGCAATCCAAGTCAAATAAGATAAGCTACTAAAATCATACCACGTGTCGAAATTATGTGGCAATCTAAGTCAAATTAAATGAGCCACAAGAATAATGCCACGTATATATGTGATATGTTTTGACCAATCAAATTAAAGTTCTTTACCAAAAGAATCTGCTTGGTCAGTTCAAACCGACCAATCAAATCACATCACAATTTGTGACGAGGAAAGTACTTCACTATATGTAAAAATTAAGAATGGATTTATTGATATTAATGCATGCCCTCACGTATCTTTTAATGATGGTGATCCTCAAGAAGATGAGGATGCTGAAGATGCGCCACCTAAACTCGAGGAAGGGGTAAAGAATACTATTGATGCATTAAAGGAAGTAAATCTTAGGGTTGATTATGACATAAGGCCTACATATGTAAGTGCTTCACTAGATAATGATGTAGAGAAGAAATATATTGAGCTGCTTATGGAATTTAGGGATGTATTTTCTTGGAGTTACAAAGAGATGCTAGGATTAGACCCTAAAGTTGCAGTTCATCATCTTGTTGTGAAATGAGGGACTCATCCTGTTAAACAAGATCAACGTTGCTTTAGACCTAAAGTGGTTTCTCTGATCGAAATTTAAGTTAACAAGTTCATTGAAGCAGATTTCATTCGTGAAGTCAAATATCCTACATAGATTTCGAGCATTGTACTTGTAAGAAAGAAGAATGGCCAAATCTAAGTTTGTGTTGACTTAAGAGATCTTAATAATGCATGCCCTAAGGATGAATTTTCTCTTCCAATCCCGAAGCTTATGATTGATGCCACAACTGGATATGAGACAATGTCTTTCATGGATAGTTCATCTAGATACAATCAAATTCGCATGGCACCAAGGGATGAAGAACTTACTGCATTTTGCACTCCTAAAGGTATATATTGCTATAAAGTAATGCCTTTGGTTTAAAAAATGCTGGGGCGACTTATTAACTAGCCATGCAGAATATTTTTGATGACATGCTTCATAAAAATATTGAGTGTTATGTCAATGACTTAGTGATGAAATCAAGGAAGAATGATGACCACTTAAAAGATTTGAGAATGGTGTTTGAACGACTTCAAAGATACCAACTCAAAATGAACCCTTTAAAATGTGCCTTTGGAGTTACTTCAGGAAAGTTTCTCGGTTTTATTGTTCAACATCGAGGAATCGAGATTGACCAAGATAAGATAGATACTATTTTGAAGATGCCTGAGCCAAATAATATTCATAAGTTAAAAATCTTACAAGGAAAATAAGCATACCTTAGGAGGTTTATCTCAAATCTGGCTGGGAGATGTCAACCAATCAGTCACCTTATAAAGAAAGACGTTCCTTTTGAATAGGACTAAGCTTGTACCAATGATTTCGAGAACATAAAGTCTTATCTGATAAAGCCTTTAGTACTTTTAGTGATTTTATACATTCCAGCACAAGAAAGGTCAGTAGGAGCACTTCTCGCACAAGAAAATAAGGAAAGGAAAGAAAATTCCCTATATTACTTGAGTAGGATGATGACACAAAAGTAGATCAAGTATTCACCTATTGAGAAGTTATGTCTGGCACTCGTATTCTCTATTCAGAAGATGAAGCATTACTTCCAAGCTCATATTGTGCAACTTGTCTCTAAAGAGAATCTATCAAGTTTGCCATGTCCAAGCCAGTCTTAAGTGATCGACTAGCAAGGTGGTACCTCCAATTTAAATAATTTGAAATTGTGTATATATCTCAAAAGGCAGTAAAAGGACAAGTACTAGCAGATTTATTGGCCAATCATCTAATTCCAAATGATTGATAGTTATCTGATGAATTACTTGATAAATACGCAATGTTAGTGGAAATTTAGCCACCTTGCAAGATGTATTTTGATGGTGCTGCACATCGTGAAGGAGACGGTGCTGGAGTGGTATTTGTCACTTCCTATGGAGAAGTTTTTTCGTGCTCCTTCACTCTAACACAACACTTCTCCAATAATATTGTTCAATATCAAGCACTCTTACTTGAGCTTAAATGGTCATTGATATGAAACAATTGCAACTACAAGATTTTGGAGATTCCAAGTTAGTGATAAATCAAATCTTAGGTAATTATGAAGTAAAGAAGCCTAAGTTAATTCCATACTTCAATTATTCTCAAAAGATGATAGGATGGCTTGGAGAGGTGACTAATCAACATGTCCCAAGAAAGGAAAATAAAAAGGTTGATGCATTGGTAGCTTTAGCTTCTACATTAGTATCGCCTGATAAAATGCAAGTTGTGGTTTGCCAAAGATGGATAACTCTGCCTCCAGATGAACATGAAGAAGAATTTCGACAAGTTATCGCCACTTTGGAGGCTAAAATTAACGATTGGCGACAATCAATAATAGATTATTTATCTTATGGAATATTGCCAGAAAACCTTTGAAGAAGGACATAAATATGATGAAGAGCCCCTCGTTTTCTTAATTATAAAAATACACTTTAAAGTTTGTCATTCGATAGATTTATCTTACGATGTTTGGGGGAAGATAAATCTACTCAAGCTATGTTAGAAGCACATTTTGGAGTATGTGGAGAGCATCAATTTGAGCCAAAACTTCATTTTTACATAAAAAGGATGGGAAATTACTGGCAAACCATAGTGAAAGATTGTCTGGATTACGTCCAAAAATGTAAAGCTTGCCAATTCTATGTGAATTTTATACATCAACCCTGAGAAGTATTGCACCCAACGATTGCCTCATGGCCATTTGAAGCTTGGAGTTTGGATGTTGTTGGACCGTTGCCTAAGTCCTCGGGTGGATATTTGTACATCCTGGCTACAACTGACTACTTCTCAAAATGGGCAGAAGCTGTTTCTCTTAGAGAAGTGAAGAAAGAGAATATCGCTAACTTCATTCGAGTCAATATTATCTACTATTTTGGTATACCTCGATACGTATTGATAGATAATGGCAAGCCATTTGATAACAAGTTAATGAAGAAGATATGTGATCTTTCTGGCTTCAAGTAACGCAATTCCTCTATGTATTATGCGGCTGCTAATGGTCTCGCTGAAGCATTTAATAAGACACTCTGCAACTTGTTGAAGAAAGTTGTTTCCAAGTCTAAAAGAGATTGGCATGAAAGAATGGAAGAGGTTCTTTGGGCATATAGGACTACGTACCGCACGCTACCACAAACGACTCCCTATTCTCTTATTTATGGAGTTGAAGTAGTTCTTCCACTTGAGCGTCAAATCCTGTCATTGCGCCTTGCCATTCAAAAAGGGCTCACTGATGCAGATAATGCTCAGTTACGCCTTGAAGAATTGGAGGCTCTTGATGAAAAAAGACTAGAGGCCCAACAAAGTCTGGAATGTTGTCAAGCTCAATCTTTTAATAATAAGGTTCGTCTTAGATGCTTCCAAGTGGGTGATCAAGTTCTTGTTGTAAGAAGGCCCATTATTACTTCTCGACGGTCTGAAAGCAAGATCTCCGCTAAATGGGATGGACAATATGTGGTATAAGAAGTATAATCAAGTGGCGCTTACAAACTAGTTAACTCAGAAGGATTGCGCATTGGCCCCATTTATGGAAAGTCATAAAGACATACTATCCTTGAAGAAAAGAAACACACTCCTTAAGGTACGAGTATAAACTGCATGTTACTCCTGGCTTGTAAGAGTATAAACTCTGCATGGCATCAAAAAAAAAAAACAATGTCCGCTAGGTTGAAAATCTCAAAAGAGGCGGCCTAGGAAAAAGTTACGACATAAAAAAATTACTCTTTCAGAACTACATTATGACTTGATCCTCTTCACTGAGGTACGTCGGCGCTTAGAATTACATTCTGATTTCAGTCGCATGAGTATCCAAAGAACTCATAGTCTCTCTTGACCCTCTTCACCATAGTTCGTGAGTTACATCCTAAGTTTATTCTTATAAGTTCAAAAGAAATGGGGCACGCTATTATTTGAGCATCACAAAGTTCTTGTAGATTGTCATATATAACGTGTGAATTAGAGAGGGCCAATCAAGATAGAATTTGAATTGACTTCAAATAGATATTCATACAAATCTGTAAAGCTATTAGTTGTGATTATTGTACATGTTATAGTTCTATGAATGTTAATGTCGTACCTTTGAAAGTATCTACAAACCTAAGGAAGAATCAAATGGTGAAGAGCACGATTTTTTAGAATAATGTTGGTAGAAAGCTAACTTTTAAGGAAATGCAGGCAAAAGAGTATCCATTCTTGGACTCAGATGTTCCAGCAATTTTTAAAGAGCTTCTGGCATTAAAACTCTTTGAGCTACCTGAAATGAAGTGTCCAGATGAAGCTGGGAGGACTAATGATCCAAATTACTGCAAATATCATCATTTGATGGGCCATCCTATTGAAAAGTGTTTTATCTTTAAGGAAAAGATCATGGACTTGGCCCGTGAAGGAAAGATATTGCTTGAAGAAGAGAAAGAGAGTTCAAATCAAGTCTCTGTCACTTTTGGTTCACTCAATCCCATAGTTCTTTGCAACTTTGTAAAAATACATGATGGTGGCAATGTCCTAGCGACATCACCACCAAAAATGATTAAATTTGGTGACTTCAAGCCGATAGATGTTAACACATCATCGCTTGTTCCCTTGATGAATGAAGTAATAGGGAAAGATAAACCTCTGTAGGAAAATCAATCTTGTGGTGCTTATACTAATGATGAGGGATGGATTTTAGTAACACAATGAAGATGTTGTAAAAGAAGCTCGCAAAGAGAGCCAAGTAAGCAAGTGACAAGAGCAAAAATGAAGAAACTACCTAAAACTCAAAGGGTAAAGAAGAATATGAAGAAGTCAAGAGTTGGGGGGTATTTTTTTAAGAACAAGAAGCAAGAAGAGAGCTCGTGGATCAAAGACCGCAAATTCTCTACAAAGCTACAAAGTCCGAGTAATCAAATTCAAGTTCAAGTTCAAGATCAAGAATGAAGGCAAATATCAAAAATTTTGAGATCAAGTTACTTGTTCATATTTATTACTCGTCATACCCATACAAGTATTCGTGATGAATAATTCAAATCCAAATTTAAAGACGAAGATTCAAGATCAAGTTGTTCAAGCGTGTGAGTCTAAATCAAATTCAAGTTCAACATATTTCATATTATTTGAAGAATCAGAGGATTATTATAGAGATTGTAACACGCACTACATTTTAAAATCAAATATTATACTTTTTACTCTAATTTTCCGGTCTTGATTATTTATTTTTCTCGGCCCGAGAATTTGTTGTTTACAAATTTTGGCATGCCCAGTGGGACCATCTCTACCTCTCATCTCTTTACATCAATCATCAAACTTCAAGAATACTTAAATGGCATCTAAGAAGTTTGACTCCAAGACTATTATTTCTAAGGCTACTTATTCCAAGTTTTTCTCTAAGGTGGAGAACATACTTGATGCGACTATGGGAAGTTTGGGACCCATCACTAGGAACAGAGAAAACTTGCTAGGTCAACAAATACTTCAAGTGCCGTCTGCATCAGTTTCTATTTTTGATCTTCCATCTTCAAAAGGGGGAAGATTCTTTCTGAATGAATTGGAAGAAGGAGAGAATATAGTTGATATTGTTGAAAAGATGTTGGCTCGACTTAGTCCTTTTAACATAAGGAATCACACTATTCAAGATGAAGATGATGCCTTGATCATTAGATCTGTCCAGTCACTCCATGTAACTTGTTTCACACAAATTTCAGTTTAAGGGAAAATCTGTGCTTTACTTCATCATCCATAACGGTCATCCAAGCGATGATGACTAACGCCTCAACCTACTATTTTGAAGTCTAAAGTTGTAGTTTCAATTTCTTCCAACAACGATCACTACGGGTGCTACTGCTTTTATCTTGAGATGGCTGCTTGTGAGAGGTCCGTTGAATTTGAGCTGAATACTTTTCTTTTTGAACTTCCTCAAGGGAAGATACCTTGATCTTGTCTGGAACAACAACTTTAGACTTCAAAATAGTAAGTTAACTCACAATTAAGATCTCCTCGTCTTTCTTTTGAAGAACATTACTATCCAGACCAACAACACTCACCAATGACTGTATATAATTTTTAAGAAAATTTCCATAAACTTTTTCCCACCAAGACTTGTAATTGAACGAAAAGAATTTCTTCAAGTTGGACCCACTAGGAGGAAATGTTGCTCTTGCCTTAGATTTTGTCAGCACACAAATTCGTGCAAGCCTTAATCCCTCGGCTAATGAAACTTTACAAAAATCTCGATCTAATCGACTAGGAGCATCTTGAAAAAACCCAAATTGATGACTGAATCTATGGGGACTATAAGGCTCTACAATAAAGATATTTTTGCCCCTTAAAGTGAGATAGTTTGAGCGAAGTCTCATAAAGAAATTCGATTGAAATTCCTTTTCAATGCCGTCGTCGTGGTAGTGGTGAGCATTAGGCCTTTTGATCAATGTTGCATCCCAGGCAATGGTTCCCCCTCTATGTATATGCTTTCTTGCAGTCTCTTTTTTAAAATACCTAACAGCACCTTCACCAAAACAAAATCCATAAGAGGATCAGCCGGTCCACCTGCTAATGGGTAATGAGTTTTGAAGTAATAGGCCAACCAACCATACACGTAATGAATTGGAAAACAAATTTAAACGAGATCAAGTCGTGAGCATCTTGAAATCATGTTTAGACCTTTGTAAATGCTGGCTAAGACTAGAACTGCAAGGCTAACTCTTCATCCACATGCTAAATGACAAGCGATTCTGAAGACACCTAAACGAATAAAGCCATCATCCTTCGTAGGAAGCATAAATACACACAACCAGCAAGATAAAAAGGCTGTCAAGTATGTTTCATTTTTCTAGTAACTCTTCACTTCTAACTTGTGAAATAAAGCTTTTTCAGCAAGAGATCAATTAACATATTCACCAATTACGCTATTTGGGTTATGCGATGACTTAAGATGGGCAGACTTCTTTTCTCTTCTTGGTGGGGGTTGTCCATATTTTTTATCTTTCTTATACAAAAACTCTACCCATCTTTCCACAGAAACATTTGGGTCATGATTATTTTCTACTCAGATCTGATGAAAGGCATCAACTAAATGCTCACAAGAGTGAGGGAGAAACCTTTTTCCCTTATCAAATGTGTCTAAAATTTCTACAATATTTGGCATGACTTCCTCGTAAAGACTTTATGCTATGGGTAAACCACCAATCACGTGTAAATCCCAAAGTGATATAGATAATTCTCCGACTGAAGTAAGCAATGTATTTGTAACAGGACACCAAGCTTCGTAGAAGGATTGCAAGATGTTAGTGTTACGATCATAAGTAAAAAGTGAACCATACACAGAATCATATATTTTTGCTTTCTTCAAAGTCTTGTGATTCCTACTAAGGATATCTTCAGCCCACTCCCAATAGCCTGGAATATAGTGAAACTCTTCATCAAGTGTGAAAGTGTCATCCCATCTAGTCTCTCCATTCATGATTCATCTCCCCAAATATGGTAAAGAAGTTGCAATATTTTTGGTATGATGATTAGGAGTGCAAAGTATCCATGTATTAGGAGGACGCCTAGTATATTCAAGAGTCCAATCATCTAAACCAGGAAGTTCCCCTAAAGATGGCTATAGAGCAGCATATTTGCCAGCTAAGGGCGTACTTACAAGCAGTTTGATCTCCACCTCACTATCTTTATGATCTGATATCACAAGGTATCACAACTCTGAAGAAGAAGAAGTCAAATCTCTAAAGTAAACCATGATTCAATCTGCAATATATGTTTTATTAGCTCTTAAATTAGTAATTCAATAATCATGGTCATGAATCTCAATAATGAACGATTATATTCTTTGAGAAAGACCTATGCCTAATCTAGATGGTGAAAAGTCCTTACAAATTATGTAAAGTCTTTGTCTTAAATGGTGTAAAATCTTTGACGTGGACTATGGGATGCTTTGACTCAGACGATGTAAACTCTTTGACACAAATTATGTAAAGTCTCTTCTTTAGATGGTATAAAGTCTTTAGCTTGGACTATAAAATGTCTTTGACTTAAATGGTGAAACGTCTATGCCAAACATTATGTAAAGTTTTTGCCTTAGACGGTGTAAAGTATTTAGATTGGACTATAAAATACCTTTGACTCAGACGGTGTAAAGTCTTTGCCACAAATCATGTAAAGTCTTTGCCTTAGATGGTGTAAAGAATTTAGCTTGGAATATGGAATGCCTTTGACTCAGACGGTGTAAAGTCCTTGGCATAAATCATGTAAAGTCTTTGTCTTAGATGGTGTAAAGTCTTTAGCTTGAACTATGAAATGCCTTTGACTATGACGGTGTAAAAACTTTGCCACAAATTATGTAAAGTCTTTGACTAAGATGGTGTAAAGTCTTTAGCTCGTACTATGAAATGCCTTTGACTCAGACGGTATAAAGTCTTTTCCATAAATCATGTAAAGTCTATGACATAGATGGTGTAAAGTCTTTAGTTTGGACTATGGAATGCCTTTGACTCAGACGGTGTGAAGTCTTTTCCACAAATTATATAAGTCTTAGACTTAGATGGTGTATAGTATTTAGCTCAGACTATGGAATGCCTTTGACTAAGACGGTGTAAAGTCTATGCCATAAATTATGTGAAGTCTATGCCTTCGACGATGTAAAGTCTTTATCTCGGACTATGGATTGCCTCTGAATCATACGGTGTAAATTCTTTGCCAAAAGTCATGTAAACTCTTTGACTTAAATGGTGTAAAGTCTTTAGCTTGGAATATGAAATGCCTTTAACTCAGACAGTGAAAAGTCTTTGCCACAAATTATGTAAAATCTTTGACTTATATGGTGTAAAGTCTTTAGCTTGGATTATAGAATGCCTTTGACTCAGACGGTGTAAATTCTTTGCCACAAATCATATAAAGTCTTTGTGTTAGATGGTGTAAAGTATTTAGCTTGGACTATGGAAATGCCTTTGACTCAGAAGGTATAAAGTCTTTTTCCACAAATCATGTAGAGACTTTTTCTTAGATGGTGTAAAGTATTTAGCTTGGACTATAGAATGCTTTTGACTCAGATGATGTAAAGACTTTGCAACAAATCAAGTAAAGTCTTTGCCTCAGATGGTGTAAAATCTTTACCATAAATCATTTAAAGTCTTTGCCTTAGGCGGTGTAAATTATTTAGATTGTACTATAGAATGTCTTTGACTTAGACGGTGTAAAGTCTTTACAATAAATCATGTAAAATCTTTGGCTTAGAAGGTGTAATGTCTTTATCTAGGACTATGAAATGCCTTTGACTCAAACGATGTAAAGTCTTTGCCACAAGTCATGTAAAGTCATTGCCTTAGACGATGTAAAGTCTTTAGCTCCGACTATAGAATGTTTTTGATTCAGACGGTGTAAAGTCTTTGCCACAAATCATGTAAAGTCTTTATTTTGACGGTGTAAAGTCTTTAGTTTGGACTATGAAATGCCTTTGAATCAGAAGGTGTAAAGTCTTTGCCATAAATTATGTTTATTCTTTGTCTTAGACTATGTAAAGTCTTTAGCTTGGACTATGGAATGTCTTTGACTCAAACAGTGTAAAGTGTTTGCCGGAAATTATGTAAAATCTTTGCCTTAGACAATGTAAAGTCTTTAGCTCAGACTTTGGAATGCCTTTGACTCAGACTCTATAAAGTCTTTGCCACAAATCATGTAAAGTCTTTAGCTTGGTCTATGGAATGACTTTGACTCAGACAATGTAAAGTCTTTGCCTCAAATCATGTAAAGCCTTTGCCTTAGGCGGTGTAAAGTGTTTAGCTTGGACTATGGAATTCCATTGACTCAGACGGTGTAAAGTCTTTGCCACAAATTATGTGAAGGTTTTGCCTTAGACGCTATAAAGTCTTTAGCTCAGACTATGGAATGCCTTTGACTCAGACGGTGTAAAGTCTTTACTACAAATCATTTAAAGTCTTTGGCTTAGATGGTGTAAATTCTATAGCTTGAACTATGAAATGCCTTTAACTCAGACAGTGTAAAGTCTTTGCCACAAAGCATATAAAGTCTTGCCTTAGATGGTGTAAAATCTTTAGCTTGGACTATGGAATGCCTTTGTCTCAGAAGGTGTAAAGGCTTTTTCCACAAATCATGTAAAGTCTTTATCTTATACGGTGTAAAGTCTTTAGCTTGGACTATGGAATGCTTTTGACTCATAAGGTGTAAAGTTTTTTCCACAAATCATGTAAAGTCTTTACCTTAGATGGTGTAAAGTCTTTGTCTTGGACTATGGAATGCCTTTGACTCAGATGGTGTAAAGTCTTTGCCACAAATTATGTAAATTCTTTGCCTTAGATATTGTAAAGTCTTTACCTTAGACTATGGAATGCCTTTGACTCAGATGGTGTAAAGTCTTTGCCACAAATCATATAAAGTATTAGCCTTATACTGTGTAAAGTCTTTAGCTCGGACTATGGAATTCCTTTAACTCAGAAGTTGTAAAGTCTTTGTCACAAATCATGTAACATCTTTACCTTAGGTGGTATAAAGTCTTTAGCTTGGACTATGGAATGCCTTTGACTCATATGGTGTAAAGTCTTTAGCTTGGACTATGGAATGCCTTTGACTCAGACGTTGTAAAGTCTTTGCTATAAATTATGTAAAGTCTTTTACTTATATGGTGTAAAGTCTTTAGCTTGGACTATGGAATGCCTTTGACTCAGACAGTGTAAAGTCTTTGCCACAAATCATGTAAACTCTTTGCCTTAGACGGTGTAAAGTCTTTAGCTTGGACTATGAAATGCCTTTGACTCAGACGCTGGAAAGTCTTTGCCACAAATTATATGAAGACTTTGCCTTAGATGGTGTAAAGTCTTTAGCTTGGACTATGGAATGCCTTTGACTCAGACGTTGTGAAGTCTTTTTCACAAATCATGTAAAGTCTTTGCCTTAAACTATGTAAAGTCTTTATCTTGGACTATGAAATGTCTTTGACTCAGACGGTGTAAAGTATTTTCCACAAATTATGTAAAATCTTTGTCTTATATGGTGTAAAGTCTTTAGCTTGGACTATGGAATGCCTATGACTCAGATGATGTAAATATTTTTCCACAAATCATGTAAGATCTTTGCCTTAGACGGTGTAAAGTCTTTAGCTCGGACTATGGAATGACTTTGACTCAGATTG
Organism: Solanum dulcamara; assembly: GCF_947179165.1. Classification (NCBI taxonomy): domain Eukaryota; kingdom Viridiplantae; phylum Streptophyta; class Magnoliopsida; order Solanales; family Solanaceae; genus Solanum; species Solanum dulcamara. The sequence goes on along the minus strand of NC_077240.1, from coordinate 34,359,340 downwards.
TGTAAAGTCTTTATCACAAATCTTTTAAAGTCTTTTCCTTAGACGGTGTAAAATCTTTAGGTTGGACTATGGAATACCTTTGACTCAAACGGTGTAAAGTCTTTGTCACAAATCATGTAAAGTCTTTGCCTTAGACTGTGTAAAGTCTTTAACTTAGAATATGGAATGTCTTTAACTCATAAAGTGTAAAGTCTTTGCCACACATTATGTAAAATTATTGCCCTAGACGGTGTAAAGTCTTTAACTTAGACTATAGAATGCCTTTGACTCAAACGATGTAAATTCTTTGCCACAAATCATGTAAAGTCTTTGCCTTAGACGGTGTAAAGTCTTTAGCTTGGACTATGGAATGCCTTTGACTAAGACGGTGTAAAGTATTTGCCACAAATTATGTAAAGTCTTTGCCTTAGGCAGTGTAAAGTATTTAGCTTTGACTATAGAATGCCTTTTACTCACACGGTGTAAAGTCTTTGCCACAAATTTTGTGAAGTCTTTGCCTTAGATGGTGTAAAGTCTTTAGCTTGGACTATGGATTGCCTTTGACTCAAACTGTGTAAAGTCTTTACCACAAATAATGTAATGTCTTTGCCTTAGACTGTGTAAAGTCTTTAGCTTGGACTATGAAATGTCTTTTACTCAGACGGTGTAAAATCTTTGCCACAAATTATGTAAAATCTTTGTCTTAGACGGTGTAAAGTCTTTAGCTCGGACTATGGAATGCCTTTGACTCAAATGATGTAAATTTTTTGCCACAAATCATGTAAAGTCTTTGCCTTAGACGGTGTAAAGTCTTTATCTTAGACTATGAAGTGTCTTTGACTAAGACGGTGTAAAGTCTTTGCCACAAATTATGTAAAGTCTTTGCTTTAGGCGGTGTAAAGTGGTTAGCTTGTACTATGGAATGCCTTTTATTCACATGGTGTAATGTCTTTGCCACAAATTAAGTGAAGTCTTTGCCTTAGACGGTGTAAATTCTTTAGCTCAGACTATGGAATGCCTTTGACTCAAACGGTGTAAAGTCTTTACCATAAAGAATGTAAAGTCTTTGCCTTAGACTGTGTAAAGTCTTTAGCTTGGACTATGAAATATCTTTGACTTAGACGGTGTAAAATCTTTGCCACAAATTATATAAAATCTTTGCCTTAGATGGTGTAAATTCTTTAGCTCAGACTATGGAATGCCTTTAACTCTGATATTGTAAAGTCTTTGCCATAAATTATGTAAAGTTCTTGCCTTAGACGGTGTAAATACTTTAGCTTTGACTATGGAATGCCTTTGACTCACACAGTGTAAAGTCTTTTCCACAAATCATATAAAGTCTTGGCCTTAGACGGTGTAAAGTCTTAAGCTTGGACTATGGAATGCCTTTGACTCATACGGTGTAAAGTCTTTTCCACAAATCATGTAAAGTCTTTTTCTCAGATGGTGTAAAGTCTTTGTCTTGGACTATGGGATGCCTTTAACTCAGATGATGTAAAGACTTTGCCACAAATCATGTAAAATCTTTGCCTTAGACGGTATAAAGTCTTTGCCACAAATTATGTACTGCCTTTGACTCAGATGGTGTAAAGTCTTTAGCTTGGACTATGGAATGCCTAGGGCAGAAATTTGAATAATGCGTCGCCGGCACGATGGCCGTGCGATCCGTCGAGTTATCATGAATCATCGCAGCAATGGGCAGAGCCCGCGTCGACCTCAGACGGTGTAAAGTCTTTGCCATAAATCATGTAAAGTCTTTTTCTTAGATGGTGTAAAGTCTTTAGTTTGGACTATGGAATGTCTTTGACTTAGACGGTTTAAAGTCTTTGCCACAAATTATGTGAAGTCTATGCCTTAGATGGTGTAAAGTCTTTAGCTTGGACTATGGAATGACTTTGACTCAGACAGTGTAAAGTCTTCTCCGCAAATCATATAACGTTTTTGCCTTAGATGGTGTAAAGTCTTTAATTTGGACTATGGAATGCCTTTGACTAAGAAGGTGTAAGGTCTTTTTCACAAATTATGTAAAGTCTTTTTCTTAGACGGTGTAAAGTCTTTAGCTTGGACTATGGAATTCATTTGACTCGTACGGTGTAAAGTCTTTGCCACAAATCATGTAAAGTCTTTGCCTTAGATGGTGTAAAGTCTTTGGCTTGGACTATAGAATGCCTTTGACTCAGATGATGTAAAGACTTTGCCACAAATCATGTAAAGTCTTTTCCTCAGACAGTGTAAATTTTTGCCACAAATCATGTAAAGTATTTGTCTTAGACAGTGTAAAGACTTTGGCTCGAACAATGCGGCACCTTCGGGTCAAACGATGTAAAGTCTTTTCCAAGAATAATGTGAAATTATTTCTAACAATGCAACACCTTTAGTTCAAATGATAAAAAAAATAAAATAAAATAAAATAAAATAAAATAAAATAATGCATGGCTACAAAGTCAACAAAAATGAGCTTCTTCATCAGTATGCTTGAAGTCTTTAAATCATACCAAGTATGCAAATTGAAGTCTTTAAATCCTCTAAGTATGCAAGTTAAAGTTTTTAAATCATCCAAATTTGCATGTTGAAGTCTTTAAATCCTCCAAATATGCAAGTAGATAACACAAAAAAATAAAACACTAGGAGATAAAAAATTATTACCTTTCAAGTCGTGGAAGCCACACTAGACTAACCAAGCTAGACTTGAGACAAGATTTTCTTAGTGATAATAATGCCCTTGAAGTCTAGTTTCTAGCAATCCCAACCCTTTTCGGTAACGATGTTCCTACATCAAGATATAAAATATTTTGTGAGGCAACAAAAATCTAAAATTTTTAGCATGACAAAATTAAAAGTTAAATCTAAATTTTGGATATGTTGTAGTCGTTCTTATCTAGTTTATGAAAAATCAACAAAATTGCAATTTTGATACATCTACATTGAGATAAAAAAAATTGGTGCCTTCACACAAATCTAAAATTGTTGGTGTGCCAAATTCTAAAGCTGACTTTGTAATAATATCTAGAAAAATTTCAAAGGTATTAAATTTTAAATTTCGAATATGTTGTAGAACTTTGTGTCTAAATTCAGAATACTCAAGCGGCTTGTTATTTCGTAGTTCCTACATTAAGTACAAGAGTTCTAGTAAAATTACGTAAATCTAAAACTTTTAGCATGGCAGAATCTAGAGCTAACTTTAAAATATTATCTAGAACGGTCATGAAAGTATTAAATTCTTAATTTTTGATATGTTGTAGATCGAGAAGTCTAGTTTCTAGAAAATCAAACCGTTCATGATTCCTACGTATCTACAATATGATATGAATTTTCTATAACAGTATGTCAAAGCTGTGAAAAGTGACGAAAATCATTAAAAAAAGTATAAGAAATTACCTTGTACTGTGCTCCCTCGTTGTAGCTTGCGACACTGCAACTGATGCAAAATACGAAGAGCATATCGCTATTTCTAGAGATCCCTAAGGTAGCTGTGGAGTATTGTTTCTAGGTGAAATACTTAAACAATTATACTCCTAAAAAGACTTGAATCATTAATGATGGTGGATTAAAATTGAACTACTAATTATAGTGATTGACCAATATTAACTATCTCTCTAAGTGGATTATGATTTCAAGCTTAAAAATATAATAATAATAATAATAATAATAATAATTATTATTATTATTATTATTATTATAACTTTGATCATCATTCCTATATAAGGTCCTTCAATTCTTTATCTTTATCCGATTATAGCGTGCTAGATTTATATGTATAATTTAATATTGATCTCAATTAAGCTATTAAGTTAATACTTCAAGACCAGTCTTAAAAAAATAAAATATTTTGACAAGACTTGAAGTAGGGGGCATATGTAAATATTAAAATTATATTGGATTTAAATCCATAAATTAATTTGGATTATATTAAATTCAAGAAATTAATTCAAATAATGTGGCAATCCAAGTCAAATTAAATGAGACACTAAAAGCACACAACGAGTCAAAGTTATATGGAAATCCAAGTCAAATTAAATGAGTCACTAAAATCACACCAAATGTCAAAGTTATATGGCAATCCAAGTCAAATTAAATGAGTCATTAGAATTATGCCATGTGCTAAAATTATATGGCAATCCAAGTAAAATTAAATAACCTACTAAAATCATGCCACATGTCAAAATTATGTGGAAATCTAAGTCAAATTAAATGAGCCACTAGAATAATATAACGTATATATGTGACATGTTCTAACCAATCAAATTAAAGATCTCACCAAAAGAATCTGATTGGTCAGTTCAAACCGACCAATCAAATCATATCACAATTTGTGATGAGGAAAGTACTTCACTATATGCAAAAATTGAGGATAGGTTTGTTGATATTCATGCATGCCGTCATATATTTTTTAATGATGGTGATCCTCAAGAAGATGAGGATGCTGAAGATACGCCACCTGAACTCGAGGAAGGGGTAAAGAATATTGTAGATGCATTGAAGAAAGTAAATCTTGGGGTTGATGATGATATAAGTCCTACATATATAAGTGCTTCACTAGATGACGATAAAGAGAAGAAATATATTGAGCTGCTTATGGAATTTAGGGACGTATTTGCTTGGAGTTACAAAGAGATGTCAGGATTAGACCCTACAATTGCAGTTCATCATCTTGCTGTGAAACGAGGGACTCTTCCTATTGAATAAACTCAATGTCGTTTTAGACCTGAACTAGTTCCTTGGAACGAAACTGAAGTTAACAAGCTCATTGAAGCAGGTTTCATTCATGAAGTCAAATATCCTACATGAATTTCGAGCATTATACCTATAAGAAAGAAGAATGGCCAAATCCGAGTTTGTGTTGACTTTAGAGATTTTAATAATGGATGCCCTAAGGATGAATTTCCTCTTCCAATCCTTGAGCTTATGATTGATGCCATGAATGGATACGAGACAATGTCTTTCATGGATGGTTCATTTAGATACAATCAAATTCGCATGGCACCAAGGGATGAAGAACTTACTGCATTTCGCACTCATAAAGGTATATATTGCTACAAAGTAGCGCCTTTTGGTTTAAAAAATACTAGGCCACTTATCAACGAGCCATGCAGAATATTTTTGATGACATGCTTCATAAAAATATTGAGTGTTATGTCGATGACTTAGTGGTAAAATCAAGGAAGAGTGATGACCACTTGCAAGATTTGAGAATGGTGTTCGAACGACTTCTAAGATACCAACTCAAAATGAACCCTTTAAAATATTCCTTTGCAGTTACTTCGGGAAAGTTTCTCAGTTTTATTGTTCGACATCGAGGAATCAAGATTGACCAAGATAAGATAGATGCTATTTTGAAAACTTCTGAGCTAAAAAATATTCATGAGTTAAAAATATTACAAGAAAAATAAGCATACCTTAGGAGGTTTATCTAAAATATCGTTGGGAGATGTCAACCATTCAGTCGCCTTATGAAGAAAGATGTTCCTTTTGAATGGGACCAAGCTTGTACCAATACTTTCGAGAACATAAAGTCTTATCTGATGAAGCCTCCAGTACTTGTATCTCCTATACCTGGGAAACCATTGATTTTATACATTACAGCACAACAAAGGTCAGTAGGAGCACTTCTCACACAAGAAAATAATGAAGGGAAAGAAAATGCCCTATATTACTTAAGTAGGATGATGACAAAAAATTAGATCAAGTATTCACCTATTGAGAAGTTATGTCTGGCACTCGTATTCTCGATTCAGAAGATGAAGCATTACTTCCAAGCTCATATTGTGTAACTTGTCTCTAAAGAAAATCCTATCAAGTATGTCATGTCCAAGCCTGTCTTAAGTGATCGACTAGCAAGGTGGTACCTCCCATTTTAAAATTTTCAAATTGTGTATATATCTCAAAAGGCAGTAAAAGGACAAGTGCTAGCAGATTTCTTGGCCAATTATTCAATTCCGAATGATTGGGAGTGATCTGATGAATTATCTGATTAAGACGCAATGCTAGTGGAAATTTAGCCACCTTGCAAGATGTATTTTGATGGTGTTGCACATCATGAAGGAGCTGGTGCTGGAGTGGTATTTGTTACTTCCCATGGAGAAGTTTTGTCGTACTCCTTCACTCTAACACAACACTGCTCCAATAATGTTGCTGAATATCACTCTTACTTGGGCTTAAATGGCCATTAATATGAAATAATTGCAACTACAAGTTTTTGGAGATTTCAAGTTGGTGATCAATCAACTCTTGGGTAATAATGAAGTAAAGAAGTCTGAGTTAATCCCATAATGCAATTATGCTCAAAAGACGATAGGATGGCTTGGAGAGGTGACTAGTCAACATGTCCCAAGAAAGGAAAATAAAAAGGCTGATGTGTTAGCAGCTTTAGCTTCTGCATTAGTATCGCCTGATGAAATACAAGTTGTGGTTTGCCAAAGATAGATAACTCTGCCTCCAGATGAGCATGAAGAAGAATTTCGACAAGTTATCACCACTTTGGAGGATGAAATTGACGATTGGCAACAACCAATAATAGATTATTTGTCTTATAGAATATTGCCAGAAAACCTTCAAAGAAGGACAAAAATATGACGACGAGCCCATCGCTTTCTTTATTATAAGAATACACTTTATAGACGGTTATTCAATGGAGTTATCTTACGATGTTTGGGGGCAGATGAATCTACTCAAGCTATGTTAGAAGCACATTCTGGAGTATATGGAGCGCATCAATCTGGGCCAAAATTTCATTTTTACATAAAAAGGATTTGATATCACTGGCAAACCATGGTGAAAGATTGTCTGGATTACGTCAGAAGATGTAAAGCTTGCCAAATTCCATTCGAATTTTATACATCAACCCCCAGAAGTATTGCACCCTACGATTGCCTCATGGCCATTAGAAGCTTGGGGTTTGGAAGTTGTTGGACCGTTGCCTAAGTCCTCAGGTGGACATTTGTACATCCTGGCTGCAACTGACTACTTCTCAAAATATGCAGAAGCTTTTTCTCTTAGAGAAGTGAACAAAGAAAATATCGCTAACTTCATTTGAGTCAATATTATCTATCATTTTGGTATTCCTCAATACATATTGACAGATAATGGCAAGCCATTTGATAACAAATTAATGACGAAGATATGCGATCTTTTTAGCTTCAAACAACGCAATTCCTCAATGTATTATGCGGCTTCTAATGGTCTCGCTGAAGCATTTAACAAGACACTCTGCAACTTATTGAAGAAAGTTGTTTCTAAGTCTAAGAGAGATTGTCATGAAAGAATGGAAGATGCTCTTTGGGCATATATGACTACGTATCGCACGCCAACACAAGACTCCCTATTCTCTTATTTATGGAGTTGAAGCAACTCTTCCACTTGAGCGTCAAATTCTGTCATTGCGCCTTGCCATTCAAGAAAGACTCACTGATGAAGAAAATTCTCGGTTACACCTTGAAGAATTGGAGGCTCTTGATGAAAAAAGACTAGAGGCCTAACAAAGTTTGAAATGTTGTCAAGCTCGTCTAGCTCAATCTTTTAATAAGAAGGTTCGTCTTAGATGCTTCCAAGTGGGTGATTAAGTTCTTGTTGTAAGAAGGCCCATTATTACTTATCTTTCGTCTGAAAGCAAGTTCTCCACTAATGGGATGGACCATATGTGGTACAAGAAGTATACCCAAGTGGCGCTTACAAACTAGTTAACTCAGAAGGATTACGCATTTGCCCCATTAACGGAAAGTTCATAAAGAGATACTATCCTTGAAGAAAAGAAACACGCTCCTTAAGGTACGAGTATAAACTGCATGTTACTCCTGAAACGCAAGAGTATAAACTGTGCACGGCATTAAAAAAACAATTTCTGCTAGGTTGGAAATCTCAAAAGAGGCGGCCTCGGCAAAAGTTAGGACACAAAAAAAATCACTCTTTCAGAACTACTTTATGACTTGATCCTCTTCACGGAGGTATGTAGGTGCTTGGAATTACATTCTGAGTTTAGTCGCATGAGTATCCAAAGAACTCATAGTCTCTCTTGACATCTTCACCGTAGTCCGTGAGTTACATCCTAAGTTTAGTCTCATAAGTTCAAAATAAATGGGGCACGCTATTATTTGAGCATCACAATTTTCTTGTAGATTGTTATATATAACATGTGAATTAGAGAGGGTCAATCAAGATAGAATTTGAATTGACTTCAAAGAAATATTCATACAAATCTGTAAAGCTATTAGCTGTGATTATTGTACATGTTGTAGTTCTATGAATCTTCTTTTCGACTTCTCTATGTTGAGATATGAGTATTTTTTAATAAGATCATGTGAATATGAATCTGTCAGCTTTTCTGCATGTGAAATTCATTTTTTAGAACGATCCTGAGGGACTTGAGCTATAAATTTTTGATATGTTTTAGATTAAGAAGTTTGGTTTATGATAAATTGAGTCTGTCCTGGCTTTGGTGCTCTCATACAATGATATGTCTCTCATACTATCGAAACACACAAGGTAATAAACAATGATGTTTAAGGGGATATTTTTCAAGAACAAGAAAAAAGAAGAGAGCTCGTGGATCAAAGACCTCAAATTCTCTACAAAGCTACAAAGTTCGACTAATCAAATTCAAGTTCAAGTTCAAAATCAAGAACAAAGGCAAATATCAAAAAGTTTGAGATCAAGTTACTTGTTCATATTTATTACTCATCATAACCGTACAAGTATTGGTGATGAATAACTCAAATCCAAATTTGAAGATGAAAATTCAAGATCAAGATGTTCAAGCCCTTAACTCTAAATCAAATTTAAGTTCAACATATTTTATATTATTTAAATAATAAGAGGATTATTATAGAGATTGTAATACGCACTATATTTTGAAATCAAATATTACACGTTGTTACTCCAATTTTCTGGTCTTGATTATTTATTTATTTCAGCTCAAAAATTTGTTATTTATAGCATGCTTTATGATATGTCAAGAGGCTTGGTTGGAGCCCTTCAGGGTTTTGATTACTGTATTATGACTAGGCCCTAGGTTGGGTCGTGAAAACTTAGTATCAGAGCACAAGGTTTAAGTTGTCCTAGCGTGTCCAACATGCATCATCAAGTAGAGTCTTATTAATAGATGTATAGTGCTCCACATCTATGACTGGGAGGATCTAAGGAGTTTTAGGACTCCTCACTTCTTTCATGATCTATGTCGTGCAATAAAGTATCTTCTACGACTTTCTTTTCCTTATAATTTTCCTTTGCGATTTTCTAAAAAATGCCTCCAAGGAGACCACCCTTGCCAAGGGGTATGAATGCTAACAAAGACCAAGCTCTTCCATTTCCTCAAGGAAATAGTCCTTTGCCCGATGAAGTGACTAATGCAGAGTTCTGGACCACTTTTACCATGCTAGCCTAAGTTGTGGCCAACTAAGGGGTTACAGCTCCTCCAAATGCTCCTACTTCGGCCTCTAGAGTGAGGGACTTTACAAGAATGAATCCTCTCGAGTTCTACGGTTCAAAAGTGGATGAGTATCCTCAAGAATTTATTGATAAGGTCTACAAGATAGTGAGTTTTATGGGGGTAACTTCGATACAGAAGGCGGAGTTGGTGGCTTACCAACTCAATAGTGTTTCTCAAGTTTGATAAACTTAATGAAAGATGGAGAGAGTGGATAAAGGTCCTATTGAATGGGAATCTTTTAAGCTTTTTTTTCCTTGATCGATTTTTCCCTCTTGAGCTAAGGGAGGCCAAGGTATTAGAATTAATTAATCTTCGACAAGGTAACATGGGTTTGAGGGACTATGCCCTTAAGGTTAATAATCCATCCAAGTATGCTCCTTCATTGGTTGTTGATCCACATGCCCGAATGAGCCAATTCATATCAGAGGTGTCTGACTTGATTTCTAAGGAATGTTTGTCATTCTTTTCAAAGAAATGGATATATCTCAGCTCATGACTTTTACCAAACAAATTGAGGTAGAGAAACTCAAAGAGATGATAATGAGCGATTATAAGAGGGATTGGTAAGAAGGTGAGTTCTCTAATGCTAGGGACGATGGTGGTGTTAGTGGATGTTCTCAACAAGGCCAAGGTTCGGGTAAGAAGTTTTCTAAGGAATAGGGTGTCATTCCGTAGTGTTCAAGGAGGAAGAGGTGTGAATGCTAGTAGCTTTTATTTTCCTAAGTGTGCAAAGTATGGAAATAACCATGGAGGGAAATGCTTGATGGGAACAGGTACTTGCTATGGATGTGGAAAAATGGACCATAAGAAATCTGAGTGCCCTCATATTGCCAACAAAGGTGGATAAGTTCATCCTCAAGGAGTCCAAGTACAACAATGCGCCCAAGCTCAACCTAAGGGTGGCCAATGCAACAACTGATTCTATGCCCTTCCTGTTAGGCAAGATGTGGATGAGAACTTTTAATGTGGTTACAGGTTTTTAAATTTGATATTTATGCATTACTTTATCCAGATACCAACTTATCTTTTGTTAATCCTTAGCTTGCTATGAGATTTCATGTGTACCCTAAAGTGTTGTTAGAACCTTTTTCGGTCTATACTCCCATTGGTGATTCAATGTAAGACAAGAGAGTTTATAGAAATTGTCCTGTGTCGGTCCTGCATAAAGTTATCCCTTAGGATCTTGTAGAACTAGACATCACCAATTTTGAAATTATTCTTGGTATGGATTTTCTTCATGCATGTTATGCCTCTATATGTTATAGGACCCGTGTGGTTTATAATTGTGTTGTAAACATTGAGAGATAAGCAACTATTTGCCAAGTTTAGTAAGTGTGAGTTTTGGATAAGGGAAGTTGCATTACTTGGTCATGTGGTATCTGGTGATGGGATTAATGTTGATCCAAAAAAGCGAAGGCGGTAAAGAATTGATCTAGACCATTGTCTCATTCGAATATTAGAAGTTTCTTGGGCCTAGTCGAATATTATAGGAGGTTTATTGAAGGGTTTTTGTCTATTATTTCACCTTTGACTAAGTTGACCCAAAAGAAGGTGAAATTTCAATGGTCGGAAGAATGTGAGAAAAGTTTCCAAATATTGAAGGATCTTCTTATGTTAGCTCCTATTTTGATATTGCCCAAAGGTTCGGATGGGTTTGTTTTTTAGGTGATGCCTCGCATATTAGTTTGGATTGTGTTCTAATGAAACATAGTAAGGTTATAGCCTATGATTCTAGGCAACTCAAGGTCCATGAGTGGAACTATCCAACCCATGATCTTCAACTTGCGGCGGTTGTGTTTTCTTACAAAATTTGGCGTCATTATCTTTAAGGGTACATGTGGATGTATTCATCTACCACAAAAGCTTGGAATATGTATTTAGCTAAATGGACTTGAACCTTAGGCAAAGAAGGTGGCTTGAACTCCTAAAGGATTATGATATGAGTGTGTTATACCATTCGGATAAGGCAAATGTTATAGCCGATGCTCATAGTCGGTTGTCCATGGATAGTGTTGCACATGTGGAGGAAGATAAGAAGGAGTTGGTTAAATATGTCCATAGATTGGCACGTTTAGCTGTGCATTTGGTTGACTACAATAATGGAGGAGTTCTTGTACATAATGGCTCAGAATCGTCTTTTGGCAGAGGTAAAAGCCAAACAAGATCTTGATCTGGTTTTTGTTGAATTAAAGAATTCAGTTTCTAAAAAATCCATTGAGGCTTTCTCCCAAGGGGGAGATGGTGTACTACGTCACCAAGGTCATTTCTGTGCTCTTAATATTGATGGGTTAAGAGAATTGATATTGAATGAGGCCAATCATTCTTGGTATTCAATATCTAGGATCCATTAAGATATACCACAATTTGAGGGAAGTGTATTGGTGGAATGGTATGAATAAGAACATAGCGGAGTTTGCGGTTAAGTATCCTAATTATCAACAAGTTAAAGTTGATCATCAAAACCCAAGAGGTTTACCTCAAGACATTAAAATTCCTACTTGGAAGTAGGAAGATGTGAATATGGACTTTGTAATGGGTTTTCCTCGTACTAGAAGGAAATATGATTCTAGTTGAGTTATTGTGGATGCAATGACTAAATCAGCATACTTTCTACCGGTTAAGACTTCTTATGGTGTCGAAGACTATGCTATGTTTTTGTTGTTGTTGTTGAAACTTCATTGTGTTTCTTTTTTAATTATATTAGATAGAGGTACTCAATTTACTTCATATTTTTGGAAGTCAGTTCAAAAAGGTCTTGGCACAAAAGTTAAGTGAAGTACTGCTTTTCATCCTCAAATCAATGGACAAGCTGAAAGAATGGTCCAAACTTTGGATGATATATTGAGGGCATGTGTAATAGATTTGAATGGAATTTGGGATGAGCATTTTCCATTGATTGAATTTTTCTATAATAATAGTTATCACTCTAGCATCCAACTGGCTTCTTTTGAAGTCCTGTATAGAAGAAGGTGTAGATCCCCGATGGGATGGTTTGAAGTGATGGCATTGATTAATCCTGATTTGTTAGTTGATGCAGTGGAAAAGGTAAGGCTCATAAGAGAATGATTAAAGACATCTGAAAGTTGTCAAAGGTCCAATTCGGACATTAGAAGAAGAGAGCTTGAATTTGATGTGGATGATTGGGTATATTTTAAGGTTTCAGCTATGAAGGGTGCAATACATTTTGATAAGAAAGAAAAATTAAGTCTAAGATATGTAGGGCCTTATAGAATATTGAAGTGTATTGGAAAAATGGTGTATGAGTTAGGTTTTCCATTTGAGTTGGCTATGGTTCATCCGGTATTTCATGTGTTGATGTTAAGGAAGTTTGTGGGTGATTCAAACTCTATTGTGCCATTAGAAATTGTGAACGTTGAAGAGAATTTGGCTTATGAGGAGGTTCTGGTAGAAGTTTTAGACCAGTAAGTAAAAGAGTTAAGGAATAAAGACATTGCGTCCGTCTAAGTATTGTAGAGAAATCAACAAGTAGAGAGTGCTACATTAGAAGCAGAAGTGGACATAATAAAGCCTTATCCATATTTCTTTCCTTCCACTCAAGCCTAAGGTACTAAGTTGTTCATGATCGAATCAATTAAACTCCTACGTTTCAGTTTCATGTGTATTTTATATGCATGCATGTTCACGAATTTCAGTTTTAAAAACATGATTTAAGTAAGTTTGAAAATATCATGGTCTACGTTTTTCTATATGTCAATGCATTTATGATGGGTTGCTAGTCCTCGTTCCATGTCCATTTTCCCTGGTAAGTTGATCTCATTCGTTCCCATTGGGAGATATTATAAGGCCCTGTAAGATGAAAAGTTGAATGAAAGGAAAATTTTAAAAGAATTGGACTGACCCATGTCTACGAGTCGTAAAGTCGACTCATGGAATTGAGGTAAAAGTTAGAAATTTGAATAAAGCAAGTATTAGGGTCTACGAGACTTTTGACGACTCGTGAAGGATTCTATGACTCGTAAAATAGAATCATAGTGCCAGCCTGATACCCTGCAATTATTTAACTCTCAGAACCCACTCTACGACTCAACATGATGATTTATAGAGGAGTCCATGACACATCAAAATGAGTCATATACAAACTTTAGAGGCTCGTATTTCATAGGATTTTATACCTTGTAGAACAAATGAAGTCTACGACTCGTAGACATGAGAATGAGTCATAGGCACGACTCATATAGAATGTTCAGAGACTCAATTTTTAGGTCTTTTGCAGGGATGTTAGCCTAAGACTCTTCACCACCTCAATGAATCGTAGTGTGCCCTCGTAGGGTTGTCCAACTCTACTTTTAATGAGGGGTAGTTTAGTCTTTTTTCTATAATCTATTAATGTATGTGAACGTCCTTAGGAATAGATTCATTACGTAATTGGTCCTAAATACTCCTAAACCCTTTTTATTTCCTCATTATTTCCCAAACAAGTTTAAGACCTCTCCCAAGGTTCCTCAAGAGTTCATTAAGCTTTGGTTAGGATTTCTTCAAGATCAAGCCTTCTTTCTCAATTTCAAAGTTCAATTTCAGTCAAAGTATGTGTGGATTCATCCATGGGCTCTTTCACTCATTGAGTCCAAGGTTTACTTCAAAAATCTCATGAAATCTCATTACTTTTAAACTCAAATTTTAATGAATTGTGTTGGGCTATTTCAATTACATTTTTAATCATTACTAATGATCATTAGAAGTATGTTTCTACGTAAATTATATAATTTCAAGTTGAATTATGAATGCCCATACATGAAGCTATTTTCTATGTTGAATTACATGAAGTGTGATTATAAAGTTAAATGATTTGAAAGTATTCTATGGTTTTAATTCAAATTGATTATGTATTCAAGTTTTTATTCTAAATTCAAGTATGAATTATGATTACAGATTTCAATTATGATCAAATTATGATACTCATGCAAATTATGGAAAATGTGACTTAAGGCCCTATGTTGGTGACCAAGGAACCTTATGATATGAATCATGTAAGTATGATTTGTAATGTGGAAGGTCAATACTCACATTGTAAGTTATGGAATGAGTTACTCTATAAATTATGAATTTAATGAATAAGTTATGATATATGCTAAGTATGATCAGTAAGTTATGTATTCCGTGGGATTTGAATTAGCATCGAGTGGATTTGAGGGGAGGGACTACTAAAAGCCTTAGTAGCAACCTCAAGTCCCTTAAACTACGTGCCACCATAGATTGCCTTCATGTCTTAGCTAGTGGATCCACATATAGAGTATGTAAATGACCTGCCTAAAGGAGTAGAGTCTACCTTGACAAGTAGATTTCCCTTTTCTTTGTTGTATGGGGAGACAACGGAACTCCATGTTATATCTCGCATGGTCTTATTCGGTTATGTATACTATTTTTATGTTCTTTTACGTTTTCAACTATGAATCCAAGATGCTTTAATTACTATGATTTCCTCTTGACTTTACTTATCCTTTTATCATGAATGTTATTTATCATTGCATCCTATGATTTATATTGCATTGCATGCCCACATACTTAGTACATTCAAATATACTAATGCATATTTGTAGCCTATATTGTCTCATAATGTAGGGGTTGAGGATCACACTCCTATCGCTCATGGCTGGTAGAGTTTCCTTATTGGCGAAGTGTTGGTAAGTCCTCATCTATTGGGGACTAGTTATGAGTTGTTTGTTTCAGTTCAAAGACTTTGTTATAATTGGATTTATGGTGATCTAGGGACATGTCTTTGCCCCCGCCCTTCTTAGTTAGCAGAGTCATTTGTTGGACAAATGTTATTGAGTCTATTTCGTCAAGTTACATTCTTCTTTTATTATTCATAAAGTTAGAATCTTTTATGTTATTTCCGAATTCACTTTACCTTATGCATGCTTTATGGTATGTCAAGAGGCTTGGTTGGAGCCTTTCGGGGTTTCAATAGCCGTGTTACGACTAGGCCCTAGGTCGAGTCGTGACACCTATCTAGTCAATTGTTTGGACTAAACTTTCTTTTGTTTGGAGTTGCATCCCTATATTTATACTATATTTCATGTTTTGGAACAGTACTTTTAAATTCTAGGGGGAATTATTTCCACAATTGTATTCTGATGATAATATTAGCTACAAACATTGTTTAATTATTGAAATTATTAGTTTGCTTGTTTAGTTGGTTATTTGTATGCTTGGGTAATTGATTCTTCCATTGGGATTTTAGTATGGGGGGTTTAGGTCGTGAAAAAAAATGATATCAAAGTCCTAGATTTGTTGATCTCATCATACCTAAACTGGGCTAGTAGAGTCTTGCAAATTGGTACATTGATATTTATACTTTTATTCGTTTAATGACCTGAATCATCGTTATTAGAAAAGGCACATCATGAAAAATAAAGTGGAATGACATAGTGGAAATTTTGGGAATTAATTTGATTCTAGCAAGCGTCATCCCGCCATAGCAGACTTATTTCTGCTATAGCAGGATGGAGGCCGCAATAGAGAGTTCGTCGGGACATAACCTCAAAAATGTGGATTTTTTAATTTTATTTCTCCTATTCTTTGGTAAAATAGATGGGGGGGTTGCCCAAAAAATGCTCAAAAATATTCTCCAAGCTTGCGGGTAGGGGAGAGGAGGGATTCTAGTGTAATAAAGCATACAACCCATGGATTTCAAGCCTACCTCCATCGTTTTGCCTTATGGAAGCCAGAAATTTTGTGGGAGTTCTTCAACATTTTCTTGAAGCCCAGGAAGGCCTAGTTTCTTAACCAAGTAGTTATACCTGCTCTATTTCCCTGGTCTAGGTTTCTTAACCAAGTAGTTATACCTGCATCTATTCATAATATACTTGTAGAATGACGGGAGAATTCATATTCAGGCCTTCAGACATGGAGTCTAGATGGATGAAAATATTGATTATTGTGGAATAGAGAAGGAATGTACAATTTGGGTAATGATTATGTTATGATATAAGGTGTATGTTTTTGTGTGATTGGTAAGGTTAATGTTATAAAATCAATGGGTTATAGCTATTTCTGAAACTTATGGTAATCTAAGGGCACATAATGAGTGAGAAAGGAATTATCCTTGATTCTGGGTAATGGTTGCGTTTTCCTCATTCATTTTATATGTATTTTTTAACTACTTTAGTAATATTGCATTCATGATATATGTAAGACCACGAAAGATGGAAAGTCAAAAAATGAGGATCGAAAGATGAAATTCCATAAAAATACATCTTTTAGCACTAGGTGGTCTTCACGAGACCTACTACGGGCCGTGAAGAGGACCATATGTTGTGAAGGGCCACCATGGTCCATGCCAGCCAATTGGGGTCAGAGGTGCTTACCACGAGGGTCCACCACGATCCATGGTGCAAGCCATAGACCATTATAGACTCCGTGGTGAACCTTTCCTGCAGGCCTCAGACAGGCCCACCACTCCTTTTTTTCACGAACCACATTTTTCTCCACAGACCATGAAATTCTCCGTGGAGGAACTCTTGAAACCTTCCCTGCAAACCCCCAAGTTTAAAGTTTAAATACACCATCATGATAACCACCACATGTCATGGTGATTTTCACGGGCCATGGTGGTGTAAAATTTTGGGTATGAAAAAGATAGAGTATGATATAATAAGGTGAATAATTAGGCCTGAGCAACTCATTGATGGGTCAAGGGAGATTTTAATTAAGGGTAATATAGTATTTTCCATATTTTTAGAGATGGTGGGGATGAATCTACATAGTTTTTGGGGCTAGGTTCTCAATCTATTTAATCCCCAAAGCTCCCAATTCTCCTCATTCATTCACTAATCACCCATTCTAAAAATCCTTTCTCTACAAAAGACTCTCTAGACCTCGATTGAAGACCCAGCAAGGATTCTTGTAATTTCTTCATTGATCTTCAAGTTTTTCTTCAAAGTTTGTTCATAATTCATATTCAAGGTATGTGGGTTTATCCATGGGTACCTTTCACCCATGGAGTTCAAAGAATTTCTTAAATCCTCCATGAATTTTAATTACATCTTTGAGTCTTCTCAATTTTGATTTAAATTGTATGAACTATGATGTATCTTGTGAAATCAAATCTATATTTGTGATAAATAGATAAGTAATTGCATGGGATTGGTAGATTCTTCATATATAATCATTATATTGCTAATTAGGGTTTAGGATCTCATTATGAGGGATGAAAACTCATGAAAAATGATGAAAGATATGAAAACTTTCTTGGAAAAGGGTGGAGCGGGCCAGCAGTGCGCCAGGCCTTGGTTTATAAAGTTCAGGACCTGGGACGGCATGCCAATAGTATGCCACTCCCCTGATTCTTACTTACACGAACCCTTTTATGTATCTGAGCTTACCCCTCATCAACTACTGTTTAAGTGCATAAATTACATTTTATTTAAGATTTAACCTCTCATCTAATCATGAATTACTACTTAATTACATGAAGTTGCTTTCAAGTATGACTTTGCAAGTAGGATTTGAAGTATGTTTCCAAAAATGAGTTGCATGCAAGTTTATAAAGGAGTGACTTAGGATCCTTATGAGAAAGGTGACCTAAGACTCTAACGATGATTGATGCAAGAAGTATTTTGTAATGATAGAAGGCCTACACCTATATTGTATGATAATGAACTTAATGAAAAGGTAACTCAAGATCCTTGTTAAATAGGTGACTTCAGATCCTTAATGAGCTATTTCAATGAACATGTTATGAAGTATGATTATGAAAAGCTATGATTTATACAAGTATGATCTATTACTATGATTATGATTATGATATGTATTTCATGGGTTGATATACTTTGCACCGAGCGGACTTTGAGGTGGGCGCTCGACTAAGCCCTAGTAGCAACCTCTAGTCTCTTAAACTATGTAGCCATCGTAGGATTTCCTTATGTACTAGCTAATGGATCCACATATACCTCTTAATGATGAAAATTATTGAACGGAGCCTACCTTGGCAAGTAGCCTCCCCCCTTCTCGATATGGGGATCATCGAATTCTATGTGATAGCTCGCATGGTCTAAATGTCGGTTACGGTTATCTCCCACATATGTATACTCACATTTATGTTCTTGATGACCTCAATTATGACTCTTAATGCTTCCATTATTATGATTTCTCTCATGACCTTACTTATCCTCTTCTATACCATGTTTATTATTTTGATCATTGCATCTTATCCTTTATGTTGCATAAAATGCCCGCATACTTAGTATATTTAAACCTACCAACACATATTTTCCTACATTGTTTCATAATATAAGGGTTGAGGATCACATTCCTTCTACACGTGGCTAGTGAGTTGGTATCTTACGGAGTTGGTGAGTCCTTATTTTTCTGAGGACAATCTATGAGTTGGTCGTTTCTTGTAACGACTTGTTATCAAGCTTTGAGGGTGATCTATAGACATGTATTGTGCCTATGTTGATTAGTAGAGGCTTGTTGGACACATTATGTAGAGTCTATGTTTGTCATTTTGACTCGCCTATGATATTTTCATAAATTTCTTCTAGTCTATTGTGTTGATACTTATTATGCCTTGTATGTGTTTATGTATGATATGCCAAAAGGCTTGGTTGGAGCCCTTTAGGGTTTTAATCGCCATGTCATAGCTTGTTCCTAGTTCTGATCGTGACAAACTTGGTATCAAGGTTTAAGAGTGTCCTAGGGGATTTCAACATGCCACGTCAAATAGATTCTTATTCATGGGTGTGAAGCACACCATATTTATGAATAGGGGGATTTAAGTTGTTTTTAGGAATTCCTCACTTCTATTACTATCTATGTTGTGCGATAGAGTGCACTATAAGACTTTCTCTCCTTAACGATTATTCTTTGCGATTTTTAGAAAAATGCCTCTAAGAAGCCCACATTTTCGTAGAGGGATCAATGCTAATGCATACCAACCTGCTCTGATTCCTCAAAAAATGGTTCTTTACCCGACCAAGTGACTAATACGGAGTTTCGAACCTCTATCACTATGCTAGCTCATGTTGTAGCCAACCAAAGAGGTGTTGCTCCTCCTAATGCTCCTACTTTGGTATCTATAGTAAGGAATTTTGCAAGAATGAACCCTCCCGAGTTCCACGGTTTAAAGGTAGATGAAGATCCGTAAGAGTTTATTGATGAGGTGTATAAGGTGCTGGTTATTACGGGGGTGACTTTGGAAGAGAAAGCGAAGTTGGCGTCTTACCAACTTAAGGGAATTTCCCAAGTTTGGTACACTCAATGGAAGTCCAAGAGAATTGACAGAGGTCCTGTTGGTTGGGAATTCTTCAACCTTGCTTTTGTTGATCATTTGTTCCCACTTGAGCTAAGGGAAGAAAAAGTAATTGAGTTCATAAATCTCAAGCAAGGCCACATGAGTGTGAGGGAGTATGAACTCAAGTTCACCAAGCTATCTAAGTATGCTCCTTCTTTGGTTGCCGATCTCGTGCCCGAATGAGTCAATTCATATCAAGAGTGTCCAACTTGTTTCTAAAGAATATTGAATGGCAATTCTTATGAAAGAAATGGATATATCTCAAGTCATGACCTATGCCGGAAAATTGGAAGGAGAGAAGCTCAAAGAGATAAAGATGAGGGAGTCCAAGAGGGCTCGGTTTAAAGATGGGTTCTCAAATGCTAAGACCGGTGGTGGTAATGGTCATTTTCAACAAGGCCAAAGATTCCAAGGCCAACGTTCCTCTGAAGACTCGGGACAAAGATTTGACAAGGATAGGTTGTCATATACTAAGTGCGATGGTGGAGGTATAAATACTAGTGGTACAACTCTCCCTAAGTGCACCAAGTGTTGAAGGAATCATGGGGGTAAGTGTTTGGTTGGAACGTATTACGACCCAAGCCTAGGGCCTAGACGTGCCATGGAGAATAAGACACCCGGAGGTACCTCACACAAGCCTCTTAGCATTCATTAAGCATTTCATTGGTAATGATAAATAATAACAAGCGGAAATTAAAAACATTTTCCATTTTTTGTCCAAACATACCTCTACTAATAGACTTGGCGGGGGCTAAGACATGTCCCTAGCTCACCCTCAAAATAAGTGTCAAGAAATTCCTAAAACAAAGTCTTACTATTCTACGTAACATAAGCTTAGAATAAAAAAAATGTTCCCGAACTATGGGAACTCACTAAAAGCAATCTTCAAAACTAATTCGATCTAGCCACGTAGAGGAGGTTGAGGAGCGACGTCAGTCCCTACATGGTGATATCATGTAGGCAAAAGTATGCGTTAGTACTTTGAATGTACTAAGTATGTGAGAGCACATACTTTACCTTATGATAGACATAGTAGGCATCATATGCTATATCTTAAACATTGGAAAAGGGACCTTGTACCTTTGTGAGAGCAACCATTAACCGACATAAACCATGTGAGCTATAACATGGAGTCCCGATATTACCCCTACATCGGAGAAAATGGGGAGACTACTTGCCAAGGTATACTCCTATATGCCTAAGTGGATCCACTAAGCTACTTAAAGGATAAAGCCTCTACTAACGGGTGACCCTTTTTAAGTAATCAAGCCTCTACTAACGGGTGATCCTTCTTCCTATGGTGGCACGTAGTTATGGGACAATGGGATCTTTCTATGGGTCTCTTGCCTTTGCTACGGGAGAGAATTCCTATCCCAAGGTCCACTCGGTGCTAGGTAAACTCTCAATGGAATAGATAAACCATAATTCATAAAGTAAATCATCGTATGGAGGGGCCGTATCTACTACCCGTCCATTTTTCATAAGAACAAAATCATAGAATAGCTTCTTAACTTTGTCTCATGTGATGTGAGTGTAGACATTTCTTCAACACATGTCTTTATCCACAAAAATATCTTTAGGGCCTTAACTCACCCTATCATTAACTTACTTGAACATTATAGACTCATCGTTCACAAAACTTATATGCAAAGAGCACCTTTAAACTTATTTGTAGACATTATCAAACATTTATTTCAATTTTGCTTTATCATAAGAACTAGGTGGGTTCAAATAAATCAACTTTCAAGTCATTTAAATCAATGCTAGCATGTATGAGAGTGAAAGAATTTATCATTTAAAACATCTTAAAACAACCCACCAATATACTCTAAAACTACTTTCAAGCCTTCATAGATGGACCTTGATAAATCATCCATTTCAGGTAAATAAGGATCACCATAAGTCAACATAGACAAACAAACTTCAAATATTCAAGAATCTATACATTTGAAATCGTAGTATGAAAATCCCTAAAATTTCTCATCACTTGAAATTAAGAGTCAATACATATATATATCAATAGGAGTAAATAAACTTAAATATACCATAATCTATGCATTTGAAACCATTATGTAAAATAACATAAGATTTTATCATTTAAAATGGAAATACTAGATTGAGAAAACTTTTGGGCTCCATGGGTGGAAGGACCCATGGATGAAAACCCACATACCTTGGGGACATAAAATCTCTATGAGAACTTGAGGAAGAATTGAGACTTGAATGTCTTGAATTGGAAACCGTAACCTTGCCTTGAAGCTCTTGGGAGAGTTTCAGAGGAGAGGAGTTTAGTATATTGAGTCTAATTGTGAGAAATGAGAGATTTAGAAGGTTTAGGATCCTTAGAGAGGGTCAATTCAGTCCCCAAAATGACTTCACTTTGGCTAAAACACAAGAAAAGACTAAAATGCCCCTAAAATCTGGAAAACGGGCTCAAAACCCTGCTGGCGCTATATTGGCGCGTCGCGCCAGCAGCCAAACTACTGAGGCTAGTTGCCTGAAATTTCTGCAGTGATAGTCTGTGGTAAAATGGTCATAACTTTGGATTCCAAACTCGGAATGAGGCAAGTTTGGTGGAGTTGAAAAGAGGACTCAAAGATCTTTAATGTGATAGGTTATGGGTCACACAATTCGTTATATACTAAGAGATATGGTTGTTTGACGTTGACCCTTATACGAACTCATTCGGAAACTTAGCCAATAGAAATTCTTTGGACTCGGCTTGGTGTTAGAGATCCCTTATGACCCCTAAACACATACAACACACTTCAAATACTTAGTAATTTATCCTAAATCATATATCCAACTAGAAGTCATCGAGTTTGATCCTATACGTATATGAAAAATTCTTCAGGTCTTGGCATAGAAATATTTGGGGTGTTACAGAACGGGTGCTTGTTTTGCATGTGGTAAAATGGGGCACAAGATCTCCAAATACCCTAACAAAGGGATATAAGGTCATTTTCAAGGGCAATCTACTCAAGGTGGACAAGCTCAACAAGGTGGTAGTCAATGCCAAAATAGGTTCTATACTCATCATGCTAGGAAAGAAGTGGATGAGACTCCCGATGTTGTTACGGATATGTTACGGGTCTTTACCTTTGATATTTCTTAATTACTTAATCCGGGTCAACTTGTCTTTTATTACTCCTTATCTTGCTACGAGATTTGACGTTCTCCCCAAAATTTTATTAGAGCCTTTTATTGTTTATACTCCCATTGGTGATTCACGGTTAGCCAAGAGAGTTTATAGAAATTATATCATATCGGTGTCACAATCCGAATTTGGGCCATGATGGAGTCTACTATAACCCCTGAGTAGGCAATCCAAAGCCAAGTCAAGTGGAAGTCAAACCTCAATCTAATTAAATAATTAATAACATAAGAAAGCGGAAGTAAAGAAAATATAACAAAACAAAAGTCGGGCTAGGGTATAGATATGTAAATATGATATAAAATATACAAAAGGCATGATAGTGACAAAAAATGATGAACTGACACTTGACCAACCTCGGGACCTGGTGTCACCTATATAGGAGCTATTAAGTACAAAATCTAACAAAATATATAAATATACAATACAGAACTGACTGTCCAAAATACAAAATACAAGTCAGAGCAAAAGAGGGAATGTAACAAGTCTCTGAACGCTGGAAGCTCATCGCAATCCAGATTTGTCACGGCTATGAATGATCAGGTGCGCGCTGGGGGTAGCTCGAATTCGGAGTTGCATAAAAAAGATGCAGAAATGCAGTATGAGTACCGAACCAAGGGGTACTCAGTAAGAATCATAGGCCGACCAAGCTCAGAAAAAATAAATATATAATAAGTAGCATGATAATAATAATAATAGTAGGGAAGAAGCAGACAACTACAGCTATGGGAAAAGGGGTATGGGAAGAATCATGCGGTAAATAAGTAAAACCCAACCAAACAAATAATCATATTAATAATCTCAACCCACAACAATATTAGAAGAACGAATCAGTATAAAATAGTAGATATAGATCATTATTTCTTCAAAAGTATCAAGGGGCGTCCAGAATTCACACCTCGAACTTCTCAATAATAATAATAATAGTAACCCGGATATGTATCAACCGGCCACCCAAAATTCACACCTTGAGCCTCCCAATATGAAATTCCATAAATAAAATATCGTCGGTATTTCTTAAAAAATAAATCCTTACCCTTACTCATCAACCAAATGTCTTAATCTCATCATTTTGTTGTCTCTTTAAAAAAGGTTTTTAACACCGACAAGGCAAATCAATACAAGTACTATGCAAAATCATATATCACTCAAACCGAGAAAAGTCCTTCAAAGCAACCAAATCAATAACATGACACTTCAGTATACCAAAAGCACAGTCTCAGGCCCAACATTTTAATATCATAAGCAAACAATGCATAAGCACAAACCAAAAACTTACAACAAGTGGCAACCAAAACCAAACAAGTCAAACAATGGTATCTTTGGTTCAGTCACCTAGAAGCAAGTTCTAAGTATTCTAAACGATGCAAACAAGTCAAGATATTGACTAGACTAAGTCTTTAACGACTAAAACCCCTAACTAGTCACTAACGATTATCATTGACTCCAAATGCTCAATAGGATATCAACACCTAAATCACCAACCTAATCACACATTACCACCTAAGATATATCAATTTCAACCACGCCATGTCTAACAAGAGTAAGTCATAACCTACCTCAAAGTCGAAACCACACATAAACCGCTAAACTTTAGCTTTTCCTTTCTGGACCGCCTCCAAATGATGCCACTCTATCAAATTATCAATGAAAATATCAAAACAAAGCCAATGATACCTATATTGCTATAATTAAAAATAGAACTAAAATCAGGTCAAATTCGACATTGGGACCCGTGCACAAAATTAGAAAACCAATTTCGTCACAAGGTCCCAAATAACTCAAGGAACTTGTGCCTCTGAGCACCGGAAGATCTCAAATAACCCCACCAATTTCAAGCCCTAGAATAGTCAAAAATGCAAAGAAAAAATGAATTTAAGTGAAACTACATGGTTTCTAGGATGAGGAAGGGCTCCGAAATATTCCCACAAGAATCTCCAACTCACCGGAACAAGAATTATTGAAGTTGGTCAAGATTTGCAATAAAATTGGAGTTTGATACATGTGAAATAAGAGGAAAAGTGGTTGGAAACAATTCTTAAAAGACCTCACTGTCAGCCCCGTTTGGCCTTCACGAATGCAGAGACAAGCTTTGCGAATACGGAGGTCAGTCAGTTGTCCTTCTGCGATCGCAGCGACTTGTCTGCGAATGCAGAGAACAAATACTTAAACAACCATGAATATGGATTGAGCCCCGTGAACACGGAGAACAATAATTTTTTCCTCCGCGAACGCAGCCCTTACTTGCAAACAGAAAGAGTAAATTTTAGGTACACTAACAGCTGTGTTGGTGCATTTCACTAAGGAAACAAGTCCCTCAATGGGGACTTGGAACTAATTTGGAATCTCCTTGAAACAAATGAACTATGCTACCCAACTGAACATGGCATTCTAGACCAAACAAAATCGACCGATTTCCCAACGGAAGTAGTTTCGAAAAAATACTGACCAAAGCCAAAGATTTTCAAAGAAAACACTTAAAATGTTCAAGCGACCAAAAACTCATTTTAATAACCTTGGGAACCCAACCAAAGGTCGTTGTAGACAAAACATAGAGTTCTGGAGCTAACTATACTGACGGAATTTTCATCCGAGTGCAGTTATTCAAACAGTTGACTAAAGTCAACCCTTGGCCAAAACATAAAGTTAAAATAGCAAAACCATTTAAAACTCAGAATGAAAACTCCAAAACCCAAACCAACCTTTCTTATAGAGCATAATGGACTTTTAGAAGTTGATGGAATTGTCGGAATTCTCGTACGACGCTCGAATCTCTGGATATTGACTAAAGTCAACTCTTTCAAACCTTAAGCCTCAAAAATGGCCAATCACTAAAAACTCAATCGGACACCTTGGAGATCATCCCACCGATAGAAATATCACATAGGAGCTATAAGAAAGCTACGGTAAGGGGTAAAATGGTAAAAACATATAAAAGAACAAAAATGACCTTGGAGGTCATTACAATCGAACTTGAATAAAATTATTCCATATTATCTTGTTGAACTTGACATGACCGATTTTGACATTATTTTTTATATGGATTGGTTACATGCAGCTTATGCATCTATTGATTATAGAACCCGTAGGGTCAAGTTTCATTTTCCTAATAAGCCTATTCGTGAATGGAAGGGTAATAATTCGGTGATTCAGGGTCGAATCATCTCATGTCTAAAGGCCCAGAAAATAATTTTCAAGGGGTGTGTCTGTCATATAGTGTGGGTTAGGGATGTTGTTTCTGAAACTCCTAATCTTGAGTCGGTCCCTATTGTTAATGAGTTTCCCGATGTATATCTCGATTATTTGCCCGGTGTTCCTCCCGAAAGGGAAATCAATTTTTGTATAGATCTTCTTCCCGATACTCAACCTATTTCCATTCCTCCTTATCGTATGGCTCTGGCAAAACTTACGGAATTGAAAGATCAATTGAAAGACTTGTTGGATAAAGGTTTCATAAAGCCAAGTATTTTACCGTGGGGTGCTCCCATGTTGTTTGTTAGAAAAAAGGATGGATCACTTCGAATGTGTATAGACTACTGGAAATTGAATAAGGTAACCATTAATAACAAGTATCCAATTCTGAGAATAGATAATTTATTTAATCAATTTCAAGGGGCAAGTTACTTCTCTTAAATTGATCTTCATTCTGGGTATCACCAATTAAACGTAAGCGTGTGATATTCCCAAGACAATAATTTGAACAAGGTGTGATCATTTTGAATTCTTAGTCATGTCATTTGGGTTGACTAATACTCCCGCTATCTTCATGGATTTAATTAATTGAATTTTCAAGCCGTATTTAGATATGTTTGTTGTGGTATTTATTGATTATATCTTTATTTACTCCTGAAATTAGGAAGACCGTATGGGTCACTTGAGGATTGTGTTGCAAACTTTGAGGGATAAGAAATTATTTTCCAAATTTATTAAATATGAATTTTGGTTGAAGTCCATGGCATTCCTTAGTCACATTATTTCCGGTGATGGTAACATGGTTCATCCAAAAAAAATAGAGGCGATAAATAATTGGCCTAGACTATTGTCTCCTTTTGATATTAGAAGATTTTTGGGCCCTAGTGGGATGGTTTGAAGTAGGTGAGGTAGCATTGATTGGTCATGATTTGTTATTTGATTCTATGGAAAAGGTAAGGTTTATAAGAGAAAGGCTAAAGGCTGCCCAAAGTCTTCAAAAGTCTTATTCAAAGAATAGGAAAAGAGACCTGGAGTTTAGAGTGGATGATCGGGTCTATTTGAAGGTTTCGCCCATGAAGGGTATTATGCATTTTGGTAAGAAAGGGAAATTGAGTCCTAGATATGTGGGGCCCTACAAAAACTTGAAGTGTATTGGCAAGGTGACATATGAGTTAGACTTGCCATTGGAGTTGGCTATTGTTCATCCGATGTTTCATGTATCAATGTTGAGGAAGTTTGTGCGGGATCCAAATTATATTGTGCCATTGAAAAATGTGAGTATTGAAGAAAGCTTGACTTATGAGGAGATTTTGGTGGAAATGTTTGACCGGCAAGTGAAAAGGTTAAGAAATAAAGAGGTTGTATCCATTAAGGTCTTATGGAGGAATCAAGAAGTTGAAAGCGCTACATGCAAAGTGGAAATGGATATGCGGAAACGATATCTTTATCTCTTTCCTTCGGATTCATCTTAAGGGTCTTAGACATCTATACTCAAATTGTCTAAAAACTCGTATGTTTCGACTTCTCCATGTCATGACATATGCATGCATACCATGTAAATGATTTTTAAATGATGTTGATATTTAGAAGTTGCATATTGCATTCATGTTACATTGTTGCATACTCACTCTTTTTTACACAAGCTAGCTCATATCTCATTCGAGGATAAATGTTTCCAGGGGGAGATATTATAATATCCCGGGTATGAGAAAGATAGAGTATGATATAATAAGGTGAATAATTAGCCTTGATTAACTCATTGATAGGACAAGGGAGATTTTCATTAAGGGCAATATATTGTTTCCCTATTTTTAAGTGGGGATCAATCTAGACAGTTTTTGGGGCTAAGTTCCTAATCTACTTAATCCCCAAAGTTCCTCATTCTCCTCATTCATTCACTAATCACCTATTCTACAAATCCTCTCTCTACAAAAGGCTCAAGACCTCTATTGAAGACCTAGAAATGATTCTTCCAATTTCTTTATTGATCTTCAAGTTTTTCTTCAAAGATTCTTCGTAATTCATATTCAAGGTATGTGAGTTTTATTCATGGGTACCTTTCACCCATGGAGTTCAAAGAATTTCTTAAATCCTCCATGAATTTCAATTACATCGTTGAATCTTTTCAATTTCAATTTAAATTTCATCAACTATGATGTATCTTGTGAAATCAAATTGATATTTATAATAAATTGATAAGTAATTGCTTGGGATTGATAGATTCTTCATATTTATGCATTATATTTCTAATTAGGGACTTAGGATCTCATTATAGGGGATGAAAACTCACGAAACATGATGAAAAATCAAGAAATTTTCTAGGAAAAGGGTGGGGCAGTGCGCCACCAACGCGCCAAGACAACCTCTCTGAAGTTCAGGGGCTGGAGCAGCGTGCCAGGCCCTGGTCCCTGAAGTTCAGGCCTTGGGGTGGTGCGCCAGAATGCACCACTGCCCTGATTCTCCCCTACATGCCCCTTTTACATATTAGAGTTGTACCCCTCATCAACTACTCTTTCAATTCATGAATTATATTTTATTTATCATTTAACCTCTCATCTAAGAATGAATTACTACTTAATTATATGATGTTGCTTTCAAGTATGACTATGAAAGTACAATTTCAAGTATGTTTCCAAATATGAGTTGTTGTGTGACTTAGGATCCTTAATGAAGAAGGTGACCTAAGCCTCAACGATGATTGATACAAGAAGTATTTTTTAATGATAGAAGGCATACACCTACATTGCATGATAATGAACTTAATGAAAAAGTGACTCAAGATCCTTATTATTGGGGTGACTTGAGTTCCTTAATAACTATTCCTATGAACATGTTATGAAGTATGATTATGAAAATCTATGATTTATACAAGTATGATCTATTAATATGATTATGATTAATATACGTATTCTGTGGGTTGATATACTTAGCACCGAGTGGAATTTGAGGTGTGGGATCGACCTAAGCCCTATAGAAACCTCTAGTCTCTTAAACTACGTTATAACCATAGCCTTATGTCCTAGATATGGATCCAAATATAGCTCTTAATGATGGAAATGATTAGACAGAGCCTACCTTGCCAAGTAGCCTCCCTCCTTCTCGATGTGGGGATTATCAGATTCCATGTTATAGCTCGTATGGTTTTAATGTCATTTAAGGTTCTCTCCCACATATGTATACTCTCTTATGTTCTTGATGACGTCAATTATGTCTCTTAATTCTTTCATCATTACAATTTCTCTCATGACCTTACTTATCCTACTCTATACCATGTTTATTATTTGGCGAAACCCATCAGTGGCCCCTGAAAGTTGGCACCAACTTTCACTTAGATATCTAAATCAAGAGATGTTCATTTTATACACTCAAGTAAGGGTCAAATGTGTCATCTTGACACTTTTTTGACAATCACAAAAATATATTAGGTGTGTGTAATACACTCGCCTGAAGTGTCAAAAGCAGCGAATTAAATAAAGATATGTGGCATATACATATACATATACATATATATATACATATATATATAAATATACATCTCCTAGTTTAGGTGTCTAAGTGACACATTCGACCCTTACTTGAGGTGTCTAAAATGAAAATCTCCTGGTTTAGGTGTCTAAGTGAAAGTTGGTGCCAACTTTAGGGGGCCACTGATGGGTTTTGCCTTATTATTTTGATCATCGCAACTTATGCTTTACGTTGCATGGAATGTCCTCATACTTACTACATCCAAATGTACTAATGCATATTTTCCTACATTGTCTCATAATGTAGGGGTTGAGGATCACATTCCTTCTACATGTGGCTAGTGACTTGCTATCTTACAGAGTTGGTGAGTCCTCATTTTTCCATGGGAAATCTGTGAGTTGGTCCTTTCTTTTAAAGACTTGTTATCAAACTTTGAGGGTGAGATGGGAAAATGTCTTATCCCCTACCTATGTTGATAAGTAGAGGCTTTTTGGACACACTATGTAGAGTCTATGTTGTCGTTTTGACTCATCTATGATAATTTCACAAATTTATTGTAATGTATTGAGTTGATTCTTATTATGCCTTTTATTTGTTCGTGTATGATATGTAAAGAGGCTTGGTTGGAGCCCTTCGAGGTTTTGATCATCGTGTCACGTCCTGTCCCTAGTTTAGGTTGTGACAGGTGGGTCCTCCGTGCAGCCCAAGTTGTAAGTCTTAATGAAGGGTATTTTAATCATTCCCTATTTAAGTAATGAATGTGGAAGGTTTTGGGACTATATTCTCACCTATTAACTACCCAAATATTCCCTAACCCTCTCATTCTCTCATTCACACCTAAATTCTCAAATCTTCTCTCCCAAATTTTCTATCAAGAGTCTTCTTTTCCTCAAGCAACTCAAGGGGGATATCTTCAAGGTCAAGCTTCTATTCTCTTCAATTTAGGGCAGTAAGTTCAAGGTATGTGGGACTTTATCTATGCAAATCGTTCATCCATGGAATCCCAAAGATTTCTTCTCAAATTCTTTATGATTAATCAAAAGCCCTAATTTCATGATTTATGTTGGGTCTTCTCAATCATGATATATTTATATGATATTAACCTAAATATACATAATTCACATCATATTGCATGATTTCAAGTTGAATTTTAATGACCCATACTATGTTCTAGTTTCAATTATGATTTATGAGATATGATCATGATTTTCAAGTTATATTCTCTGAAAGCTTTATGAATGAGTTAAAAATGCTCTATGCAAAGAAGTTTATGAAATATGATTCTATGAAGTTTCAAGTAAAGTTAATGATAGGGAAGGTTAATTCCCTAAAGATGTTTAAAATCAAAGATATGTAATAATGGAAGGCCTACACCCACATTGCATGAGTTATATGACAAATGAACTAATCTTGTAATGTTACTATGATGATGTTAGATGAGCTATTCTTATGATGTTTTATAAATATGGATTGATATCTTTAATTATTTTTCCCTATGATGTTTATGATCATATTTTATGAGGTCTGTTGGGATAATGACTAACAACCGAGAGCATTTTTAGGTGGTGTTTGGCCTAGTAACACAGTTAGTTACCCAAGAAAATCCAAGTAGCAACCTTTAGTCTCAAACTATATTGCTTGTGTAGGTTCAAAGATTCCAATATGGAGAAACTAGTGGATCCACATAGCACAGTTAGATGAGTTACTATTGGAGTATGCCTTGGCAAGATAGCCTCCCCTGTCTCGATTCAGGAGTCAACGGATTCCATGTACTAACTCGTATGGTCTTATATATCGGTTAAAGGTCCTATCCTACAAAGTTTCAGTTTAGTTATGAGTTCTTATGATGATTATGTATAAGGATGCATTAACCAATGAGAAAAAAATTCTTTAACGCTTTCCTGAATTTATTTATGTTTTAAAGATATTGGTCTTGCATCCCATGATTTATGTTGATTACGTCTTATTCTTATTGATGCATCTTCTCATATACTCAGTGCATTTCATGTGCTAACGCATACTTTTTTTTACATTGTATCATAATATAGGGACTGATGAACATGTTCATCCTCTTCCACCTCGTGGCTAGAGTTTACTATTAGCTTCTTGTTGGTGAGTCCTCACAGTTTGAGGACATGATATTTATTTCACATTTGATAATTATACCTCACTACTCTTATGTTGTCTATTGGATGAGATGGTAGATTGTCTCACGTCCCAATTTAGTAGTAGAGGTATGTTAGATAGTAAAGAGTCTATGTTGTCACTTTCTCAGTTTGAGACTTTCTAGTATAGTAAATTGGTTCTCAAAGTTAGTAGTGGTCCTATATTCTAGGAAATGTTTATGCGGTAGAAGAGTTGGATTGTGGTATAATAGGAGGTGCAATAGTAGAAATATTAGAATTGGCAGCGGAAGAAGATAGTAAGCCGGGAATTAAAAATGTAATTGTTATGGATAGTGATTCTGGGATAGTAAGGACTTTGTGACTAGGTCTATAGGGCATACTTATCATTTTGCATTCTTTCTCTTGTCTATTTACATGAAATCATTGTGTTGGATTCAGGTTGCCGATGATGCCAACCAGTACTTATTATTTGTACTTATACTCTTCTTGCTATACTATTTGTATTAGTCTGGTTCCAGAGTCGGTGATATTTCTTAGGTGAAAATAATTATGATATTTGACATCTTCTACTCTTGTTTTCAATATGGTGGGATTTGTGTCTTATTTATTTTATATATCGCATTCCTTTAGAAGATCTTTTACCTTTTTAGACTAGTTCCTTGTGAGGGCTATTTTGGTATTTTAAAAAGAGTTTTCATGGTACTTGTAAAAGAATTCCTATTTATTTTACCAAGGTTGAATTTATTCTTGATGATTAAAATGATAAAGTATTGTGTTTTGTTTATTCTTCATGACCTATTTTTTAAAATGGGTAGAAATATTCTTCGATCTAGGTGTTAGAGTAGGTGACCGTACGGTCGGTGGGTTGGATCATGACAGTTCAAGAGGCTATAGGACTTTAGAAAACTCTCTTCTCTTTCTTTCTTTGTGCTATAACTTGATTACAATTGGTATATGGAGATCCAAATGGGTATCAAAATCCCTTAAGTATTTCTGTCATAGATGGTCGACACTAGAAAAATTAGGGGCCAAGGAAATAACTCTAACTATGGAATCAGCGGCTTGAGGGCGGGGAAGGGGTAAGGAAAAGGGAATAGGGAGAGAAACACCTGAGCCCAGGTAGAGGTGGAGCCAAAGACGACAAACCCTCCCCCACCCCATGATCATGTTGAGATAGCATACAAGGATGACACGGGACCAGAGGTGGCATGATGGTTGGGAATGTAGGTCTTCCCCCTATGTCATTTGAGGTTGTTCAACAGGCGCTGTCATTTCTAAGTAAGTGGGGGAGTACAGAAGTCACTCCCACTATGTCGGCTAATCAAGTTCTGGGTACCCATCCTAATGTTTCCATAGAAACCAGCATGGCTGAAGCTTCAGGTAAAAATGTATACTTTCGTCCAATACTAGGCCCTGTCATGATCTGGACCGAGTATGAGTTACTGACCAGGTTCTTGAAATTAAGACCTTCTTGATTTCATGTACAGATAATGAGGATGAACTCGAGTTTATATTGGATTGTTAAGAGAGATTACATAAGTTGGGTATTGTGCAACAGCATGGAGTAGAGTTTGTTACTTTTCATTTGTAGGGTGATGCCAAGTAGTGGTGGAGGGCTCATATGGAGTATCGTTCATCAGTTTTGCCTCCAATGATTTAGGCCCAGTTTCATGCCTTGTTTTGCGAAAAATATGTGCCTCGTACCCGTAGGGATCACAAAAATAACAAGTTTTTGGCAATTGAATAGGGCAACATATTTATTGCAGCTTATGAGGCTAAGTTTCATGCCTTGTCTCTCTATGCCACCCAACTATTTGGCACTGGTGAGGAGAGGATTCTTATGTATGTTAATGGCCTGAATATAGAGTTGAAGATTCTATTTGTTCATATGAATTTTATAGGGGAGAGTTTTAATGATGTGATAGATTATGTGAAGAAACTAGAGAGGGTTAGGCAGGTTGAGTAGGCTAAGGTACTAGCTAAGAATAACAAGACTATGGGTAACTTCAGTGGTTCTTACTCCAGAGTTCCCAATCAATACATTTTTTAGCTCGTCGTATTCAGTTAGTCATGCCAGCTTATATAGGCTTTCATTCAAGGGTCCTTCAGTAATCTCCAACTCTTAACAGTTAAAGAGCTTATTATTCTTCTACCAAAAGTCCCTCTCTCAACTAAGGATGCTTTTATTGTGGTAATTTAGGTCATTTTAAGATGAAAATCCCTCTCAGACAGGCAGGTAATCACATGCAATAGCAGACTAAGGCTATAGTGTCAGTAGGTAGAGGTGGTAATGACAAGGGACGCCTGAAAGGTAGGCAAGGTAACTATTAAGAAGGTTGTGGAAATAGAGGTAATTGTAACATAAGGAGGGGAGTGGTACAACCAGCTATGGAGGTTACCAAGATCGATGAAAGAGCCTATTATTATGCCTTTCCAGGTAATTCTAAGGCCGAGGTATCTGATGTTGTGATAATAGGTATTATTCTCATCTGTGACTAGATGTCTTCAATTTTACTTGATTTGGTATCCACATATTCTTATGTATAGGTAAGATTTGCATTAGGTATTGACATAATTTGTGATTCTTTTGAAGCTCCTATTCATTTTTTTATCCCAGTTGGGGAGTTTGTGGTAGTGACCCATGTGTATCATTCATGCTCTGTAGTATTTGTGGATCTTCAGACTTGGGTAAATTTGGTTACTTTGGATATGCTAGACTTTGATGTGATCTTGCATATGAGAAACCTTGTGGGAACGGATTGTTTAGCCTTCTTAGCTCATCTTTTAGATATTAGTGCGGAGTCTCTTTTTCTTGAGTTAGTCCTAGTGATTTCAGAATTTCAAGGGGTATTTCCTATAGATCTTCCTAGTATTCTTTTGAATAGGGACATTGACTTCTATATAGATTTGGAGTCGGGCACAAGCCCAATATCTATTCCTCATTATATTATGGCTCTGAAAGAGTTGAGAGAACTCAAAATGTAGCTTTAGGAACTTTTGGATAAGGGGTCTATTCGTCCTAGTATTTTGACTTGGGGTTCCCTAGTCTTATTTGTGAAAAATAAAGGTTGTAGTATAAGGATGTATTTAGACTACATGCAATTGAATAAGGTTACTAGTTGAAATAAGTGTCCATTACCCGACATAGATGATATTTTTGATTAGTTTCAGGGTTCTTCTTTGTTTTTAAACAATGTCTTAAGGTCAGGGTACCACTAATTGAAGATTAGGCATAATGATATACCTAAAAAAACTTTCAGGACTCGATATAGGCATTATAAGTTCTTGATAATCTCATTTGGATTAATCAATGCGCCGGAGGTTTTCATGATTTTGATGAATGGCATCTTTAAGTCATTTTTGGAATCCTTTGTGATTGTATTTATAGACAATATCTTGATCTACTCCAAGAGTAAAGAGGAGCATTCAGAGCATATTCGCACCAGTTTGGGAATTTTGAGGAAATAGAAATTATATTCCAAGTTTTCAAATTGCGAATTTTGGTTGACTTTGGTTGCTTTTTTAGGACACATCTCGAAAAAAAGGGTGATGGTGGGATCCGTAAAAGATTGAGTTAGTTAAGATTTAGGTTTGGTCTATCTCTATAACTGAGGTTAGAAGCTTTGTGGGTATTGCCGGATACTACGCGGGTTTGTCAAGAACTTTGCTTCCATTGATACTCACTTGACAAAATTGACTCAAAAGGAGGTACTATTTATATGGTATGACAAGTGTGAGGAGAACTTCCAAAAGCTCAAGATTCTCTTAACAATAGCTCTTATCCTATCATTGCCAGTTGAAGGTAAGGATTTCATTTTTTTTATGCTTCACATTCGGTTTTAGGTATTGTATTAATGCACGATAAGAATGTTATATCTTATGCTTCGAGGAAATTGAATCCTTGCAAGAAGACTACCCAACCCATGATTTAGAGTTGGAAGCGGTGGTTTTTTGTACTTAAAATCTAACAAGATTGCCTCTATAGTGTCAAGTGTCAAGTGTTCACAGACCATTGTATCCTGCAACATATGTTTACACATAAAGATTTGATCTAAGATAGAGGAGGTGAATGGAGTTGTTGAAATATTATGACGTGACCATCCAGTATCATCCGGGTAAAGCCAATGTAGTGGTTGAGGTATTAAGCCAAAAAAAAGGGTCAGCATGGGCAGTTTTGGTTTGTTTAGGGGTGTCTAAGTGGCCCTTGGATAGAGAGATTCAAACTCTAGCATCCAAGTTCATGCAGTTAGACATTTCAGAAAATGGTGGGGTATTGACCAGTATCAAGGTTAAACATATATGTTTTTGAATAAATCAAGGCCAAGCAGTTTGAGAATGTGTAATTGAACATGCTCCAAAATAAGGCAGTGTCTGGGGAGGCCCCGAACTCTGCCCTTGATGCGTGTTTGGTGTTATTTTTTAGAGGGTGGATTTGTGTCCCTCAAGTTGATGACAAGGTTCAAAATGTGTTGGTAGAAGCTCACGGTTCACTGTCACAACCCAACTACTAGGCTGTGTTGGCACCTACTCTAGAACCTAGATGGGAGAATCCTTACCACCTGACAAAAATGGATAATGCAAAAGTAAATAAAAACATGATATATCATGTTATTAACAAATAAAAATAAGTATCAAACTTAATTTAAATAGAAAACCTTTTTAAAGTACAACAAAATCCTCTCTAGGAACTTGTCTAAATAGGTACAAGAGCTTCTAAGAATATGAATCAACATGAAAGAAAATGGACACAGCTTTCACCATAGGCAGAGATGAATGAAAGTTGTTAGAGACCATCATCATCTTCACCTAAGAAACATCACTGATCTTGCAACCAGACTATAACAAATGGTATAGCAAGAGTAGTATTAGTATAAATAACATGTATTGATTGGCATCATTGTTCGACCTGAATCTACCATATAATACCATGTAAATATTTATAAGAAACTTGCAATATGAAACTTATTCAATCCCAATCCATACCACCATACTTCTACTACCTCAGGCATACTACTAATAAACCCACACACATTTTATCCTTAGCCTCCCTACCTTCTTCTGCTGCCAAGTCCACCACTATGATCCATTCCACCCTAGTCTTCTAACATAAATTAACTCCCTTAACACCCTAAGGTTTCCCAAACCTACCCATTTGACCAAATTCTAGAATTACGTTATTGATTCTAATCCCAAGTGCAAAATATACCAACTATCCATTAATCAATTAACTACCCTTACTTAAGATCTCATGCTTATTTCCCTAACACTTAAATCTTAGCTAATTTAGTGAACCACATGCAAATCTCTTACTTAGCCACCTTGACTCAACAACCCTACTAATCTGATATAACCCAGACCACCTTCATAGACTTAAATAATTCCAAATAATGAATATAAGCAACTTTCAGTCAACAACCAGACTAAACCACCACATGGAGCATGCCAGAACCACAATAACAACCTATATTGATTTCAACACTCTTTTTAAGTAACTTGAACCACTCAAGGATCCCTAAGACATTGTCTATGGTATTTAACATGCAATCTAAGTCTACACAAGAACCATCGCAATATTTGAACACAACTACCCAGTCACTTATAGACCAACATAATATATACATCATAATGAA
The DNA here is from genome assembly GCF_947179165.1 of Solanum dulcamara. Classification (NCBI taxonomy): domain Eukaryota; kingdom Viridiplantae; phylum Streptophyta; class Magnoliopsida; order Solanales; family Solanaceae; genus Solanum; species Solanum dulcamara. The sequence goes on along the minus strand of NC_077240.1, from coordinate 34,322,118 downwards.
TAAACCTGGTTCATTAATGGATAAAACACAGAAAAATCATCAAATATGTACCAGGCATAGAACTTAAACAAACTGTATAGTAACCTATACCAAGCGTGGTACCTAAGCCAACCAAAAAATTATTTTGTACCAGGTGTGTTACTCGACTTAACCAACAATCACAAATATCACACACAATTACAATCATAATGAACACAATAACACTTGTAAGCCACAAGAAAATAAGATAAATTCATTGCATAAGATTGACGACAAGATATTATTTCACATTCATCCCTTGTTATTTCTTAAACCCATATTGTAGAAGCAAAAGTAATGAACAATTTGCATGCACATAAATATATATAAACCCGATATTGAACCTCTTTAAGAGTACATATTCGTACCCAGGAATTCCCAATTATACCAATCCCAGAAATCACTAGAACCCAGTAATGTTTTGCTCCTAGTCCTCACTAGCATAATGGCACCACTTCAATCCAATTTCCCACAAATTCTTAACCCACAATAACACTCAACAATACCATACTAATTTTCCATCCTAAACAACAATAATCAACACTGTTTTTTCCTTCCAAACTTAGTGCATGAAGGTCTAGACATGAAATCTCCCATCAATCTACAATATATTATACATTAGAATCAGGTCTAACTACTCAGTTAAAGCCTAACTTACCAGGATGCCAAGCAACTGTCATAGAAATTTGAACTCGTACTTCTAGCTCCATGAAGTTGAATTCTGTTGGAAGTAGGCCTGAAATCCATGGCTTTTTCCCTCCTTTGCGTAGGAATATTTTCTATCTATTGCTCCTAAGCTTGGAGCAACCAAAGAGGATTTTACAGGATCCCTTCTCCTTTTTACAACTGAAAAAAAGAAGTCCAGTTATAAAATTCACATCCTAAGTTTTTGGTCTCATCATCTCACTATAGTGGCTAGCGAGCTGCTACAGTAACGGTACCATAGTGAGAAAATTCCCTCTATGTTAGAGTGATGTCAGCCTGGGTTAATTTCAAATTCTTAAATTTTCATCGTGTCACCCCTAATTAATTAAATAGGTGCATCTCAATAATTCTCATAACTTGAAAAGAAATACTTATCGAATAATAACAGAATAGGTTGTTATGATACTTGATTCATTTGGACATAACCAATATGTAGTGAGACTTGAGAAAACTTTATTGGCCACTATACCAAGAGTTGAGGCAGCTTTATTGGTGGCTTGAGATGAAAAGGGACATAGCTAATTTTGTATCCAAATGTCAAAATTGTTAGCATGTAAAATATGAGAACTAAAGGCCTGCAGGATTGCTTCAAAGGATGTCCATTCTTGAGTGAAATTGGGAAAGGATAACCATAGATTTCATAGTGGGTCTTCTTAAGACCTTGCAAAAGTATGACTTAATTTGGGTTATCATGGATAGGCTGACTAAATCAATCCATTTCATTTTGGTTAGGATAGAGTACAACTCCTAGTAGTTAACCAAGAAAAATATCAAAGAGATAGTGAGGTTGCACGGGTATCCTTTTCCATCATTTTTCATAGAGGTACACTATTTATTTCTAAGTTCTGGGGCAAGTTACACAAATAGTTAGGACCTGTAACACCCCAAAAATTTCTACGCCAAGACCCAAACTATTTTTCATATGCGTATAGGATCGAACTCGATGACTTCTAGTTGTATATATGAGTTACGATAAATTCTTAAGTAATTAAAGTGTGTTATATGTGTTTAGGGGTCATAAGAGACCTCTAACACCAAGCCGAGTCCAAAGAATTTCTATCGGCTAAGTTTCTGAATGAAGTCGTATAAGGGTCAACTTCAAATGATCATATCTCCTAATATATTATGAATTAGGTATTCCCTGACCTATCAAATTAAAGGTATTTGAGTCCTCTTTCCAACTCCATCAAGTTTTTCTCATTCCGAGTTCGGAGTCAAAAGTTATTACTATTTTTCTATAGACTATCACTGTAGAAATTTCAGGCCTGGGGCTACAGTGGCGCCCGGCGCCACTATAGCGCCCGAAACTAGCCTCAGTAGTTTGGGTGCTGGCGTGGCGTGCCAGCTATAGCGCCAGCAGGGTTTTTAGCCTATTTTCTAGATTTTTGATAAAGGACAACTTGGACATTTTCCCTAAATGTATATACCCGAACTTGGACATGTTTGGGGATTATGTTTTCAGTCTTTCACCTCCTAAAAACCCTAAACTTCATCCTCCTCTCTCTCAAATCACCCTCTCCAATTTTTTTTCTCAAACTCAAAGGATTCAAGGCTACTCATTGAAGACCAAGAATCAAACTTTCTTAAAAGCTTCAATCTAAGGTATGTGGGTTTTCAACCATGGGTTCTTCCACCCATAGAGCCCAAATGTTTTCTCAATTTAGTACTTCAATTTTAAATGATGAAATATTATGATATTTTATATGATAGTTTCAAATGCATAGATTATGGTATATTTTAAGTTTATTTACTCCTATTGGTATATATATGTATATGGACTCTTAATTTCAAGTGATGAGTTTTTATGGATTTTCATACTATGATTTCAAATGTATAGATTCTTGAATATTTGAAGTTTCTTTACATATAGTGATGGATATTGATTTTTTATTTCATGAAGTTGTGATGTTATTAAAGTGCCTATGTGAAGTCTTGAAAAGAGTTTTAAGACATATATGGTGGGTTGTTTAAAAATGTTTAAATGATACATTCCTTCACTCTCATACATGCTAGAATTGATTTAAATGACTTGAAGGTTGATTGATATGAACCCACCTAGTTTCCTGTGGTAAAGTAAAGTTGAAATGAAGTTTGACTCCAATGAATGTCATGAAGTAAATGTTTATGAAGGAAAGTCTCTACGAAATAATTGTTTGATGAAAGGGTTTCTTAGCCAAAGTAAGGTTTCAATGTGAAAGGACAATTATCACATTGAATCAAATGAAATATTTAAGGTTATTATATGACATGTATGACCTCCCTATAGGCCGTCAATACTTTTGAACATCTTTCTAAAAAGGAAGGTCCGATTAGCATGGTATTCAAAATACCATCATTGATTGTAGATCTAATCTTCTTATATATCAAGGTTTATTAATAGAACGGTAAATAGGGCATGGAAGCCATGATGATATTATAAATCAAAGGTTTTAATGAGCTATTCCACCGATGATGATTTGATGTCTAAGATATACAATGCTTATGTTATTATGATACTTAAATGTTATTCTATTGAGAGTTTACCTAGCACCGAGTGGACCTTGGGATAGGCACTCTCTCCCGTAGCAAAGGCAAGAGACCCGTAAAAAAATCCCATTGTCCCATAACTATGTGCCACTGTAGGAAGAAGGATCACCCGTTAGTAGAGGCTTAATTCCTTAGAAAGGATCACCCATTAGTAGAGGCTTGATTCATTAGAAAGGGTCACCAATTAGTAGAGGCTTGATTCCTTAAGTAGCTTAGTGGATCCACTTAGGCATGACGGAGTCTACCTTGGCAAGTAGTCTCCCCCTTTTCTCTGATGTAGGAGTAACATCAGGACTCCATGTTATAGCTCACATGGTTTATGTCGGTTTACGGTCGCTCTCATAAAGTTAAAAGGTCCCTCTTCCAATGTTTAAGATATATCATATGATGTCTACTATATCTATCACAAGGTAAAGTATGTGCTCTCAGAAAGCTAATGATTTCTTTCAAAAGGTTTATGGAATACTTATTTACTATTCATGGTATTTTTCAAGTATATGGTTTCTTATAATGACTCATAGTTACCTCTATGATGCTCAAGTTTCTTTTATGATTCATAATGGTTTCTATATTTCATTGACTAAGCTTCATAACTCTAAAGGATATTTCAAAAGATCGCAAGGTTTTAGCATGGTCCATTGCATCACCTTATTGTATAATTATATATTGCATTGCATACTCACATACTTAGTATATTTAAAGTACTAACGCATACTTTTGCCTACATGATATCACCATGTAGGAACCGACGTCACTCCTCGACCTCCCCCACGTGGCTAGCTTGAGTTAGTTTAAGATTGCTTATGGTGAGTTCCCATGTTTTGGGAACAACATCATTTTTATTCTAAGCTTATCTTATGTAAAATAGTAAGATTTTTATTAAGGCATTTCTTGACACTCATTTTGAGGGTGAGCTAGGGACATGTCTTAGCTCCTGCCAAGTCTATTAGTAGAGGTATGTTTGGACACAAATGGGAAATGTTTTTATTTCCGGTTATTATTGTTTTTATCATTACCAATGAAGTGCTTAAGGAATGCTAAGAGAATTTGGTGAGGTACCTCCGAGTGTCTCATTCGTCGTGTCACGTCTAGGCCCTAGGCTTGGGTCGTGATAGGACACAACTCACTTTTAGCATAGCTTTTCATCCTCAGATGGATGGTTAGTCGGATAGTATGATTCAAGTGTTGTAGGACATGTTGAGAGCATGTGTGATTGATTTTCAAGGTCATTAGGATCAGTTCTTATAGTTGTGTGAATTTTTATACAACAACAGTTATCACTCTAGTATCGATATGACACCATTTGAGGCACTTTATGGGAAGGGATGCATATTTCCCATGGAGTGAAGCCTCTGGGTGTTTACTATGTGAGGGAAGCTAAGGAAAAGGTGAGAGGTATCAAGTTTTTGGTAGCCCAGAGCATACAAAAGAAATATGCGGATCGCAAGGTAAGGTTCATGGTATTTCAGGGTGGTGAATAGGCTCTAGTGAAAGTATCACCAATGAAAAGAATAATGAAATTTGGAAAGAGAGTTAACCTTAGCCCTCGGTATATCAATCTAATTGAGGTTTCAAAATTATGGGGCTGGTAATTATAAGTTAGAATTTTCGCTTAGTTTGTTTGGAGTCTATCTAATTTTCCATGTATCCATGCTGAAGATATATCATGGGGATGGGGAGTATATTATCAAGTAGTATTTGGTCTTACTAGATAAGGACCTTTAGTAAAAGAAAGAGCCAGTTGTTATTCTTGATCAAGATGTCCAGATGTTAAGGATGAAGGAAATCAGATTGGTGCAAGTTCAATGAAAGCATTTTCCAGTTGAAGAAGCTACTTTGGAAATCAAAAAGAACATGCGGGACAAGGATGTACATACTACCTTCTTCTCGATTTAGCATATCTTTTTCTTATTTGATCATTCGATGATGAACGATGGATAAATTAGTATCTGTTATAATGACCATTTATGTCATTATGGGTGAGCTAATCATAAAGGAAATGGAGTGAGAAGTTTTTTGGATTAGGAAGTTGATCATTTCAGGCTAGGCTAGGCTTAAATGAAATTTGAACGAGGTGAATTCTAGGGAAATTCAGAAAAAAAATTGGGTAAAATATTAAAGTTAAAGATGTTTAGGAATCCGCATGACATTTTAGGATTGAATTCAAGTGAATAGAACACCCGGTATCGAACTTGACATGAAAGGGTTGGTTTGAAATATCAAGGTTTAAAGGTGTGTTGCACAATGGACAAACCTAGGAGAATTTTTGAGTTTCTCTCCCATGTCATTCATTGAGGTGAGAGACATGCTTCTATAGTGATGCTCAATATAGCAGAGAAATTCCCGCAAGAATAGAATTCAAGATGGTAAACCCTATCATAGCGAGTGGATCTCGCTATGGTGGCGCCACTATAGCGGGATCGAGCTGCTATGGCAGGATAAATCATACTTTATACAAAAACTTCTCCAAAAACATTCATTCTTACTCAAGAATATTTTGGAGTAGGGCAGGGGCACCTTTGGGAAAATTTCATCGATTTTCCATCAAGATTCTTCTTAAAGGTAAGTAAATTGTCTCCCTAATCTTGTACTTTGATTCCTATACCTTAGAATCGATAGTTACAGACCTTGGGGAGGTTTGGCTTGACCTAGGATGGAAAATATGCCATAACAAGGATTGGTGGATGTAGAAACCTTGGGTTTTGTTCATAAAATTATTTATTCATGATTATATTAACGTAATTCTCAAGTGAAACCATAAAATTGATAGTTTTAGGTAAATTATTGGTGGGAAAGCCCTAAGTTGGGTGGAAAGATCATGAGATTGGTCAGGGGTTTGCGATTAAGATATAATCTAAAGATATTTAGTCTATTTGAGTTGATTCTCTATTGTATTATTGTTTTAGACCATGATCAAGGTAAAGCTTCACAAAAGGGAAGGCTTACATTCATTAGAGAATTCGGGTATTGATTCGAGGTAGGTGATTGTCACGATCCAAACCTAGGGCCTAGAGTGGAGAATGAGGAACCCAAAAGTACCTCAAACAAGCCTCTTAGCATTCTTTTAGCCTTATATAGGTAATGACAATAAATAAACAAGTGAAAATCATAATAGTAAATCATCAACTTACATATGTACAACAATACCTCTAACTTTTAGATTTAATGGGGCTAAGACAAGTCCCTAGCTCACCCTCAATCATAATAGAAAGAAATGTCATAGTAAGTGTCTAAATATCTCAACATATCATAAGCTAGAAAGATAAAGGAGTATTGTTCCTGGAACATGAGAACTCACCAAAAGTAGTCTTCAAATGAAATCTCAACTAGCCACATAGAGGAGAACGAGAAGGAGCACCGGTCCCTACATGGTGATACCATGTAGGCAAAAGATTATGCGTTAGTACTTTGAATGTACTAAGTATGTAAGTATGCATGAACATTAAGGAAATATTAAACCATTTATGTAATATGAAACATAATGCAATGCATGCATAATCAATCATATAGATATCCTTTAAAATATTAATTTTGTGGGAAGATGACCATAACTGACATTTAAGATCATACGAGCTATTACCTAGAATCCAACATAATCCCCTACATAGGCCGGAGAGACAACTTGACGGGTATAACTCCGTCAACTCCATTCATTTCTTTAACTTTAACTTTAAGGGATTTCATGGATCCATTAGCCTAAGCCTACAAGGGCTCCTATGTTGGCACATAGTTAATGATACAAGGGGTTGCTACTAGGATTCCCTTAACGAATCTCACCTCAATGACCCATTCGGTGCTAAGTCAATCCCATGGAATAGTTTAATACTTCAAATAGTCACAGCATATAGCTTGAGAATTCAAAACATCATATTCAGTAGAATAGCTCATTAAAACATTTGGTGATTCAAATATGCAAGAATTAGACTTATAACATAAAGAACCATCATTCATAGCATTTCATCGTTCTTTTATTTTATAAGACTCCCTTTTTATCATAGACATTGCTTTCATAAACATTCATTTGGAGTCAAAGTTTTTAAGTCAAACTTCATTGAAAACATAGTAAAACTAGGTGGGTTCAAATCACTTCAACTTGCAAACATGTATGTAAATGAATATACATAAATACTTTGAAATCCATTAATTAAAAATCATGCTTTAAACAATCCACCATGAATTTCAAGAACCTTTAAAAAGATAAATAGAGAAAATACTTGCAAATCATCAATTCATATATATGAAATCATTTTGCATCAAAATAGACCAATAATCATTAGTTCAACCATGATTCATAATATTAAGTAGATATAAGAATTATCCATAAGAAAATATTACTTGAAATCAAGAGATTTAATTGAAAGGGTTTTTGGACTAGATGGGTGGAAGAACCCATGGATAAACACCCACATAACTTAGAGTAAATCTTAAAGAAATTAAACATAATATATCATATAATCAAAATACTTTAGGCATGAGAGTGGAAGGAATACTCTCATTGAAGCCTTACATACCTAGAATCCGAAGCGTTACTCAAAATTGAAGGACTTAATAACCACTTTTGAATCCTAGTAGTTTCTTCTCCCTGGATCGTTTTGTGTAATACTCAGAGTATATGAATCACCAAAATAGTATTTCTATACTACTAAAAACTAAAACTATATTTTGAGAATGAGTAAAGGAGTGTATACAGAGAAGAGTTGCTTGAGAAAGCTTGATGAACAAAATGATAAAATAAGGTAGTTATTTATAGGTGTGAAAGAGGGACCTAACAATAATTAAAATAATTATAAAGAAAAATTTGAAAATTTAATGGAAGATTGTGATGTCATGGGTGATGTCAAATGGATCTAGATCTTTCCATGGTTGGTGAGATGAACCTTCTTTTAATGGAATATCCTTTTTCGGAGCTACGTTTGAAAAAGATAACTTTCTCATTAGGATTTGGTATCTCATATAAATTATTTCTCTAGAAGTCTACTTTAATGTCGTTTAAGAATCAACTGATTTGGAGTATCATATAGTGAGATATGATTTTTCTTCTACAAATACTTTATTTCATCACAACACCATGTCTTACAACAATTGATTTATTTAACCTACTTAACCTATAAAAATTAAAATATGTTCTTCACAAAGGTTGTAGCCTGTAGGTAATGATGTTGGAGTTATTTAAAAATTTGAATCACCTAATATAGATCAACCTATGAAAAGTTATGCCCAAAATACAGAAGTTGTACTATTTTCATTGAGAATTGGAATAACATATACAACGTTTTTAAGGGGTGTTACAGTGATGGTTGAATTGATTCCAAATTTATGTTATGTGTTCATGTTAAATGTTTCATGAGTATTGCTTGTATAATTTATTTATTTTTTATGGGAACAGACCCTACACGAGGCTCCCACCTCTCGTGCACAGTCAGGGGTTAAGCAACACCCCCAAGCCTTAACATAAATAATCAAAATAAAATACAAAGAGGGGGACATAAACCTTACCTCCGATCCTATGGTGGTTCATAAGTCGGCTAACCTATTAAGGTCGGCTAACTCATCCCCGATATAAAAAAAGAGAGACTAACTATAACTAGAAAGCAGTAAACCTGTGACAGGACTCCTCCCGGTACAATTCAACTATGAAAGCATAAATGAGGGAGACTCTCCCCTTCCATGAGAAAAAGGAAAGTAACCTACACTAGTCCTATTCCAACTATGCTACATACCAGACATAGCTACATTGAAGAAGAACAAGTATACGAAACTTCTATCTCGCATGGGATGGGAAATTCTTTTCATCTTTGCTCTTTTTAGTCTTGTCGTACCAAGTAAATCCAGGTGAAGTGTGCCTTTGTATCAGTATCATGATTACCAGCTAAGGAGGCTGAAAGGAGAGGAAGTATATGGAGCTATAGTAGCCAACAGCCTTGGAGTTGTTGTGGAGAAAAGTGTAGCTGCATTCGAACACCTGCATGGGGGTCCAAATGTATGGTTGCTGCAGACCTGCACTTACAAGTAGCCAAGGCAGCAAACAAACATGGTTGTTCTGTACATGGGAGTATGTTGCTTTTGGCATCTGTTGTTGCTGATGCTGTTGAACTTCATCTTTCAAGTCTGCACTTTCAGCTTCAGCTCTGTGGTTGAGTTGTTGTTTGGTGTGTGGTTGAGCAGTTGTTTGGTGTTTTGTTCCCACAGTATGTATATGAAGTTGATGGAGATGTAACATATTACAGCTACTCATGATATTGTTGTTGGTTCTTGGATGTTGTCTATGAGGTTGTTGGAGTTCCATCTGAGTTCCACTGTTGCCTGTATCTCCAACAATCTGCACAAACAAACAAGCAAACACACAATTCCAAGAGCAGTACCAACAGTTCTGAATGTGGTGCCATTCTTCTGTTGCAGCTGGCTTCCTCAAATTCTGTATTTGCAATATTGAGAGACTCCCATATGTTGTTTGATGTTGTTGGTTGTTGCAGTGTGTCAGTTCAGCAGCTTCCATGTGTAGGAGTTCTTTAGTATACCTGCACAAGCAACTAAAAGGAAAAGAATGGGTCTCAAAGAGAATTTTGTAGCCTGTGAGCATTTTCCATGTCGCTCGACTAACGTCTCCACTTATCCGTTTGAGCTGAAACTTTCTGAAGTTTGCATATATATCCTTTCCTTTAGCCATGTAAAGTTTGAAGGCTTGTTTCCCAAGTTGGAGCTTCCATTTAGCAAAATTATTCCTTTTTAAGCTTAAGACAGCTGATTGTTTCAAGCTCGCTCGCCTAACGTCTCCAATTATCCGTTTGGGTTGAAATTTCTTGGGCCTTGTCAAAATAATATATGCTGCAATCCTGCAAAGTTTGGGGGCCTTTGGACAAGTCCATAAGTGACTCCTCACCCTGCACCTGCTGCCCTGCTGAAGCTTAGAGGTTGCAGGGTGTTTGGAAGTTGTACTTGTGCTCTTCTCTATGTATTTGTTGTTGAAGAATGCTGATATATCACTCCAGACACCTGCAATAATACAGCAAGCAAACCCAAACAAAACATAATATACACAGACTAGCAATAAAGAAGGGACCTCAGTAAGAGCTTTGGAGGGTGTTATCATTTTCCAAGTCGCTCGACTAACGTCTCCAATTATCCATTTGAGCTGAAACTTTATGAAGTTAGCATATATATCCTCTCCTTTAGCCATACAAAGTTTGAAGGCTTGTTTCCCAAGTTGGAGGATCCAAATTACTAAAGGCCCTCTCTTTAGGCTTAAGGCAGCTGATTTTTTCAAGGTCGCTCGCCTAACGTCTCGAATTATCCGTTTGGGCTGAAACTTCTTGGTCCTTGTGAAAATAGTATGTGCTGCCATCCTGCAAAGTTTTGAGGCCATGGTGCAGGTCCACATGCTGCAACTCACCCTGCACATCTTACCCTGCTGAAGCTTAGGTACAGATGTTGCAGGGAGGGTGTTGGCCTGAATGAGAGGCTGACTATTTGGTGAAGTCCTAGCATGCCAGGTTATTGCTTCTCTTTTGTTGAGGTAACTTGAACCTGTAGAGACAAGTGATAAGAAGACAAACAAGGAAGATAGATGCACAGGCTGCTGCAGGTTCTTTTGTAGCTCCAAATTACTTCCATAGTAAAGGAGGTTAAGATGCATGTTGTTGCAAGTTACTTCCAAGGGGGGACCTTTAGTTGTGATCAGGATCAGCTCCTTAAGGTACCTGCACCCACCAACAGAGACAGAAAAACACACATACAAACAATTCTGCAAGTTATAGTAACTACTACTAATGACTTGTTGGTGTTCTCTTAGTGTTGCAAGTTGGTGGATCTGTTGCTGGAGGGTGTTGTTGTTGAGGAAGGTAAGAGGCAATCTGAATTTGCAGTACAAAGGATTCCTTATGCAGGATCCTGTTGCTGCTGTAGTGTAGCATATGCAAGTGATGTTGCTGAGATGCTGCAGGTCTATGGTAGGTTGTTGGTCCAAGAATTCCAATCTCAGCTGCTGAAACTCCAATACCAGGCTTAAAGCTTCATGATACCTGCACCAGATAAACAAACAAAAGGAAACTTCCCTTTGCTGATTCCTGTGCTGCATCTCTACAGCATTCTTGCAGCTCCAAGGCCATCTCCAAGTTATCCATTGGTTCATTTTGCAGCTGTTGTGCCAAGAAGCAAACCTCACCTGGCTTGCATTTGTTTGTTCCCTTTTTCCAAATCTGTTGGTACCTACACAATCAAGCATGAAAAGAAAAAAGAAAATATCTACTCTAATCCTTACCTCTAGGGGTATGTTGATTGCTCTAGGAAGGCAATAAACAAGGGAGACTCTCCCCTTTACAAAACTCCTAACTATGAATTTATACATAGGGAGTTCTGTACTACTATTAATGGTATACAATTCAAGGAGGTTGTTTGATCCTCTTCAGTTTTGTCCTCCTAAAATTTGGCATCCCCATTTTGTCTAGGATGAAGTATCCTCTTGTTTCCTTAGGAAGCTGTTGAGGATTGTAGAATTGAACCATGCTGTCTACACTATGGCTATGCTTGGAAAGTGTATCTGCAACAAAATTAGCTTCCCTATAGATGTGCTTGCATTGAAAGAAATCCAGCATTATGATCAGCTCCTGCAGGTCTGTGATGTAATTCCTGATAGTCCAGGGTGGTGTAATCTCTTGTTTTAGCCATTTCACAAGTAATTCAGAGTCAACCTCCAGTAGGACCCTGCTGTAGCCATGTTGAATGCACCAAGTGATGCCCAGAAGTGCAGCCTGTACCTCAGCTTGGTTGTTAGAACCAACTCCAAGTGGTGCAGCAAATGCATAAAGGAGGTTTCCTTTGTGGTCTCTTAGGATGCCCCCAGCTCCAATTTTCCCAGGATTATTCAAAGCACTTCCATCAGTGTTAAATTTAACCACATTGTAAGTTGGTTTGTGCCAACTAACTTGGGTGATTTTCAGCTCCTGACTGCAGCTTTCCACCATAATTATTAGCTCCTTCCAGTCACTTGGCCAGCTAAGGTAAGGGAAAGCTGTGAAGATTAGCATGTAAAGTTCTTTGATAACTGAGAACTTCACTCTAGTACTGCTTGACTTTTTTCCTCCATATTTGCTAGCACATCTGTTCTTCCATAGATTCCAACAGATGAATATGGGGGTAGCTTGCATTAATAGTTTATGGACTTCATTATTTGGTTTAACCAACCACCATTTCATCAGAGTGTTCCTCATGGGGCTGCTGCTGTGATGTATACCCCAACAATCAGAGAAATAATTCCATATATGTCTAGCCATGTGTCCTGAGATGAATATATGATCTATATTATCCCAACCTGACCTGTAGCAACAAGAGCACTGAATAGGTGCATGACCAAATTTCTCAATACTTTCATTAGTGGGCAACTTGCTTCTGAGAGTTCTCCAAACTAGAAAGGATATCTTAAAAGGTATATTCTTATGCCATACATAAGTGTCAGTCATTGTTTTGTTCCTTTTTGGCCTGATCTTGTTCCAAGCTGAAGCACAAGTGAAGTTTCCATCTGAGGTCAGCTTCCAGTAGGCTGTATCTGGGATGTTAGGTTGATACTTGAAGGAAAAACTAAGAATCTTCTGTATCAGATGCTGTGGTGCATGTTGCCTCACCTTCTCTTCATCCCATTCTCCATTCTTCAGGAACTTGGAGACAGTGGTATTGTTAAGTCTAGGTAGACAGTCTTTGTGATAAGCTAGGGGGCCAATTCCTAGCCAATCATCCCACCAAAAACTGCAAGAGCCTGAGTTAAGGTGCCACTGTATATGAGGCTCAATCTCAGCTTTGTTTGTCATCATGTGTTTCCACATAATTGATTGACCAGTGTCCCATTTCTTGATTACTGGATTTGCCCTTTGGCAATACTTGGCCCTCAGAAAGCTCCCCTATAGAGTCTTCTTAGACCTGAAAATCCACCATTGTTTATATTGCATTGCTAGGCAGACATCTTTCAGATTTTTCATGCCAACACCTCCTTCATCTGTTGGGTAGCTGAGGGTCTCCCATGATGCCCAATGGTATTTTCTTTTTTCTTTGTCCCATCCCCAAAAGAAGTCTGCTATTAGGGACTTTATTTGTTTGAGTGTAGTGGAAGTTGGAATCACAGCAGATAAGAGATGAATTGGGAGGGACTGTAACACATACTTCACAAGAGCAGCTCTCCCCCCATAACTGAGAATTTTGGTATGCCATCCTCTAATTATGGATGTTACTTTGGACACCATACTAGTAAAGTATATGATCCTTTGACCTCCAATATATAAGGGGCAACCCAAGTAAGTAATAGGGCCATGAGTTGTTTTGAAACCAGTGGTAGAAGTGACCCTTTCAGTGATCTCAGGATCAGCATTCAGAGGGATCATGCACTGACTCTTTTGTGTGTTAATAAGCTGGCCTGAAGTCTGTTCATACACTTCCAGTGTCTTCATGATCAGCTTGAGAGAGTAACTACATGTTGAAGTGAAAATGATTATATCATCAGCAAAGCTCAAATGATTAATCAATGGACCTTTCTTCTCCATGTGGAAACCTTTGTACAAATGGTGTTGATGAAGATTATTGAGCATTCTTGATAGTACCTCAGCACCTAAAATAAATAGGGCTGGGGATAGTGGATCTCCCTGTTTGAGGCCTCTTGTAGAGTGGAAGAAACCATGCCTACCTCCATTCACAATAACTGAATACCAGTTATTAGCCATAAGTCTCCAAACCATGTCAATAAATCCTTCTCCAAATCCAAACCTTCTCATGACTAGACATATAAATGCCCAGGACACCCTGTCATAGGCTTTGGCCATGTCTAATTTGATCACAACATTATCTCCCAGCTTTGGTTTTTTAATGCTATGAGTGATTTCTTGTGCCAACATAATGTTTTCAGATATACTTCTTCCCTTAACAAAACCTGACTGATTTTCAGAGATCAGTTGAGGAAGAATAAGAGCAAGTCTGAGACATAGGATCTTTGAAATAACTTTATTGGTGAAGTTACTTAGTGATATAGGCCTGAAATCTGATAACTTATTAGGATGATCTACTTTTGGGAGTAGGACCAAACAAGCATGTGAGATGAACTTGGGAATAGAATGCCCACAAAAAAAGTATTTCACCAAATTGAATAAGTCTTCACTGATGATATCCCAGCAAGTTTGGAAGAATTTGCCATTAAAACCATCTGGACCTGCAGCAGATACATCACTGAGGGAAAATACAGCTTCTTTCAGCTCCTCTTTAGTTGGCATAGCATTAAGAGCCTGGTTTTGATTATCTGTGATGGATTTGGGGATACATTTGATGATATCTTCATTGATAGCATCATCCTTACCAGTAAATATCTTCTCAAAGTAGTCACATGCAGCAGTAGCTATATTCTGATCACCTTGAATAGTATTATCCTGTGCATCAGTAATCTGATGGATGAATAATCTTCTTCTCCTTCCTCTAATAATAGCATGAAAGTACTTGGAATTGGCATCTCCCTCCTTAAACCACTGAAGCTTAGTTTTTTGTTTAAGGATGGATTGTTCAGTCTTCAAGTATTTAATGTACTGAGCATTCACAAGATTCAGCTTGATCTTGTTATCCTCAGACTTGTCTTGGATGAGATCAACTTCAGCTTGCTTTACCTTCTCTTCAAACTCTTTGACAGCTTCATATATGTCCCCATATTGTTGCCTTGACCAGCTACTAAGGGTGTTAGACACCCTCTTAAGTTTCAAGTGGAATATTCTCATTGGATTACCCTCTACTGGTCTTTCCCAACAGACTCTAACAGTGTACTGGAAAGTCTCATTATCCACCCAACAGTTGAGGAACTTGAAGTATTAGATAGGATTACTGTGAGTCTCCTTACATTCAAGTAATAGGGGGGAGTGATCTAAACCTGTTGAAGCAAGATGAGCCACAGTAGTCATGGGCATCATCTCTAACCACCTATCATTCACCATGGCCCTATCCAGTCTCTTCCAAATTCTAACTTCCATGTCCCTGTTGTTGCACCATGTAAATTTCTGCCCATGGAATCCCAGATCAGTGAGACCACATGCCTCAATTACACTTATGAACTCTAAGCTTTTGTTCATGTTGTATGGTTGTCCTCCTAGTTTTTCATCAACATCAGTGATCACATTAAAGTCTCCAATAATGCACCATGGCTTGTCTGTGTCAGCATACTGCAGCATTTTATCCCAAAGAGTTCTTCTCAGGTAATCCTTACACTTGGCATAAACAAATGTAATAATATAAGAATTAGGATTAGCCACATGTTTGATTTCACAAGTACACTGTTGTTCATCTTGGTCTACAATAGAGCAGTCCACATCCTTAGTCCAAAACAACCAAATCTTGTTATTGGGATTATGAATGGCACTGTCCATTCTCAGCTGAATTCTGTAGTGGTTGAGATGTGATTGATTAGCAAATGGTTCCAGGATTGCCAACAAAGTTAATTTGTGATAATCCTTGAGTTTTTGGAGTCTATCCAAGGCACCTTGAGTATCAATACTCTTTGCATTCCAGCATATTGTATTCATCATCAAAGTTTCAGGGATTTGGACCTTGTGTTGATGCCCCTCTTACAAGTAGCATTATCTGAACTGGTGGAGATGTCTTGTTTCTGTTTTTTCTTCTTCTTCTTTGCTTGCTGACCCCTAGGTGATAAACCTTGCTTCTCAGTGACTTGCAACACTTCATCCTGAGTTGTAGAATCTGTGATATCATCCAGTGCTCTAATGGGAGAGGCACTAGTTTCCTCATCCTCATCATGAGTTTGTTCCCTTTGATCTAGGTCCTCTTCATCTTCAGATTGAATAGGTCTATATTCATCCTCCAAGTCATCTGATATGGCTCTCTTATTAAGCACACACAATTTAGTAGAGCTGGATTGAATTTGAAGAGGTGAAGCATGAATCCCTGCTTGTTCATCAACCAACACATAGTTCACTCTGTGTTGTGTCTTTTCAGACAGAGATTTTTTACTTTTTTTCCTATCTTTTTCTTCAGTGCCTCCCTCTTATTTTTACTCAAAGAAAGAGTATATTTATTGTTCAGTAGCTAAATCACTGCACCTGTATTTTGTTCACTAATTTTTGGAGATTCAACACCTCCCTTATCACTGTCCTCTGAAAGCTGTTGAACATCATCTTGTTGCAATGGCATGTTGGACCTTATCTCTGCTGGAATAGTGGTGGCAGGGGCTCTAGGGTCTTTCCTATGGTCAACCAATAGACTTTCCCTCCCCTTGGTTTCCCCTTCCTGCAGATTAGTGATTTGCTCCTGTATTCCTCCAACCTGACCTTCACATACTTCTTCAGCCACAACATTAATACTATTTAAGATATTAAAGTAATTAGGGGAGCCATGGGGGTGTGGGAGCATTAAGTCAATACCTGGGATTTTTCCATTGGCTTTGTTGCTTTCCACATTATTCAAACCAGTATTTGGTGCACACCTGGCAGTAAAATTTTGCTCTTTTTGTTTGTCTGCAGGTCTGCTCTTTTCATTAACATGTAATACCTGCTGTATGGGATTATGGGGGCTGGGATCCAATATTGTATGGGGAGTGGGGAGTAGGCTCTGGACTCCAGAGTCTACATTACAAGCTTGGATATTACAAGTATTAAATTTAGAGTTATTAAGCATACCTGCCTGCTGTTGAGATTTTCCTTCTTTGCTGTTGCTGATAATATGCTGGGGTGGTACTGAACTTTCCCCTTTTGTCATGGATACTTGTGTTTTATGTTGTTGTGGTGGTTGTTGGTTGTGTTGTCCATCTTTTTTGCCTTTCCTCCTTTGAATTTGCCAACCTGCATGTTCTTGGTCTCTTTTTTCAGCTTCAGCTTTGCTAGTGTTTTGTTGTTCCTTATTTTGTTTGTCTTCTTGGTGTTTTAGCTCCTTGTTCTGTTGTTCCTTATTCTTTTCATTGCTGGACTTATCTTTGTTTCTTGCTTCTTCTTCTTGAACTTGCTTTTTCTTATTATCTTCATCCCTTCTTTTCACAGTACAAACATGAATGGTGTGACCTTGATGTTTGCAGTGTTGACAGTAATCTGGCACCCCCTCATATTGGATAGACTGCCACCTTCCTGCTCCATTTTCATCCTCACCATACCCCATCCATACATGTTGTGGTCTTTGTTTTGTAAGGTCAATTTGTACTTTGACTTTTGCAACACTACCCCTTGTTTTCTTGTAGGTTGCCAAATCCAAGAACAACACCTTTCCAATTGAGGATAGTAATGGAGTTACCACTGCAAGACGATAACAGTGCCAAGGTAATTCAGGTAATATAGCCCATATAGGAACTAGAGATGTTTCTTCTTCAGGCTTGAAGGTGGGGGTCCACAGCTGGAGTCTCATAAGTTGGCCATTTATGTACATTCTTCCTTTGGACCAGACAGTAGAGTGATCATACTCATTGTCCAAGTCTATGTACAGATGCCTAGAGTTAAAATGGGTAAGTTTCACTCCTCCTCTGAGCTCTGTTTGCAGGATGAATTCCTTTCTAATGGTTTCCATCTTAGGCATAGTATTTGTGAATTTTCAGTATTGCTTGTATAATATGTTTAAGTAATAAGGGGATAAATGTGAAATGATATCTTGTTGTCAATCTCATGCAATGAACTTGTCTTAATTACTTAAGGTCTTACAAATGTGATTGTATCCATTGTGATTGTGATTGTGCGATATATCTTATTTCTTGGTTGGCTCGGGTATCACGCCTGGCACATGTTTGATTCATTTTTTGTTGGTTGGTCCTATGAGTGGGCTGGGTTTATCCATTGTGACAATGTTGGACATGTCTCATGTGGTTGTTAAGTCAAGGTGATGATCGAGTGTCTTTTTTATATTTGTTGACTTGGATAATACATGTGTTGTCCTATTTTATTATGTTCATATATTATATGATTTGGTGCTGGCCTATGATCCTACCAGTACACTATTATTTTTATGTGTTGATACTGCACTTGCTCTTCTTTTGTAGAGTACATGTCACTAAATCCCTGTACAAAAGATAGATAAATAAGAACAAGGTCAGTAACTACCTTAAACAAAAGACCACCGTTTATACGGCCACAAGTTCACAAATATTAAGACAATACCTCCCGAGCACCTGTGTGCTCAGGAAGTTCACTCACAAATATGTAAACCCGCACGACATCCCATACTACCGACAAGTACAAACAACTATGCTGGTGATAGGTAATGCATATATGAATGAAAGTAATGTAGTAAAACTAGTAGTACTATCTGTGCCTAATGTCTCATACCAAGATATATACACCTACTTTCAGTCTTGGCCAGAAAGTAGGACCCATGCGCCTCTATGGGATCGCCAGGGGGGCTTGGAAATGCCCCTATATACTTGTTTGGTCCCGATCCAAGTCTTATATCAATCTGCATATCCAATCATCAAGATCCGCTCTATCACGGTTACTGGAGATAAATAATCAAATTAATATAGAAAGGGTAGGAAATCTCTGATCGAGCAAGTATCATGAAATGAGCGCCTCCTCGATGCCTCGAGTCAATATAATAAAATGAGGTCATCCTCGATTCCTCGAATCGATATCATAAAATGAGCGCTTCCTTGATGCTTCCAGTTCACTGAAAATAGTAGTAATAAAGGTAGTAGGACCCCCATTCAAAAATTAGAATAAAATAGTGTGGGTTACAACCCAGCTTTCTCAAATTAATGACAAGAACCAATGCATGCACTAGGGTCGACTACATCCGTAAGAAAATAATGATCCAATGCAATGCATGCCATCACCAATACCCAAAAAACACGTACAATCACATACAATAATGACTCAATAAACACCTTACCCTCTAAAGCATACAAATAGGGCTCATAAATAAAACCGACTTCAAATCAAGGTCTAAAGCTCAACTCTACTCCTCTATCTCAATCACAAGGCCCAAAAAGGGGAACTCAAGCCTAACATGGTAACAAGGAGGAGGAAATGAAGAAACAGGTGCTCAACTTATCAACCAATACCTCCAGATCAATCAAGGAAATATCACCTCGAGGGTCATAACCACATATAGCCCCGCCAAACGGCAACAAGAAAGCATAGGGGATTCTAGCTTTAAATTCATAAATGGGATCCAACACAATTCACAAGCCAAAGCAAATGGAAATCGCTACACCAGGCTTCAAGGTAGGTTCTATAATAGTGAAGGACACAAAGTATCATAAATTCCAACCAACTACGGCTACATAAACTAAGTCCCATCCCAAAATCAATCCTAAGTTACAAAACCGCCAATCACCATAAACATCGAATAAGCCACCTAAAATAGGCTTACCAAAGCCAAACTAAGGCATAATCAACAATCTTACCAACTAGATTGGAAGTCTTATAAAAGCAACCTAGCCTAAGGCTCACACCGGGACAAAGAACCAAGGATCTAGGAATCAAACCTAACTCGTCATATATATTCCAAACCACATGCAATTTATGCTATACACTATCTCAAAAATCTCAATCAAAAGAAAGGAGACCATAGCCTACTTTGAAGCCGAACACACGCGCTCCAGGTCTACTTCCCAATAGTATTTTGCTCCAAAAATGACTCCAAAAGCCTCCACTCTGTAAAATTGTTGATCACCATATCGATATGCATGTTTTGACACTAAAATTGTATTTTTTGAAGAGGGATCCAAAATTAGGTCAAAAATGGGATTGTGGGACCCACAATAGGAATCCCAAAAATGATACTATGAAAATGTTCTAATCAAATTATTGAGCTTGTACCCCAAAATGGGGCACAAACTGAAGCTCAAAATGAGAGAAAACAGCCCAATAATAATTTTCACCATTAAATCCTTAATTAAGCTTTGGCAGCCCCTTTTGGAAAAATATTACCTCAATCCAATAATCTTCATGTGTCCCCTAACCTACAAACATGTAGACTCCCATGAGCCCAACGCAGTTAGAACCGCCAAAAATGGATCTCCTAACTCCCAAAATAAAAGAAATGAAAATGGGCTTCGGGCAATCTAGCGTCACTAGTCTTAATTAAAAGACCAGTGCTTTGCTTTCAGCAAACGCAGCGAAAAAGGTCCGCAAATACTGAGGCTACGGCCTCAAAGCTTCACGAATATGGAGGGACTACTACAAATACAGAGGCTAAGCCTTTACTACTTTGTGAACACGGCATGGGTCTCGCAACACAGAGGTCAATCTACTAAGCCTTCGCGAATGCGCCCCTTTGCCCGCAAACACGGAGACCAAGAACCATGGCTTCCGAGAATACGCCATGGGTGGCACGAACGCGAAGACAAAAATTGGTCTGCACTAGCTGATGCACGTCACCTGGTTTTGGAAATTATTTTCAACTCAGGTGGGGTGCTCAGAATTCGTTGAGATCCCGTGCACACAAATAGACTATGCTACCCCAATAAATTAAACATTCTAGACTCAATAGCGCGGTCGAAATTTCCATCTAAGGTCATCTTGAAAAAAATGTTGGTCCCATATCGAAGCATAATTTTGGAAATTCTACAAGGAGGCTCAAAATGAGATTGGAAGCCTCAGGACACGAATGAAAGGTCGTTCTAGACCAATCTCGACATTTTGGAGCTAACCGTGCTAAAGGAATTTCAATCTGAGCATGTTTACCAAGAATATTGACAAAAGTCAACCTTAGGCTACAACTTAGACTAAAATACCTAATGGCTCAACCTCGTACCGTAAGGCTCATTGCTCGTGTCGACCATGCTACTAGCCAAATTTGGCCATTATAGAGCTGATAGAACCTTTGAAATTCCATTCTGAGGTCATCTTCCTAGATTTTTGACTGAAGTTAATTGTTCAAACTCCAAAAGCTCCAAAACAGGGAAACAGACATAAAATTCAAACTAACGATCAGGAAAATTGAGCTGTCAGTGCCAATAAGTCATAAATGGCTTAGGATCGCTAAAGGAAAGGTCTAAATGTTGAAAGGATTGAAAGGGATGAAGATGACCTGGAGGGTCATTACAACATCCACTACTAAAAGGACTTTTGTCCTCGAAAGTCAAAGAAAAGAAAGGAACCCAAGGGCACGAAAAGAATAGAAAGATAGTCCTGTAAGCTCTACCAAACCTATAGGTACCTTGTCGTGTCAGGCAACGCCAACCCAGAACTCGTGTTAAGAGAAAACTCCCAAATTAACTTTTCTTCTTCATAACTCTACCCAACTTCCTATTTATCTCTTTTATTACTGACTTCCTCCCAACAAGAACAAACTCAATTGAGCACAACAGACTAACCCGACATAAAGAAAAACCACACATATTCTTCAGAATTAGGCTACCAACAAACAAGAGGAGATGTTGAATAACTCTCAAGTCGAATTCTTTGCTTTATACTCCAAACTCAAGACCTTTTAGTCATCTTGGGTATACTACCTATCCTAAACCACCATAACAACTCCCAACACCATCTGAACACTGTCCAAATAACCATATGAACAACAACCACAAAGAAAGGCAATCACTACCTAAATATCAAAGAGTGGAAAGACTAAAACAAGTAACACAGCCTAGGGCACAAGCCTAAGGTTTCTAACCCAATGACTCCCAAAACCAATAACTGGCATCTGAAAACTATCTTTTAAAGTTGAATAGACTGCTCCAAGGGACAACCAAATTCATGGGTGGAAAGAAAATTTGCACTGAGACCAACTCCAATGTCACTTTGCCTCCAACGGAACTTCTATAAAAAGAACTGATATAGGAATCTAACCCCCAACGTAAATGAAACTAACACTATGATTCCATATACTACTCCACGAGTGCAAATCTGAGTAACCCATAAATCTATGGGCAAAACCTACCAACAAGCAATTTATAAGCATATTACACAGCCAAAATTGACCCAATGGAGCCAAACCATCGCAGTAATTACTATAAGTGGACCCACCAGTGCAAGTCTGAGTTAACTACTCAAACTTAAGCAAAGTTAAGCCGGCGGGTAGCGAGTAAGTAGATCAACCCACCAAAAGTAACTCTAATGAAGGTGAACCATGGAAAGTTACACCACAAAGAACATTGCCAGATAACTATAATGACACAAGAAAACCTCACACCCTTAACAAGAAAACAAGAGATGATCCCATGAATCAGTTTGACTCCATCTTGAGGCTGAACTTTCTAAGAGATTCCATTCGCCCATGGAAACAAAAGTTTGACTTAGTCAACGTACGCCACAACAGAAAAACCCAAATTAATTATCTGACTCTTGAACCATCGACACACCCATTATAGTTTACCGATAGAACCAAGGCACAACACGGAATCATCGATATTGACGATGGTCCATGTTGTAAGGTAAAATCAAGCATGTGATTGAAATTTTTAAGACATATTGACTAACCATCTTAAAGTCCATAAGTCACAAGAGCACACCAAGGCAATTTTGATAAATCAAGACTCATCAATATGAACCCTCTCTCTCCATAATCATCCATTTCCGTTAATTGTTGGTCGGGCACAAGCATAAGAAGACCTCTATTTTGATGTACCAAATAGAACCTTCTTTACACGACACTTTAAGATGAAACATCACCATATTTAGAATGAACAAGGAAATTTTTATTTCCAGCCTTCCTAGCTCAACATAAATATTTGACAACACATCATACAACCAGCTAAACCGATCACTTAACCATCAAACATACCATGAAGAGACAACCCAGCCAAATCTGAAGGGCCAACCTTAAATTCACCACCTTAAGAACTAAGAATATGAAATTGAAACAAGAAAGAGAATCAACAAACAAAATCCACAATAGACCACAAGGGCTACAACTACTGACACACCCTTCTCTCGGCAGCAAGCTCACATCAGCTAAGCACACTAAGAGGGGGCAAGCCAAAAAAGGGAAAGGATCAACCCAAGAAAACTCAAGGAGGACTAAACAGAAGTCCACCCGAGTAATCTACTAAACCATCATCTATAAGGTATAACTCTACCACTAGGCAAAACAAATATGATCCACTACTAAAAGAAATCATCTAGGGAAGATAAACACATGCATATAGTTTCAAGTAAAGTTGTCGTAGAAAATAATAGGCAACTAATTAGGCTAAATAAACACGCTCACATATGTCCATGTAAACTAATTACTAGATTCACAAGATGAGTCTAACAAGTCAAGTAATCACCAATGTGTACGAAGACCCCAACACCTAAGCACTATAAGAAAGGAAAGTTCTAGAAACAAAATTTACACAAATCTAATTAATACCTAGAGCCTCGTCCTCTGTCTAACCTGTAGAAGCATGGGATGGAATGTGCCTGGCCTCCAACTAAACATCCATACCACTAACTCTAGCACTCAGGGTACAACCTCTAGTTGACTATCCCTAAGCCCTACGAACCCGATCCTGTCGAGCCTATCGCCTGCGATATGTGACTATATGACTCCCTAGATAGATTCCTAACTTCACCACACGTATAGAAATTTCCACTAAATACAGCCTACTGAGATGAACCAGCTGAATTAGTATGAGCCCAAAAACTTGAATACCCGAATAGCAAACCCCGAGTAGTTTGTAGTGAAATCTACCCACCGTGGGTACCATAACCCATCACAGTATAGCCTCAAACTTGAGGTACTTCTTCCATGGGTCTGGTAGTTCTAGAGTGAAGCTGACCCTCACAAGGATGATGCCTACTTCGGATTAGGGTGCTACTTCTACTGCGCTGATGGTGGGATCTCCTATCTCCACCTCTGTAAGTCTCCATACATTACTATTCCATAGACCTCATATAACTGGCCACCTGGGGAAAAGTAGACCCCACCGCTATTAAGTGTTGTGATGCTAGGCAGAGCGGCAAAATCAATCCATCAATAAACCTATGAATCAACTCTAGTTTGGTAGGAGACAAGGGGAAAGTCTATCCAACCCACTCTAGAAACTCAATCATATATTTAAAAACCGGAGAAGAACCTTGCTGAGGACCAACAGATCTAACTCTAGGATGAGAATCGCTCGATGCACCCAAAACTACTCCTGCCTGTGGCGTATACTCATCAAGATGCGAAATCTCCCATGCTGGATCCAAAGAAGATAAGGTGGCCATAGATACCGTCGCAGCCTACGTAGTATGTGTTGATGCTCTAGCCATGCCGATCAGAGATCTCATACTATCCATTTAAGGAGGAATAAATTTCAAGAAAGTATTTAGAGATTGATTAAAGAAATTTCACACGATTAGCAATCAATAAAGAAATTTCCCTAAAATGACTTATAGCCTTTAGAAGATAGGATAATATCTCTGCACCAATCCACATGACTTTAATAGGTACTTGCTCTTATACCGATGATACCGGCGAACCTAAGTTCTGATACCACTTTATCACAACTCGATTTCTCAGGTCATGATGGCACCTGATAGTAACCTACCAGTAGGTAAGCCTAACCACATAGTCCGAAACCAAAGGCAACAAACCATTACAAGTGGAAGAAAAGAACCGAATAATAATAAGAAAAAGAAAAGAAGAATAATAATAATACAACAAAATAACCCCCAAGACCTCGTATCAGTCGGAAGTCGAGCCACTAGACCAAATAAGGAAGTACAAGGCTTATACATATACAATAATAGTAATAATAATACAGATTGTCTTTGAATACCAAATAAAGACTAGTCTAAACCAAAATAGAAGGAGATAGGCAACTCCAAACGCCAAGAATGCGGAAGCCAATCTACTAGGCCTTCCTGAATGCGGCCCTTTACCCGCGAATGCTGAGACCAAGAACCCTAGCTTCTGCGAATGCAGCCTGGGTGGCACGAACATGAAGAACAAAATTGGTCTGCACTAGCTGATGCACATCAGCTGGTTTTGGAAAAAATTTCCAACTCCAACGAGGTGCTTGAAATTCTATCGGAATCCCGTGCAAACAAATGAACTATGCTACCCCACCAAATTTGACATTTGAAACTCAATGGCGCAGTAAAAATTCCCATCCGAAGTTGTCTTAACAAAAATGTGGGTCCCACATCCAAGCATAATTTTGCCAAATCTATAAGGAGGCTCAAAATGAGACCGGAGGCCTCGAGACATGAATGAAAGGTCATTCTAGACCAAACTCGATATTCTGGAGCGAACCACACTGATGAAATTTCAATCCGAGTGCTTTTATCAAGAATTTTGACCAAAGTCAACCTTAGGCTAATGCTTAAAGGCTAAAACGCCTAATGGCTCAACCTCGCACCGTAAGGCTCGTTGCTCGCACTGACTATGCTACTAGCCTAATTTAGCCATTACAGAGCTGATGGAACTATCAAAATTCCATTCTGAGGTCATCTTCCTTGAGTTTTTATCGAAGTTAATTGTTTAAACTCCAAAAGCTCCAAAATAGGGAAAGGGGTATAAAATCCAAAGGAACGACTAGGTGACCGAACTGTCAGTACCAAAAAGTCATAAATGGCTTGGGGTCGCTACAGGAAATCTCTAAATGCTGAAAGGATTGAAAAGGATGAAAATGATCTGGAGGGTAATTACAGGTTCAGTATTTTTTTGGTTAATTTTTACAAAATAAAAAATGTACCTAATTATTCGATACGATTACAAATTTATATAAAAATCATCAAATTTATTTTTAAAAATCTAAATATCAGCTTAGATTGATTCGGTCTGTTCATTTTGTTCTTTAAAAACCATTGAAACCCCTTTGCTTGTATATATCGAGTTGAAGACAGAAAACAAAAAGATTTTAAGGCATACTCTTATGTATATCATTGAAGATGAATGATATACATGATATTAATTTAACTTTGAACAATAAATATACATTTGAATATAAAATATGCTTGGTTGTGATACATTTCATTAAATGGTCATCCACGCGATGAAGAATAAGAATAGTTTGTGAAATAACTTTGTATATATGTTGGTGTACATCATTATGAAAAACTATTGTATATAATTAACTATATTATTATAGAGTGAATATTTCTATATCTCTACATGACGAAACTGAAATTTATTAAGTTTTATTTATGTATGTATTATTGTATATCAGTGAGTATGCATATCTGATAATGAAAAATTATAGATAGAAAAATGAATAAAGTGGTAACCATAATTTTTTCTTCACAATCATTTTGTAATTCATTACAACAACTTTGTATCAAAATCATGAAAAACTCAAAAAAAAACAATTAGTAAGTGGTACATAGGAATATTGCTATACTGCAAATGAGTATTGTGGTGATAGTTTGAGAGATTTACATATATGATTTGAGAGATTTAGGGATGTGATTTGGGAGAGTGGAAGATTTTCGAAAGAGGTAGAATGAGTTCGAAATTTGGGAAGCTATTTTAATGGAACACTTTGTTGGTTGAGAGATTTGAGGATATGATTTGAGAGATGTGGAGAGATAATTTGACAAAGTGAAAGATTTTCAAAAGAGAGAGAATCTATACCAATTTTTGCATATTTACGTATATGATTTGAGAGATTTAGGGATATGATTTGGGAGAGTGGAAGATTTCTGAAAGAGGTAGAATGAGTTCAAAATTTGGAAAGCTATTTTAATGGAACACTTTTTTGGTTGAGATATTTGTGGATATGATTTGAGAGATGTAGAGAGATAATTTGACAAAGTGAAAGATTTTCAAAAGAGAGAGAATTTATATCCATTTTTGCATACAAAAGTATCTCAAAAACATGGAAATTGGCTATCTGTTGTCAAAAATTTGAATTATGAATATTTTATGGGGAAAATTATACAAAGTGGTCATTCATCCCTTTTTATTATCAAAAATTGACCCAATTTTTAAAATTACTAAAATTGGCCAAATTCTTCTTCTTCTTACTATGCCATTAATGGCTTCCTTTCCTTATTCGTTCTTCCTCCTCCTCCTTATTTAAATAAACATTCTTTAAATAAACATTTAGGTTTCACTTACTCCTCAGTGGTTCATCTTCTGATTTACCAAACAAATTATTGATTCAAACTTTTTCTTTTCTTTGGGTTCTTTCATGTAAGTTATTCGTGAACTTTTTTTACTGTTCTCTTAAATTTGTTTGATATTCATTAAGGCAGAGATATTTTCATTACTCTTTTAAGGATTGTGGAATTATTATTAATAATAAATAGAAGGATCTGAAATAGATTCTATGAGTTTTTTTTCAGTTTTTTTATATTTAGTGTCGTTCAAATGACTGACTAACATCATTCCATGGCTTAGCAAAAAGGAACACTCATTATATAAATCTCATAGTCTAATCTATGTATTTGTAATTACACACTACACTTTTTAATATTTATTGGTACATAGTTGTTATGGATTTGTTTATGAACTTGAATCAACTGAGTATATATTTGGATGGCTCTACTCGCTTTATTGAAACATAGTTGTTGTTGGTTTGTTTATGAACTTGAATCAACTGAATGTATTTCTACTCGCTTATTACTATTGTTAAGACTTGGATAAGTAGCTATTTTCTGATAGCATTGTTGCACAAAAAAACTTGAACAAGAATGCTTAAAAGTATATGAAATTGATTCTATTTCATAATTTATATTGAAATCTGTACTGGAATTTAAGACGAGCGATTGTGTTTTGAGATATATAAGTATTACAACATTGATCAGTTTTAAATATGTTTATTTTGATGGTATGCTTATAGTTGGAAATGGTTTATTTTGATCTTCTGTTCAGCTGATCGTTATGTATTCTTCTGTTCAACTTGTGTATTTAGTATGTATATCACAAAAATTATAGAAAAATACAATTGAATGCAAATACTTATAAATCTAGCATTTAAGCTTAATATTATAGTCGGAGTATCTGTTGTAACAAAGGAGACAAATCAAGTAGTTTTTTACTTAAATCTTCTATACTGTAAGGTGTACAATTGTAGTTTGATTCAGGAGAAGAAGGCGCTTCTAACCAAATGGTGTTATCAATGACCTGTGGATACTATCCTGCATAGTGCATTAGCGGAAAGTAGAATTATTATGTCGATTAAAGAAAAAAAAGGTAATGACACCTGAATAGCCAGAAACCATTAAAACATGTTCTTTACAGACAAGTGTCCTTGAATATATGGAGACACCCTAACACACCAACACAACAGAGCCAAATATTGAGAATCACAGAAGATGGATGTGTTAGTATAGTTCTTATACCATGTTAACAAAATGGATATTCAACAAAACTAAACCGCAAAAGCTAGCTCAAAAAAGATGGAGAAATTTTTTAGTAACATAGAAGGTAACAATACCAAACTCTCTTAACAACATGGTTACTTTCTAACATGTAGATTATCAATAGCTTGAATAAAGAAAAGAAAATTCCAAATAATAAAATTGTCTTCCTAGTGAAAGTTCTACAAAACTGAAATACACGAGAAATAAGTGTGAGAATACTAACCAGGTGTTGAAATTAGGAGAAATCAAAAGAGAGCAAGATTATCCACCTATAAAACTTTTCTAATTAATATCCAAAATATATTTAAGCATTCATAAATTGAATGGAACTTAAAAATCATGAATTCCAATGGAATTATTCCACATCAAAAAGGCAGAAGACATAATATATCAAATGGCTATATTAGGTTGATTTCAACTGCATCAACATACTCAAAAAACTTGCAATTACACCCAGCTGACTTTTTTTCAACCGCCTCCTACCTTAAGGTAAGCTCCACAAGAAAGTGACAATCCACAAAATAAGCTGAACATCCTTCACTTTGATACCACCTATCTATGTTGCATAATTCCTCGTGTTCTCTTTTAATATATTTGAAGTTCAGCTACTTCTATCATTTTCATTTACTAAGGCTCAGGGAGCAATTAAGCTCCTTCTCCATTTCCCTTTTTATACCTAAGAAGTTGTCAATGCTATATTTTCACCAGCTGGCCAAAGCAATGATTTCAAAATAGATTGAAAGTACCTAGAAATAACTACACAACTTACTCTATATCATTAATTCAGCTATGTACTAATATCTTCTCTTTTAAAGAGTCAAAGTGGAGTGAACAGAATCTGAATAGACAGCTATAGAATTTGACAAAGGACCTTATGTCCACGGAAGAGGCCAAACTCCTAAAGCTATAGCAGTTTACTGCATGTCAATTATTTGAGTCAAGTTAATTAACATAACATATACATAGTCCTTTTCCTTTGTAAGGGATAAGAAGAGGGTTAGAATTTTAGATAATGATTTGTGCAAAAAAAATTTAAATATGTTAACATATTAGCTAAATCCTATTATCTAACTCTATCATTCTAACTCGTCCCATTACATAAAAGCTATTTATCCTTTTGAATTTTCTTTTCAATCAGTACTACTGAATCATATGAATTAAAAGAGCAAGTTCTCTAATATATAATACTCCCTTTGTCCCACCCATTTTATGTAGAAGCCTTTTATTTTTTGTCCGTCCCAAAAAGAATGTCACCTTACTATAATTAGAAATAATTTAACTTTAAAATTCTCTTTTTATCCTTAATGAAATGAATCTCAGTCACACAAATATCAAAGGATTATTTTAGACCACAAATATTAAAAGTCTTCCTTTTTTTTCTTAAATATTATGTTAAGTCAAAGGGTGCCACATAAAATGTGATGGATGGAGTGATTATTTTAGATGGAAAATCTAATTTTATCGAATGTTCTCAAAAAGACGTTTTAGATGAAAAATCTAAGATATCAACTTCAAACATAACATCAAAGCATTATATAAATTCATAAATTGATGGACATGAGTCACCTGTGGTTGCTCCCTAATTATTTAGTTTTTCTTTGTCATCTTCGCGAATTACTTCAAACTCCAATTGTAAACAAAAGCAATCGAGGTTTAAGACTAACAAAATATTGCTTAATCTATGCCTCAAAAGCAACAACAATGTGTTGTTGTGGTCAAAGATGATTGATTAACTGTCCAAAAGCTTTCACATGTAAAAAATAGAATAATAATATATATTCAATAGAAGAAAGTTTGAAGTCTTATAAGATAATCTTATGTTATAACTCCAACTTTTGAGATCCCTAGCTTGTGATCGGGATGCAGGAAACGAAAACTATTAACCTATGATATACAGAAGACACCATTATGAGAAATTACACAAGTTAAACCTACAAAGTTATTTATAACTTATCTACTTAACATAGCGAAAAACTGAGTCAGTTAACATTGTCTAAGACCATGAGTTAGTTAGAAAGTTAATAGATGCAATAGTAAAGAAGTAATTTAACCTTTAACTTTCATAAAATTAGAAGGAATTACATGCTCGAATAATGCTTTCTAAGAAAATAATTATGTTGGATAAAATTTCTAACATTTCACTATTTAATGAATTTATTAGGCTGAAAAGAATAAGTATATGCATGAACCTTTCAAAAAGTTGACAAACATTAGTCTAGAAAACCAAATGAACTATATTTTGAGAAATTGTCCTGATTGAATTAAGGTCATGTATCCAGTATCAGAGTTCTGCGTCATTTTCACCATGTAAAAGAAAGTAACAAAGGACAACACTATTATTGCATCAACACAATAGGGACTTCCAATACAATATCCTCATTTCGTTTATCATAATCAAGGCAAACAAAAAGAATAAAAATAGCATAAGGATATGAAAGAAAAAATTTCATAATTTGTTAGACGACATATTCACGTCGTAACTATGGATGAAATCAAATTATCAAACTTTGGAAACTATTCTGAAACTCAAAATCAAAATAACTGACAGAATACAAATGCATTACTGACCTTTAAGAATTTTGTTCACATAGTCTTCTTCTATTCTCATTGTGTTGCTTTTAGTATCATATATTGCTACCATATTAATATAAAACAGTCGATGAAAATAAGCATGTGCAAAAATCACTATAAGAAGACAAAGGCTTAAGAAATTCTATTATTTTGTTTTTCTATTGGGATCAGCGGTGATGGAGGACAATTAGACGAAGGATAAAAGGTAAAATCTCTAAAACAATGCCTCATTGTAAATTGCTTAGATTTGTAAAACAATGGTATGGGGATAATTCATGAGTGGCTCAAGTACATTAATGGCCTAAACCCAAAATTGTATAAAGTTTCTTATAGACAATTTATTTAATCTTATATGAGAACTTTACATTTTCTACAAATAATACTCAATATTTTTCTTTAAAAAATACTATAATCTATTATTTCTATACAAAATTGGACCACTCAAATTTGGTGGCCTAAGGAAAGTGCATTTTTTTAAGCTTGTATAGCAGGCTCTAGGGGAGATGCCTGCCCTAAGGACCTGACATAGAAATATTTAGAAAAGTAGTATTGGGAGATGCTTTCCCCAGGACCTAACATAGAATTATTTAATCATAATGTATGAATTAAAACTTATAAAATCTCGTCATCTTCAATTTACTTGATGGATTATTGTATGTAGCTTTTAAGGAATTTAGTGTTTCAAAAAATACTCACATGGAAGCAGTTGACACAACAATAATTAAATTGAGAACTTCAGCACCATTATATCTTTTTTTTAAGATGAACCTTGAACCATACTAGATAGCCAAAGCATAGTTTCAGTACATAATATCAGAAAGTGAGCCAAGACCTAATCCACTTGTCAGCCCTTCATTTGAACATGAATGGTAAGCTTTAATCAGGGGCTTATTATATCTGTCCGCAGCTTGCTTCTCCCTAATAAATGATGCAGCCTGAGGAGGAAAAACGATGCATGCCATACTTCTATTGGTGAAAATCTTCTGAGAAAGAAAGTAAAAACAGATTGCCTAAGGTTGAAATAAATTTCAAAATGATAAGTCGGCAGTTTCCTACTTATATATTCAGTTGTACTTCTCTTACAATTGAACAAATGGTGAGGGTCTTCTTTTATCTCTAGATTTAAGTTAAAATAGATGTACCATTAAGAAAATGGTAATTTATATAACGCTGAAAAGATCAACAGTGAATGATATGATAATGACTACACCTAAAGGCTATATACAAGTCATTTTTCACATTAGATCAAATTGAGAAGTTATAATAATGTTACCTCACAAAGTACTATAAGGAGATAACAAGGAGGTATATAATATAGGTCTATATTATCTTATCCAAAGAAAAGGAAGCATGTATACTATTGTGAATTATTTAAGAACGGAAAAGAAAATAGAACAAAGATTGAGGGGCCAAAGGCTTGTTAAATTGTAATTATTATGGCACCTTTATTGGGAAAGACAAGGACAAACAAAGATGCACGACAGGGCAATAGCGGAAGAAAACCCCAAGTATAAGTTTTCTCTTCTATTTGAACCAAGAGGAGACAAGCCAATTCAAGCATAAACAATATTTGGGGCAGCAAACATATCACCAAAATAAATATAACAAGACAAAATTAAATCAACATACGAGACACCAAATTTACGTGGAAAACCTCTTCGGTGTGAAGAGTAAAAACCACAAGTCCAAAACTTCACTATAATCAACAAGAGTTATAAATTTTTTGTCCGAAATGGCCATCAAAGGAGCAACAAATACTACAAGATAGCACCAAAGAACTAGAGAAGAAAGGAGTAAACCCACAAAAAATGCAACTACTGTTCAAGACCAAAAATCTGGAGCTACAGGACTCTGAATTTACCCCTATTAATTCCTGATAAAAGATTAAATTTAGAAGAACAAGGTATCCAAAAATTACCTCAATCGGATAACAAACGAAGCGGAAATTAGGATTTGAAAATGGATGTTAGGGCTTGTGCAAAAATCTGCACACTCTCACTTTTCTCTCTATTGTGGTTTCTGATCTCTCATGTGAATTATGAAAATAAGACCTAGATGAGTCTTACATATGTCACGATCCAATTTCTTAAGTCATGATGGCACCTATTATTAATTCACTAGTAGGTAAGCCTAACCCCACAGTCCAGAATCATAAACAACGAACCATTACAAGCGGAAGGAATGAAACAGATAATAATAATAATAATAATAAAAAGAAGAAGAAGAAGAAGAAGAAGAAAAGCAGAATGAGATCAATGCAACAAGATAACCCCGAAGATCTGGTATCAGTCGGTAGTCGAGATACTAGACCAAATAAGGAAGTACAAGGTTTATACATATACAATACTAGTAATAGTAATATAGACTAACTCTGAATAAAAAAACTAGTCCAAGCCCAAAATAGAAGGAGATAGGCAACTCTGAATGCCAAGATCTCACCAAGTCTCCAAAGTCTAAGAGCTACTCCGCATGATATCCAGATCAGCAAAGAAAATCCATGCAATGATCTATAGGGTGCAAAAGTGTAGTATCAGTACCAACAAGTGGCACTCAGCAAGCATCGGCCGACTGATCTCCAAAGATAAAGTAAGTGTAAAGAACATGTAAGCAAGGAGTATACATCACAAGTAACTAACAAGAGTAATATGAAAGCCTGCAAATAAGAAACATCCTATATGAGGAAGGGAGATGATAGGAAACAACCAAGGAACTAAAGGGCGTACCTGGTGGTGTCATCCCAGAAACTAAACACGATAACACACTATAAAAGAGGAAAACTAAGGACATCCTACTTAAAAAAGTAAACACAGACAACACATAAAGGCCCAAAGCACCGCATCAACTAAATCCCTACACAAAAAGTTAGATAAAATTAGAACAAGGACAGTAACTACCTTCAAATAAGAGACCATCCTTTATACCGCCACAAGTTTGCAATTTGTCAGACAATACCTCTCGAGCCCCTGTGTTCCCAGAAGGTTCACTCACAAACAGGTAAACCCGTACGGCATCCCATAATATCGATAAGTACAAATAACTATGCTGGTGATAGGTGATGCATATATGAATGAGAGTCATGCAATAAATTCAGTAGTACTATCAGTGCCAAGTGCCTCATGTCAAGATACTTACACCTACTTTTAGTCCGACCAACAAGTAGGACCCATGCACCTCTCGGAAACTCTCTTTGATCGAACTAAAATCATAAAATAAGTGCATCCTTGTTGTCTCAAACCAATATCATAAAAAGAGCGCATACTTGATGCCTCTAGTCCACTGAAAATAGTAGTAATAAAGGTAGTACGACCCATATTTCAAAACCAGTATAAAATAGTTTGGGTTACAACCCAGCTTTCTCAAATCAATGCCAAGAACTAATGCATGCACTAGGGTAGACTATATCCGTGAGAAAATAATGAGCCAATGCAATGCATGCCATCACCAGCACCCAAAAAATAGACACAATCACATACAATAATGATCCCATAAGCACCATACCTATAGAGCATACAGATAGAACTAGAACATGCAACTGACCTCTAACCAAGGTCTAGGGCTCAAATCTACTCCTTTGACTCAACAACAAGGCCCAAAAAAGAATTCAACCCTAATTGGGTAACAAGGAGGAGGACATGAGGAAATAGGTGCTTATGCTAGCCAATCCATAACTCCCAATCCAACTAGGATTACAACCTCGAGATTACAAACACAGCTAGCCCCATCAAACGGCAAAAGAAAGCATAGGGGATTCTAGTTCTAAATCCAGAAATAGGATCCGACAGTAATTCAAAAGCCTAAGTAGGTGAAATCCATTACACCAAGGCTCCAAGATAGGTGGTATAGTAGAGAAGGACACTAAGTCTCAGAAATCCCTGCCAACAACGGCTATATCAACTAAGGATCAATCCAAACTCACTTCTAAGGCATAATTCCGCCAACCATACTAAAAATTGCACAAGCCACCTATAATAGGCTAATTAAGGCCAATATAAAGCATAATCAATAATGCTACCAACTAGACTGGAAGTCTCATAAAGGTAATCTAGCCTAAGGCTCACACCAGGACAAAGAACCAAGAATCTAGGAAACAAACCTAATCCATCACATACAATCCAAGCCACAAGTAATTTATACTATATAATTCCTCATAAAGCTCAATCAAAAGAATGGAGACTATAGTCTACCTCGAAGCTGAACATGTGCACTCTAAGTCGACTTTTTAGTAGCTTTTCACTCCAAAAACAACTTCAATTGCCTCCATGCTATCAAAATATTGATCATCTCGTCAATATGAATGTTTTGACACCAAAATCATATTTTCCAGAGATGGACACAAAATTGGGTCAAAATGGGATTATGGGACCCATGAAGGGAATCCCAAAAATGACTCTCTGAAAAAGGTTCTAAATGCATTATTGAGATTACACCCTAAAATAGGGCACAAATCAATTCCCAAAATGAGAGAAAACATCCCAACATAATAAATCACCATTAAAGCCTAAAACTAAGCTAGGGTAGCCCCTTTGAGGCAGAATTTACCTCAAAATGTTACCTTGAAGCTCTGCCAAACACACCAACATGTATCCATGATCATTAAGAACTTGTATCACTTGGAATCGCTCATTTTGGAGCTCCCTAGATCCCAAAATCAAAGAAAAGAAAATTGGGATCAGGGCTAGTTGTCACGACCCGACCTAGGGCCTGGTCGTAACACAACAATCGGGATGCGAGGGACCCCAACCATAAGCCATCGCATACATAAATAAAAGAAAAATATAAAGATGAGCGGAAGTAATCATTAAGTGGGGAATGAGAATAAGAGAAATCAACTTTATAAACGTCCAATCCGGACTACACCAATATAACGTCTTAACATACCTCTAGTCTAATATTTGGTGAAGAGCTTAGGACAAGCTCCTAGCTCACCCTAACAATAGAAGAAAGTGAAGATAATAGTAATCATGAATAAAAGTCTTGTCCTCGGTAGAATGAGGAACACCAACTTCTTTGAAATCTAAAGAAATCTCTAGCCATGAGTGAGGTAATCGCGAGCGTCGTCTGGCCCTACATTATGAGACAATGTAGGAAAAATATATTTTATTACATTTGAATGTACCAAGTATGTGAGGTAAGCATGAACAAATAAAAGAATATAATCAATATGCCATAAGATACATGACCAATAATAATAAACTTGAGTATAGCTTAAAAGCAAATTAAAACATAAGAAACTCTTAGTCAATGCATTTCATGGAACTTTATTATAAACTCATAACTTAACATCTCATAACTTAAATCTAACTTGTGTTGGTTAGGACCATTAATCGACAACTGAGACCATATGTGCTTTTACATAAAATCTGGTGACTCCTTCATCGAGAGGCCGATGACTCCTGCATCGAAATAGGAGAGGCTACCTTGCCAGTGCATACTCTAAAAGTAACTCAACTCAACTGTGCTTTTTTTGGATCCACTAGCTAGGCCATGAAGGCAACCTACGTAGGTAACGTAGTTTGGGACTTTAGATTGCTACTAGGATTTCCTTGGGTAACTAACTGCGTTACCAGACCGAACCCCATGTAGAAGCCCTCTCGGTGCTTAGTCAATATCCCAACGGTAACTCATAAATATGATCATAACATAGTAGGGAAAGATAATCACTACCTATCAATCCATCTTTAAAACATATTAGGAATAACTTATCAACTAGGTGATTTATAAGAATCTATAGCTTCGGTGAGAATTGTCCTTATCACCATATTAAACATGCTTGTGTGAGAATTGTACTTATCACACTATAATAACATCTTTGATCTTAACTTTGATCATAATCACATCATTAGCCTTAGAATCATAAATCTCAACTTTAACTCATATAAAAATTTTATTGAAAATCATCTAACTCATTATCAACTCATCAACTCATCTTCAATTCACAATCATAGCTAGAAAATATAGCTTTATGCATGGGCATCTATAATTCAACTCAAAATAATGCAATTCATATGATAACATGCATATAAAGATCTTTGATAATATTTAAAAATAAAATCAAATCAGCCCAATGTAATTCATCAAAACTAGGGTTCATAATCGATTGAAAATTGAATGAAAACTTAAGGAATCTTTGGGACTTCACGGAGAAAAAGTTACTTGAATTCACTAAGAATTAAAGAAGAAACCTTGTAGAAATATGGAAACACTAGCTTTAGCTTGAAGAGGAAACCTTGAGAGATGTAACATCCCTAAAAAATACCCACAAAATACCTTAAGAATGCCTTGAAAATAGGCCGCTCATGTAACACATTATCCTTATACTTTTTGGAAAATTTGAATTTGGAATATCAAACAGGGGGTCAAAACCTGTGGGAAAATGGTCTCGGTGGATTTTTAGGACCCGTAGATCGAAAGATAGATTTTCGAAAAAGATCACAAAACAGTGTGGTCCGCGACAGGACCGCATCGCAGACCTGGGACAGTTTTCCGGCCGAGATGACCGCGATAGGACCACATCGCGAACCTGGAAGCAATTCTGGCCG
Organism: Solanum dulcamara; assembly: GCF_947179165.1. Classification (NCBI taxonomy): domain Eukaryota; kingdom Viridiplantae; phylum Streptophyta; class Magnoliopsida; order Solanales; family Solanaceae; genus Solanum; species Solanum dulcamara. The sequence continues at coordinate 34,284,596 of NC_077240.1, read as the reverse complement.
AATTTAGTTTTTTTAAGGGGCATTTTAGACTTTTCTCAAATTATTAGTTAATGAACCTAGTCGTTTTTAGGACCTAATTCAACTCTATAAATTAACCTAAACCTCTAATTCAATTCATTCTTCTATAATTCATCTATCAAATATTTCTCTCTCTACAAAAAGGCTCTCAAGGGTTTCCATTGAAGAGTTCAAGCAAATTCACTCAATTTCTCCCTCAAAACTCTCAAGTTCTCCCAAATTAATTTGTGTTCTCACTCAAGGTATGTGGGTATTGATTCATGGATCCTTTCATCCATGTAGCCCAATCAATTTCTCAAGGTTTTCTATCAAATTAAAGTATGGTATTTTATGGGTTTTATGATCTCTATTCCTATTGCATGAATTTTGATTTAAAATATGTTCATTAGTCTATTTTGATATAAATTGATGGTTATTAAATTAAATTGAAGAGTTTTCTCATGAATTCTCCTGTTTTGATTTCTAGGGTTCATGGTGTAAATTATGAGTATTTTTAATTATACTTCCAAATGATATTATCTATATGAATTATGTATGGACTGATATGAAGTTTATAATCATGCATTTCTTCAAGTTAATTTCATGATTTTCAAGTCAATTGATCATGCATTTATGTCTTACCCTAATTTCAAGTATAAGCTATGATCATGATTTTTTAAGTATGAATTATGATTATGTATTTCAATTATGATCATGGACTATAAGTATGTTTTGAATGACGATTTTCATGCAAATTATGGAATTTCATGCAAGTTTTGAAGTAAGGTGACTTAGGGCACTATGTGGTGACCTAAGGCCTCACAATATGAATTATGCAAATATGATTATAATGATGAAAGGACAATTGTCACATTACAAGTATGTTATGAAAATGAGGTATTCTATGATTTCAATCCTATTATCATGACTATGATATATGAAATTATGATTTTATGTTATGTATGTATTTCGTGGGATTTGACATAGCATCGAATGTGGACTTGAGGTGGGGGCTCGAAGTAAGGGGTCCTTATATAAAGTCTCTTATCACATAACTACGTGCCATCATAGGTACAAAGGGATTAGAGGCAAATACCCAAATCTCTACGAGGTGAGTACCGAAAATATCAAGGCTTGGAGGTGAGTACCCGAGTCTAAGAACTAGAGGTGAGTACCCAGTTCACACGACCGCTTAGTGGATTCACTTAGGCATGTAGGAGTCTACCTTGACAAGTAGTCTCCCTCGTTCCTCCGATGTTGGGGCAACATTGGGATTTCATGTTGTAGCTTGCATGGTCTTATTATCGGTTATGGTTCTTATCCCATATATGTATGATCTCTTAAGTATGTTATGATTTTAAATTTATATTTTTAAAATGCTTGGTAAATATGATTTTCTCATGACTTTACGTATTCCATTTTATCATGTGATTTACTTGACCTTTGCATTCTATGATTTATGTTGTATTTCACTACTTAGTACATTCCAACGTACTAATGCATACTTTTTTCTACATTGTCTCATAATGTAGGGGTTGAGGTTGAAGATCCTTATCGTCCATGTAACTAGTAGGCGTTCCTATTCAAAGGTGTTGTGGTAATTCCTCATTGACCGGGGACTAGTTTCAAGTTGGTTACTATTTTTTAAAAAGACTTTTGTTTACGTCATGAATTGAGGGTGATCTAGGGACATGTCTTAGCCCCCGCCCATACTCATGTTTAGAGGTATCTAGTTGGACATATGTTTGAGTCTATATTGTCATAAGACATTTTCATATTTCTATTCATGGTTTAGACTCTCTTATGATGTTTTCACTTTTATATTTTACCTTATGTATCCTTATGATATGTACAAGAGGCTTGGTTGTAGCCCTTTGGGGTTTCGATCGCCGTGTTACAACTAGGCCCTAGGTCGGGTCGTGATAAAAGACTTTGTTTTTGCCTTAGAAAATTTTAGGAGAATGAATTGAATAGGAGGGGAATTTGAAGGATTGAATATTTATAGACTTAGAACTTGGCCATAAAAGTGTCTAGGTTCATTGAACCGAACTTTAGAAAAGACACAATTACCCCTCATTAAATCTGAAAAATTTAGCCCAACGGTTCCATTTCTACAGGTCATCGAAGTGTTGACGATTCATCTAAATGACTCATCCTAAAGGTTTGAGAAAAGACCATAAAAATTGAGTCTCTGAAGTTTGGGAATAGGCAAGGTTTTCAACCCGTCATCTTGTCTATGGTTCGTCCAATTGGCTCGTCCTACAGATCCCAAAAATATGAAAATTACAAGTCTCTGAAGTTTTATGATGGATGGTTCTTACAATCTGTCATAGCTTCTATGAGTCTTCCTGTCAAATCGTATACTTGACCTTGAGGGACTTCTAGAACTTAGCCTCGAAACTCTTCCTACGAGTTGTTTTTTATGGATCATTTAAGTGAGAACGGGTCATTAACATGAGTCCTAAGACCTCTCTTTAAGGTTGGTCATGACTACCAATAAAGACTCCCTCCACGACTTATTTCTACGGGTCGTGTAAACCCCTACGACTTATAGAGACAGTTGTAAACTTGGGTTCAGTGCAAGATTTGAGAGTTTTCTCTTTGATTCTGACTTTTCGACTTATGGAGTCTTACAATATCTCCCTCTTGAAAGCATTCGTCCTCGAATAAGATTAACTTATTATAGGAAGGTCATGAAAAGGGGACTAGCAACCCAACATGAACATGATGAAAACTTATAATGCATGAAACATGAAACTTCAACTTAACACAAAATCATAACTTTTAAAATCAACTTTTTCATGAACATGCATACATATGAATGACATAGGAGGAACTGAATACGTAAGAGTTCAATTATCTTAAATAGGAATAACTTACTACTTGAGGCTTGAGTAGAGGAAAAGAGGTACGAGTATCATTTAATGACATCCACTTCTGGCTCCCAAGTAGCACATTCTACTTGTTTATTCCTCCAAATACTTTGAAGGACACAACTTCTTTGTTTCATAACTTCTTAACTTGTCGGTCTAAGATATCCACCGAAACTTCTTCATAAGTTAAATTTTCCTCAATACTTACATCTTTCAAGGGCCCAATAGAGTTTGAATCACCCACGAACTTCCTCAACATAGACACATAAAACACGGGGTGAACCATAGCTAACTCAAATGGCAAATCTAACTCATAAGCCACTTTGCCAACACTTCTAAATATCTTGTAAGGTCCAATGTATCTAGAACTCAATTTTCCTTTCTTGGAAAAACGTATTACACCCTTCATGGGTGAAACCTTTAAAAAGACCCAATCATCCACTTCAAATTCAATCTCTCTTTTTCTAACGCCGGAATAGGACTTTTGACGACTTTGAGCCATCTTCAACCTCTCCCTTATGAATCTTACCATCTCCATAGCATCAATCATCTAATCTAGACCAATCAATTCTATTTCACCTACTTCAAACCATCCCATCGGGGATCTACATCTCCTCCCATACAATGCTTCGAAAACAGCCAGTTGGATGCTAGAGTGATACTATTATTATAGGAAAACTCAATCAATAGCAAATGTTCATCCTAACTTCCTTTAAAATCAATAACACGCGCCCTTAACATATCCTCTAAAGTTTGGATCATTTTTCGGCTTGACCGTCAATTTGAGGGAGAAAAGCGGTACTCAACTTAACCTTTATACCAAGACCCTTTTTGAATTGACTTCCAAAAGTGTGAAGTGAATTGTGCACCTCAATCTGATATGATGGAAAAGAGCATAGCATGGAGTCTTACCAACTTATGTACATACAACTTAGCATAATCTTAGGCACCATATGATGTCTTAACCAGTAGAAAATGAGCCGACTTGGTCATCCGATCTATAGCAACCAAATAGAATCATGTTGATTCTTAGTACGAGGCAAACCTATTACAAAAATCATGTTTACCATCTTCTCATTTCCAAGTAGGAATTTTAATATCTTGGGCTAGACCTCCTAGCCTTTGATGCTCAATTTTAACTTGTTGGCAATTTAGATACATAGCTACAAACTCCGCTATGTCCTTCTTCATTCCATTCCACCAATACACTTCTCTCAAATCACAATACATCTTCGTGGAACCTGGATGAATCAAGTATTAGGAACTATGGGCCTCATCCAATATCAACTCTCATAATCCATCAACATTAGGTACATATAAATGACCTTGGTAACGTAGCACACCATCTCCCCCTTGGAAGAAAGCCTCAATAGTTTTTTTGGAAACCAACTTTTGTAACTAAACCAACATTGGATCTTGGTCATGCTTGGCCTTAACATCCGCTACAAGAGACGATTCTGAACCATTATGAACAAGAACACCTCCATCATTAGAATCAACCAAACGCACACCTAAATGTGCCAATATATGAACATCTTTAATCAATTCTTTCTTATCTTCTTCAACATGTGCCACACTACTCATGGACAATCTACTTAGTGCATCGATAACCACATTATCTTTGCCCGGATGATACAACACACTCATATCATAATCCTTCAACAATTTAAGCCATCTCATATGCCGAAGGTTCAAGTCTTTTTGCTTAAATACATATTGTAAACTCTTGTCGTCGGTGAACACATCCACATGGACACTATTACCTTATCATGTTGCATCAATACACAACCAAGAAAAACCGTTGAAGCATCACAATATACCACGAAGACATTATACCCTTCTAGAAAGGTCAAGATAGGAGCGGTAGTGAGATGATCCTTCAACTCTTGAAAACTCTTTTCACATGCTTCCAACTATTAAAACTTCACCTTATTTTGATTCAACTTGGTAAAAAGTGATGAGATTGATGAAAATCCTTTCACAAATGTCCTATAATATCTAGCTAGTCCCAAGAAACTCCTAATATCCGAAGGAGATAATGGTCTAGGTCAATTCTTAACCTCCTCAGTTTTCATAGGATCAACCATAATCCCTTCACCGGACACAATATGACCAAGAAAAGACACCTCTCTTAACCAAAACTCACAATTTTTGAACTTTGCAAATAGTTGTTTATCTATTAGAGTTTGCAGCACAATCCTCAATTGACTTGCATACTCCTCCTTATTCCGAGAGTAAACCAAAATGTCATCGATGAATACAATCAAAAATATATCTAGGTATTGCTTGAACACTCTATTCATTAAGTTCATGAAAGCCACGGAAGCATTGGTCAAACCAAACAACATGACTAGAAACTCATAATGGCCATATCTTGTCTAAAATGCCGTTTTGGGAATGTCACGCTCCCTTACCCTCAACTGGTGAATGCTAGAACGAAGGTATATTTTGGAGAAGTAACTCGCCCATTGCAATTGATCAAACAAGTCATCTATCCTCGGAATTGGATATTTATTCTTGATGGTTACCCTTTTTAATTGTCGATAGTCAATGCACATTAGTAATGAACCATCCTTCTTCCTAACAAATAATATGGGAGTACCCCATGGGGATATACTTGTCCTAATAAAACCTTTGTCTAACAAGTCTTTCAATTGATCCTTCAACTCATTTAACTCCGCCAGAGCCATTCAGTAAGGAAGAATAAAAATAGGTTGGGAATCCAAACAAAGGTCTATACCAAAATCAATCTCTCTTTTGAGAGGGATATCATGTAGATCATCGGGAAACACATACGGAAACTCATTTGCAATAGGGACCGATCTAAGATAGGGGCTTTGGAATTTTAATCCCTAACCCTCACAAGATGATAAATGCAACCCTTGAAAATCATCTTCTGAGCTTTAAGGCACGAAATAAATTGACCTTTAAACATGGAGTTACAACCCTTCTATTCTAGGACCGGCTCATTCGGGAATTGAAACTTAATTACTCGGGTTCTACAATCAATAGAATCATAACATGCATATAGCAAATCCATACTAAGGATAACATCAAAATCGATCATCTCAAGCTCAACTAGGTCACATAAAGTAACATTATAGAAGACTATAACCGGAAAACTTCTATAGACTCTTTTAGCCATAACCGACTCACTACGGGAGTATAAATGGGAAAGGCTCTAATAGTGTCTCGGGACTAACATCAAACCTTATGTCTACAAAGGCGAAACAAAATTTAAATTTGCACCCAGATCAAGCAAAGCACAAACATCATAGTGAAAAACCTATAACATACCGGTAACAACATCGGGAGTCTCCTCCACCTCTTGCCTACCATAGAAGGCATATAACCTAATGTGGCGTTGACAACCCTTTGGTTGCATTTGTCCACCTTGAGCAACATGGCTTTGAAGAAGAGCATCTTTGACCTTATATTCCTTAGCATGATGACCCAGCTTACCACACCAATAGCACACATTCAATCCAGCTAGACATTCACCCTTGTGGTTTCTACCACACTTCTTGCATGTGGGAGTAACTTGGCTTATAGGATCACCTCCTTGAGGTTTAGGGTTGGGCACCCTATCTTTGTCAAACCTTGGAGCAGTAGCATTAGAAGACCCTTAGCCGGAGTACTTTTGGCAAAAATGAGGACATCCACCACTTCCTGAATTAGCATGAGAGAATTTACTATCATAGGTCCTTGGCCTCTTAGACTCCCTATTCTTCACCTTGGCTTATCACTTTCTACTTTATCCGCATAGTTCATGATTCTACATATATCCATCTCCCGAATCAACATCGCCATTTTGCATATCATTGCAACCATGTCCAATACACTCGATACAAACTTGCTCATACGAGCTCTTGAGTCGGCAACCATGAATGGAGCATGTTTCAATAATTGAGAAAACTTGAGGTCATACTCCCTTACACTCATACTGCCTTGCTTAAGGTTGATAAACTCTTGCACCTTGGCCTCCCTCAACTCTAGTAGGAAAGAGAGATCAAGAAACACACCTCTTTAAACTTATCCCAAGGCTCCGCCTCTCTTGGCCTCTCACCTTTCCATTGATCAAACCAAATTTAAGAAACACCCCTCAATTGGTATTTATCCAACTCTCCCATTTCAACTGGGCTAATACCCATGATCTCAACAATCTTATGGATGCTATCGATAAACTCTTGGCGATCCTTATCAACTTTAGAACCCCAAAACTCTGGAGGATTTATCTGCATGAAAACACCAACTCTTGCTACCTCCGTACTAGCATTCAGATTCACGGGAGCAACTACCTCATGATTTACTTGAGCCGTAACGGTTTGAGCAAGTACTTGAAAAACAGCTCGGAACTCAACATTGGAAACTTGATCATTCAAAGGATCATTCGGAGCTTGTTTCTCCTCTTCAACCACATTCCTTCTAGTGGGATATCTTCATAGAGGTATATTTTGAAAATTACAAAGAATAAGTGTTAGAGGGAAAAAATTTAACCACTCTACATCATGACATAGATCATGAAAAAAGTAAGACTTTTCCCAAGATGTTTTGTATCCTCCTATTCATGGATGTGGTATGCTTCATACTAATGAATAAGACTCTACTTAACGTGGCATGTTACACTCTCTAGGACTCTTCTAAACCTTATGCTCTGATACCAAGTTTGTCACGACCCGAACTAGGGCCTAGTCATATCACGGCAATCGGATGCGAGGGACCCCAACCATAAGCCATCTTAGCATATATCGTATATATAAGGTAAAGAACAATATAAAGATGAGCGAAAGTAATCATAAAATGGAAAATGGGATGAAGGGAAATCAACTCTATAAAGGTCCAATCTAGACTACACCAATATATCGTCTAAACATGCCTCTATTCTAATCTTTGATGGAGGCTTAGGACAAGCTCCTAGATCACCCTAACAATAGAAGAAATTGAAGACAATAGTAATCATGAATAAGAGTCTTGTCCTCATTAGAATGAGGACTCACCAACTTCTTTGAAATCTAAAGGAATCTTTAGCCATGAGTGGGGTTATTGCGAGCGTCGTCCAGCCCTACATTATGAAACAATAAAGAAAAAATATGTATTAGTACATTTGAATATAATAAGTATGTGAGGTATGCATGAACAAATAAAAGAACGTAATCAATATGCCATAAGATGCATGACGAATCATAATGAACTTGAGTATAGCTTAAAAGCAATTTAAAACATAAGAAACTCTTGATCAATGCATATCATTAAACTTTGTCATAAACTCATAACTTGACATCTCATAACTTAACTCCAACTTATGTGGGATAGGACTATTAACCGATAACTAAGACCATGCAAGTTATTACATGGAATTCGATGACTCTTGCATCGAGATAGACCGATGACTCCTGCATCAAAATAGGGGAGGCTACCTTGCCAGGGCATACTCCAAAAGTAACTCAACTGTGCTTTTTGTGGATCCACTAGCTAGGCCATGAAGGTAACCTACGTGGGCAACGTAGTTTGGGACTTTAGATTGCTACTAAGATTTCCTTGGGTAACTAATTGTGTTACAAGACGGAACCCCACTTAGAAGCCCTCTCGGTGCTTAGTTAATATCCCAATGGTAACTCATAAACATGATCATAACATTGTAGGGAAAGATAATAACTACCTATCAATCCATCTTTAAAACATATTAAGAATAACTCATCAACTTGATGATTCATAAGAATCATTAGCTTTGGTGAGAATTGTCCTTATCACCATCTTAAACATACTTGTATGAGAATTGGACTTATCACACTATAATAACATCTTTGATCTTAACTTTGATCATCATCACATCATTAACCTTAGAATCATAAATCTCAACTTTAACTCATATAAAACTTTGATTGAAAATCATCTAACTCATTATCAACTCATTAACTCATCTTTAATTCACAATCATAGCTTGAAAATATAGCTTTATGCATGGGCATCTATAATTCAACTCAAAATAATGCAATTTATATGAGAAAATGCATATAAAGATCATTGATAATATTTAAAAATAAAATCGAACCATCTCAATGCAATTCGTCAAAACTAAGGTTCATAATCAATTGAAAATTGAATGAAAACTTGAGGAATCTTTGGGACTTCATGGGTGAAAAGATTCCCATGAATCAATCCCAACATACCTTGCTTGAATTCACTAAGAATTAAATAAGAAACCTTGTAGAAATATGGAAACCCTAGCTTTATCTTAAAGAGGAAACCTTGAGAGACTTTGTTCTTGCCTTAGAAAATTTTAGGAGAATAAATTGAATAGGAAGGGAATTTGAAGGATTGAATATTTATAGACTTTGAACTTGGCCATAAAAGTGTCTAGGTTCATTGAACCGAACTTGGGAAAAGACACAATTACCCTTCATTAAATCTACAAATTTAGCCCGACAGACTATCTTCGAATAAAAAATAATGACTAGCCTAAGTCCAAAATAGAAGGAGATAGGAAACTCTAAATGTCAAGAGTTCACCAAGTCTCCAAAGTCCAAGAGCTTCTCCGCATGATATCCAGATCAAAAAAGAAAACTCGTACTCTGATCTGTAGGGTGAAGTGTAGTATGAGTACCAACAAGTGGCACTCAGCAGGTATCAGCTGTCTGAGCTCCAAAGATAAAGCAAGTATAAAGAACATGTAAGCAAGGAGTATAAATCACAAGTAACTAACAAGAGTAATACAAAAGCCTGCAAATAAGAAACATCTTATATGGGGAAGGAAGAAGATAGGAAACAAGCAAGGAACCAAAGGACGTAACTGGTGGAGCCATCTCAGAACCTAAACACGATAACACACTATGAAGGAGGACAACTAAGTTACACCCTACTGACAGAAGTAAACACAGATAACACATAAAGGCCCAAAAGATCGCATCAATTAAATCCCTACACAAAAGGTTAGATAAATAAGAACAAGGGCAGTAACTACCTTCAAACAAGAGACCACCCTTTATACCACCACAACGTCACAATTAGTCAGACAATACCTCCAAAGCCCCTGTGTGCCCAGGAGGTTCACTCACAAACAGATAAACCCGTACAGCATCCCATGATACCAACTGGTACAAACAACTATGCTAGTGATAGGCGATGCATATATAAATGAGAGTCATGCAATAAAACCAGTAGTACCAAGTGCCTTATACCAAGATTCATACACCTACTTCCAATCCCGGCCAAGAAGTAGGACCCATGCGCCTTTTTGGGATCACCATAGAGGGCTCGGTAACGCCCCTATATACCTACTTGGTCCCAATCCAAGTCTTACACTAATATATATATGTATCAATCAATATGTCCGATCATCAAAATCCACTCCATCTTGGTGATGGGAAATAAATAGTCATTAGTATAGAAAAAATTGGGAACACTCTCCGACTAAACTAAAATCATAAAATGAGACATCCTTGATGCCTCGAACTAATATCATAAATAGAGTGCATCTTTGACACCTCTAGTCTACTGAAAATAGTAGTAATAAAGGTAGCACGACCCCCATTCAAAAACCAGTATACAATGGTTTGGGTAACAACCCAGTTTTCTCAAATAAATGTCAAGAACCAATGCATGCACCAGAGTCGACTACATCCAATACAATGCATGCCATCAGCAGCACCCAAACAACATGCACAATCACATCCAATAATGATGCCACAAGCACCTTACCCTCTTGAGCATACAAACAGGACTAACAAACGCAACCGACCTCTAACCAAGGCCTAGGGTTCAAATCTACTCCTCTAACTCAGCAACAAGGCTCAAAAGGGAACTCAACCTTAACTAGCTAGAAAGGAGGAGGAAATGAGGAAACAAGTGCTTTGCTAGCCAATAAATAACACTCGATCCAATTGGAATTACAACCTCGAGATTATAAGCACAACTAGCCCCACCAAATGGTAAAACAAATCATAGGGTATTCTAGCTCTAAATCCAGAATTAGGATCCAACAGTAATTCACAAGCCTAACTGGGTGAAAGCCATAACACCAAGGCTCCAAGGTAGGTGCTACAGTAGAGAAGGACATTAAGTCTCAGAAATCCCTGCCAATAACGGCTACATCAACTAAGGATCAATCCAAACTCACTTCTAAGGTATAATTCCACCAAGCACCATAAACATCACACAATCTACCTAAAATAGGACAATCAAGGCCAAACTAAGGCATAATCAATAATCTTACCAACTAGACTGAAAGTCTCATAAAGGTAATCTAGCCTAAGGCTCACACCGGACAAAAAACCAAAAAACTAGAAATCGAACCAAACCTGTCACATACAATCTAAGACATAAGTAATTTATAGTATATAATACCTCATAAAGCTCAATCAAAAGAAAAGAGATCGTAGCCTACCTCGAAGCCGAACACGCATGCTCTATGTCCATTTTCTGGTAGCTTTTAGCTTTATAAATAACTCCAATTGCCTCCATACTATCAAAATGTTGATCACCTCACCAAAATCATATTTTTCGGAGATGGACCCAACCCAAAGTTGGGTCAAAAAAGGATTGTAGGAACCGTAATAGAAATCTCAAAAATGACTGTGTGAAAAGGCTTTAAGCACATTATTGAGCTTGTACCCTAAATGGGGCACAAATAGATGCCCAAAATGAGAGAAAACAGCCCAACATAATAAATCACCATTAAAGCTTAAAACTAAGTTAGGGCCTCCCCTTTGGGGTGGAAATTTCCTTAAAAGGTCACCTTGCACGCTCCCCCAAATACACCAAAAAATAGCCATGATCAATACGAATGCATAACACTTGGAATCGCTTAATTTGGAGCTCTCTAGTTCCCAAAAATGAAGAAAAGGATATGAAGGTTGGGGCTAGTTTGCGTCTGGTCTTAAATTAAAAGACCAGACAATAATGCATTGTGATCACGGCCTTTGGCCTCATAATTACGAAAGCCACTAAGCCAGTACAACGCGATTGAGACCACAACCCTCACGAATGCGAAGGTCTAGGTGACAAGGACTCATGATCTCAACGCCTATGGATCGCTAGCGCGATAAGAAATGGTGCTTACACTGGTAGGTGTTGTACCAACTCAAAGTTTAGCTTTAAAAATCTTTGACGGGGTGCCCAAAATTCATTCAGAATCTCGTACGTGCAAACGGACTATACTACACCATTAAATTTGATGTTCCAGACTCAAAAATATAGTTAAAATTATCATTCAAGGTCATCTCAATAAAAAGTGGGTCCACAACCAAGTGTCATATTAAACCAAAATTCACAAAAGGGCTCAAAATCAAACCGAAAGCCTCAGGACACGAACGGATGATTATGTTAGACCAAACTTGATATTCTAAAGCTAACCGTGCTGATAAAATTTTAATACGGGTGTGTTTACCAAGAATGTTGACCAAAGTCAACTTTATATCAAATTTCAAGGACTAAAGCTACAAATGGCCCCAAACTCGCATCGATTGCCATGATACTCGTACCAATATGCTACTAGCCTAATTTGTCCATTCCAAGCTGATGAAATCGTCAAAATTCCATTCTGAAGTCGTCTTTCTATAGTTTTGACCGAAGTCAAACATTCAAACTCCAAAAGCTCCTAAATAAGGAAATGGGCATAAAACCCAAACAAATGACCAACCACCTGCTCTGTCAATGATAAAAATTCATAAATGGCTTGGGGTTACTACAGAAAAGATCTAAATGCTGAAAATATTAGAAAAGACTAGAATGACCTTGAGGGTGATTACAACATATGCACCATAAGAATTGGACTTAGGGGAAAAAGTGGGCTAGTTCAAACTGGGCTTTTATTTATCCACATAGGAAGGAAAAAGACCAAAACCCAACAATTTTCTCTTTCCCAACTATGTGGAGGAGACACCATCCCGGCGATCGTGCAATATTCTTCAAACTTCCCTCTTGGCAAAGCTTTAGTCATTATGTCAGAACCATTATCATTCGTATGAATTTTCTCTAGATCAAGCAACTTAGAATCTAACACATCTTGAATCCAATGGTATCTCACATCAATATATTTAGACCGACTATAAAATATAGAATTCTTGTCAAGGTAAATAGAATTTTGATTGTCGCAATAAAGCACATACTTCTCCTGAGCACATCCAAGTTTTCTCAAAAATCTCTTCATCTAGAGCAACTCTTTACAAGCTTCAATAGCAGCAATAAGCTCAGCTTCTGCAGTAGATAGAGCAATATATTTTTGCAACATAGATTGCACAGACACATCCCCCCTGCAAAAGTAGTCTAGTAGTCTGAAGTAGACTTACGAATATCAACATCACCATCCATACTTAAATCAGTGTAACCACAGAGAATAGGCCTTCCTGTCTCAAAACACAAACTCAGACTAAAAGTGCCACAAAGATATCTCATAATCCACTTTACAATATTTTAATGCTCTCTTTCAAGATTAGAAAGAAAATGGCTAACAATACCAACAGCGTGAGCAATATCTGATCTTGTACACACCATTGCATAAATCAAACTACTAACGACTAAAGCATAAGGAACTTTCTTCATATCTTCCTTCTCACCATCACTGGAAGGACAATGCTTCATGCTCAATTTGAAGTGCAGGGCTAAAGGTGTACTAACAATCTTAGCTCTGTCCATGTTAAATCTGCGAAGTACTTTCTAAATGTACTTCTCCTGTGATAACCACAATTTCTTGACCTTTCTATTATGGAGAATCTGCATGCCAAGAATCAGCATTGCTGGTCCCAAGTCTTTCATAACAAAAGACTTATTAAACTCTTGTGTCAACTTTTGAATCCTACAAGCATTCTGACCAACAACAAGCATGTCATGAACATAAAATAAAGTGATGATAAAGTCACTATCAGAGAATTTTTACACAAAATATTATAGTCTGAAGAAGTCTTCTTGAAGTCCTGCTAACTCATAAAAGAACCAAACTTCCTATGCCATTGCATGGGGGCTTGTTTTAGACCATACAAGCTCTTATTTAATTTGCTAATATAATTCTCCTTTCCGTTGACTTCAAAGCCTTCTGGCTGGTCTATATAAATTTCATCATCTAAGTCATCATGGAAAAAAGTAGTTTTAACATCCATTTGCTATATTTCTAAGTCCATACTTGCATCCAAGCCTTGAACCGCGCGAATGGATGATATCTTCACAACTGGAGAGAATATCTCATAAAAATCAACTCCCTTCTTCTAGTTAAATCCCTTCACAACTAATCTAGCTTTGCACCGTGGAACTAGGTTGCCATCTTCTTGTTTCACCCTAAAAATTTACCTATTTTTCAAAGCTTTTTTGTCTTTCAGTAGCTTAACTAAATCAAAGGTATAATTATCATGTAGAGACTTGATTTCATATTCCAAAACCACCTTTCTTTTTCTTCACTTTCCATGGCCTCATCAAGACTTTTTGGTTCTCTTCCATTAGTTAAGAGTATATACTCATTAGGAGAATAATGAGCTGAAGGTATTTTCTCTCTTGTAGATCTTCTGAGAGAACTCTCAGGAGCATCAATAACAGTTGGTTGCTCACCAACCACATCATCTTGAATTGGAGCATCAACATCATACTGGTTATTCTGAATATGATCACCATCTTCATTATCAACTTGATTTTCATCATTTTGAAGATTTTCTGTAGGTCCAATAGTCAAAAGAACTGGATCAACATCAACTAAGCTCTCACTGCTCTGAGAATTAAATTTATCATCTTTGTCAAGATCTTGAATTGTTTGGTCTTCAAAGAATACAACATCACAGCTTCTAACAATTTTTTTCTCAACGGGATCAAAGAAACAATAGCCAAAATTATCTTGACCATGACCAATAAAGATACACTGCCTAGTTTTAACATTCAACTTTGACCTCTCATCATTAAGAATATGCATAAAGGCTTTACACCTAAATATTTTAAGATGATCATAAAAACATTCTTACAAGACCAAACTCTATCGGGGACATCACCATTTAAAGCAATAATAGGAGATAAATTGATAATATAGGTAGCAGTATAATGTGCTTCTGCCCAAAAGGAATTTGGCAGCTTAGCATCTGGAAACATACATCCAACCCTCTCAACTAGAGTTATGCTTATTCTCTCTACTAAACCATTTAGTTGAGGAGTCTTTGGAGGAGTTTTCTGATGCCGAATATCCTATTCTCTGTAATATTTATCAAAAGAACCAATATACTCACCACCATTATCTGAGTGAATGTATTTCAATTTTTTTCCAATCTGTCTCTCAACTAAGGCCTAAAAATTATTGAACACATCAAGTACTTGATCCTTGGACTTAAAAGAGTATACTCAAAGTTTGCAAGAAAGATCATCAATAAAAGGCATAAAGTAAAGTGCACCACTATGAGACCTTACCTTAAAAGGACCACACAGATCAGAATGTACCAACTCCAGTAAATCAAATTTTCTTGAAGATGGATGACTCTAAAAAGAAATTCTTTTCTATTTTCCGGCTAAGCAATGAACACATTTCTTTAAATTTGCTTGTTTCACTCCAGAAAGAATTTTTTTTCTTAGCCAAATCATCAATTTCCTTCTCGCTCATATGACTCAATCTTTAATGCCATAACTTTGATGAAGTATCATTCTCTATCAAATTTACTGAGCCTCTAGAAATGGAGCCCTGAAATACGTACAAGTTAGACAATTTTTTACCTCGAGCCACAATCATTGAACCTTTAGTAAGCTTCCACTCGCCAGCACCAAGGGTGTTAACATAACCCTCATCATCAAGGTTTCCTACATAAATCAGATTCAAGCAAACATCTGGAGAATGCTTGCTATTATTGAGAACTAGTCTTGAACCATTGTTAGTTTTCAAACAAACTGTGCCAATGCCAAGTACCTCAACCTCATTATTGTTTCCCATTTTCAACATTCCAAAATTATCCTGAGTGTAATAAAAAAATAATTTCTTCTTTGGCATGACATGAGAAGTAGCACCATAATCCACAAACCAGCTAGACTCATCATAAATAATATTAATGGTATTTTCACCACAAGCAACAAGAAGATAATCCTTAGCAATAATAGTAACACGATTTTCATTATCGCCATATATGTTTTCTCTCATATAACTCTTATACCTGTAGCAATATTTTTGATATGCCCATTCTTGTGGCAATAGTCACATGTAATATTCTTGTCCTTAGACTTTGACTTGCTTCTACTTTTATCTCTATTATTGTGACCTTTGAACTTGTTTCTCCCCTGGTCTTCAGTAACCAAAACATCAGAGTGTGAAAGTAAAGAGAAAGATGAGCCTTGAGATCTTCTTCTCATCTCTTCATTTAAGATACCACTCTTAGCATATTTCATAGTTACAACACCACTGGGAGCAGAATTAGTCAAAGAAACTCAAAGAGTTTCAAAAGAGTCTGGCAGAGTATTAAAAAGCCAAAGTCCTTGTATTTCTTTATCAAACTTACACCCATTCTAGACAGCTAGTCAAGGACACCTTGAAAATCATATATATGATCAGAAATAGGATTGCCCTTTTTATATCTAATATTCATCAATTGTTTCAGTAAGAACAATTTGTTATTGTCAATTTTGAAGCATAAAGTATTTCGAGCTTATCCCATAAACTTTTAGTATGTGTCTCATTCACAATGTGATTTCTCACATTATCTTCAACCCATTGTTTGATATAGCCACAAATCTATAGGTGCTCAAATTTTCAATTCTCATCATTCATAGACTCGGATTTATTAGAAGCAAGAATAGGTAAATGCATTTTCTTGACAAATATAAGATCTTTCATCTTGCCTTTTCAAATATGATAATTGCTATCATGCAAACACACCATTTTGCTCATATTTGACTCCATCATTCAAATAGAAAATCAGCAACAACCAAATGCCCTGATACCACTTTGTTAAAAAAGACAAGTATAAATAAAGGTATACGACAATGCAATAGCGGAAGAAAATTCAAATCTAAACTTTTCCTTCTATTGAACCAAGAGGAGACAAACCAATTCAAGCATAAAAAATATTTGGGGCAGCAAGCATATCACCAAAATAAATATAGCAAGAAAAAATTAAAACATACGAGACACCAAATTTACGTGAAAACTCTCTTCGGTGTGAAGAGTAAAAACCACAAGGCCAAAGCTCCACTATAATCAACAAAAGTTACAAATTTTTTATCCAAAATGGTCATCAAAGAAGTGTCAAACAATGAGCAAAAACAACTACAAGATAGCATCAAAGAACTAGAGAAGAAAGGAGTAAAACCACCAAAAATGCAGCTAATGTTCACGACCATAAATCTGGAGCTACAGAACTTCAATCCATCCCTGTTAGTTCCCAATTAAAGATTAAGTTGAGAAGAACAAATTGTCCAAAAATCAACCCAATCAGAAAAAAAAAATGAGAATCGCGATTTGAAAATGATTGTTAGGACTTTTGCGAAAATCTGCACTCTTTCACTTTTCTGTCTACTGTGGCTGTTGATTTCTCTTGTGAATTATGAAAATAAGACCTGGATGAGTCTTACATATGCACCATAAGAATTGGACTTATGGGCAAAAGTGGGTTAGTCCAAATTGGTCTTTTATTTATCCACATAGAAAGGGAAAAAGACCAAAAACCAACATAGTTGTTATTAAGAGTCCATTTGGATTAACTGAAAAAAAGTAGTTTTTAAGTCAAAAAAGAAAAAGTCAAACTTAAATGACTTATAAGTTAAAAACTAAAAAGTAGGGAGAGCCCTACTTTTGATTTTTAACTTATTTTAAGTCATTTTTAAATTTGTCAAACACTCTCATAAGTTAAAAATGGCTTAAAAGTTTGTCAAACCAACTTTTAAGCCAATCCAAACAGGCTCTAAGTCTGCAAGATCTCAAAAAATATAACAAAGCAATATGATGACTAGAGCTTTTTTTATGAAAAGGAAAACCCGCAGCCGCTATCATTTGGTTGTCACAAGGTAAAACTCCCGCTCTTATGCAATAGCTCACAAATCATACAGAAGAAGTAATCCGCACTAGGCAAACCCGGTGCAATGAGCTAGATCCAGAAGGCAAACCCCTTGCTTTCACTGGCAAAGGGTTTCGAACTGATGACCGGAGTTGGCTATAGCAGTTGAGTCTCAGCATTGAAAATGCTTTTACTAAACAAAAAAAAACAATCTAACTATAGAATATACACTATTTTTTTATCTTTTGAATATTGACATATCGCTTTTATGGTTATGAAATTTCATGTGCAGTATCTTCTTTATCTTTGACATTAGGAAAAAAGATATTTGTCAATATTGTATGATTTTCTAAGTTTGTTGTCATGGAATGGAAGTATTGAAAATTGTTCAAATATATTATCCATGTCAACATTTCTATTTGTTTCTCCTCTCTATCCTTATGTGGTTTTTTTCTTCTCTTGTGAGGATATTGGTTTATTGTGCGGAGAAGACTTTTGCATTGGTAAAAAGCTAATTCAAGAAATTGATGCCTTAAACTGATAATTAAATGGACAGTTATAGACATAATGCTTTCGACAATTTAAGGGTCACTATAAAAATATCAACTTTTGATTTTATCAAATTAAATTTGTGGAATAATTATTGTGATTGATTTCGAAGATTTACTTTATGGTGCAAGATCTGTCCCAAAAATTTGAAGAGGTATCTTCCACTTATATAATTTTATAATTCGTGTGTATTCATTAGATTGTTAATCTCTTTCAGTGAAATCCAATTTATTGAATATATGTTCTAAATGATTTGTAGCAGAATTGAGATTCTAATTCGCATTAGCTTTGTACTTGTACGCAATTTTGCAATAACATTTCTGATGCTTTTCAGAAGGACTTTATCCATTACTTGCATCTATTATCTTCTTTGTGATATTTGAAAGCTATATCCGAATAAAGTTTCAAGGTTTTTGTATGAATACATAGTAACATGTACAATAACCATTCAGAATATATTTCTAACAAGCTTGACAATTTTCCTACCAACATTATTGAAAATGTAGTGTACCAGGGTTATTTTGGATCTCAAATTCTCAATCATATTTCAAAGGTAGAATTAAAACAAATGAAATTATATTAGAATGTAAAATGTTGGGCCCGTGCTAATTATATATTGGTGTATACTATTATATATCAATTTTTTTAAAAAAAAATATTTATTTTTGTAAAAAAAATATAAAATTTTTGTATATTATTGTATAAGTATAGTTTTTTTCCCGTAAAATTTCAATATATATATATATATATATATATATATATATAAATAATGCGTCTCCCAAAAATTGGGGTGGGGATGGGTGGGTGTCACGCCCTGGGAGGGTACCCTAGACGTAACCGGCACTCAGAAACCATTTCTGGCTCCCAAGCGAACCACATAGCCTGATCACACATCCGTTCCTTCATTCATTCAGCGGAAAGTTTAAAAATAAAGAATAATTTAGCGGGCAACTCAAATCACCCATCCAACTCAAAGAATAAAGGTCGTGGGCCAACAAATCAACTAAAATATTTGTCATTAAAAATAGTTTGACCAGAATAACTCAAGGAAAGAAATACTCAGTCGACACATCACTATCTAGTCTATGAAGCCTCTATCACTACTATCTAATTGGTGTCAATGACATGTTCATGGCTACCTCAAATTAAAATATAAAGGGCCAACTCGACGCAAGAATACATAAGCGGTGTCCTCCGAATGTAGGGAAGGACTCACCAATACGCTGAGTGTGTATAGATCCTCAATGATGCTTCTATTGACGATCTCTTAAACCTGTCTCTGCATCATGAAATGATGCAGGTCCAAATGGACATCAGTACATGGAATGTACGAGTATGTAATATGGCAAAATAAACTATCTCAAATCAGAAAGGTAGGAGAGACTCACATAAGACGTCATAAGTCTAAAGTAAGAATACATTTCTAGACAAAGACCAATCACACATCATACAACCCAATCAACATATCATATAATCCAATCTAGTCCAATCGTACACTATCAAATCACAATTCATCTAGTCCAATCCGATCAATGCAATCAACTCACAATCAACTCAAAGGGGCTCAACTCAATAAATATGCAAATTAAGTTATGCAATGTCTTACAATTCAACTCAATCATCTACAATCACATTCAAACCAATCATATCAAGCACAATCCATTCAATTGGGAGTTTCTCTAACCGACAACCATCACCATATGAGCGAGTGATAGTACAATAAGCCGACGTTGTTGCCACGTCCGTTCATACCTTGCCAGGGTATAAACGAATCAACCAATCATGGATCCAATCCAACCAAGTCCTATAATGTTAGGACAATAAAATGGGAAGCATCCGACTTTAACGGTTCCATCCCCTCCTACGTTTGGCGACGTAGTTTATTGGTTCGAGTATGGACTATACTCTTACCCAATTCGATGCTCGATACTCCTCCCAAGACTCAATATGCTCATATCTATCAAGTGAGTAAAATACTCAAAATAATCATTTAGTCTCATTGGACTCTTTCAAAACTCAAATCAAATCTGGCCTCATTGGACCTTCTTTCAAATCGACTCATCTCAAATCATCAAACTGTTCTCTTTAAATTGATACCATCTCAACTCAATGGATGTAGAAAAATTATATGCATTTAAAATATAATTCCAACTCCTCAACTCTACCTCAAAATAGATATTTTTATGTAAAAATGTTCAACTCATTTATACTCAAAATACTCATGTTCAAAATAATTAAAAAACTTTTCAAACTCAACTCATTCTTAAACTCTTTTTAAATCATAGATGAAACTAATAATTCTTTAGACTCAAAATAGTGTGTAAATAGTTTATGCAAAAAGGTTCACAAATAATTTATTTAAAGCTCCTCCTCAAAAGATCATTTATTTTCAAAATATTCCTAAGACTCCAATCAACTCAAATTATGCACATCACATACCACAAAATCGCATTAGACTCGAATCCACTTCATCACATAACATGCTCATCAACATAACCTCTCCATTCACATCATCGTCAAATACCATTATTCACATCATCATCAAACATCAGCATCACATCATCATCATCATCAAAAATCATCATCACATCATTGTTAAATATCATCATCACATCAATCGTCAAACATCTACTCCAAAATCCTTATTTTAGTCCTATGTTCAATTTATGGAAGCAAAAGGACATTCTTAACTATCCAATTCATTCTTTTCATTCCAATCAATACACATATACACAAAACCATCCATCTCAACTCAAGACAAATTATTACCAAAGAAACCTCATCTTGGGTTCATGTGAATGAAACATGAATCCATACTCTCAACAAA
The DNA here is from genome assembly GCF_947179165.1 of Solanum dulcamara. Classification (NCBI taxonomy): domain Eukaryota; kingdom Viridiplantae; phylum Streptophyta; class Magnoliopsida; order Solanales; family Solanaceae; genus Solanum; species Solanum dulcamara. The sequence continues at coordinate 34,263,408 of NC_077240.1, read as the reverse complement.
ACTCAACTCAAGAATAGCATCAACATCTATAAATCTATATACAAGGATATATTTGTAGTTAATAATATGAAAAATAGCTATTTAGTAACTCAAGTCATTAAAATCACCAATCAACCATTTGTATCTAAAAACATTCCATAGTTTAGGGAAAACTTTCAAGAAAACCTTTCTAGAAGGTGCACCTCTTTCACAACTCCTAACCAACACATTTATGGGAATATGGAAGAACTCAATCCATATTTTAGGTTAGCCTTACATACCTTGTTTGAAGACTTTGAAGAAAACCTTGATGTTGGGTCTTCAATGGAGAACTCAAATCTTGAAGCTCTTGGAACTCTCCTTGTTGGAAATGGAGAAGAAGAAGGAGAGAGAGAGAGGAACTCCTAGGGCTTTTTAGAGAAAGAGTGAGGGATTGAAAAATGATCCCAAAATGTGCTAAGGCTGATACATATATAATTTGGGGGAATTCCCAAATTACCCCTTCTCAAAAATTCTGAAAAATAGGCAAAAATGCTCCTGGCGCGATAGTGGCGCGTCGCGCCATTGCAGCGCCAGACTGATTACGCCTAAAACCTGCACATCTCGTAGTGGTGCGCCACGCCAAGGACCAAACTACTGAGGCACATTCTTGGCGCGATAGTGGCGCGTTGCGCCCTTACAGCGCCAAGGCCAATATTTCCTGGATTCTGGAAATTGGCTTGAAAAACCCTGCACACCTTTTAGTGGCGCATCGCGCCAATGACCAAACTACTGAGGCACATTCTTGGAGCGATAGTGGCGCGTCGCGCCCTTACAGCGCCAAGGCCATTTCCCCAGCAGTTGCAACCCAGGCCCAAAAATGAAATTCCTGCCGTGCTAGTTCGTCTTAGAATCGTCATATCTTTTGACTCCAAACTCCAAAATGTACATTCTTGGTGGCGTTGGAAGGAAGACTCGACGACCTTTAATTCAATAGGTCGTGGGCCACCCAGATCGTCATATTTCAAAAGATAGGGTCGTTAGAAGTCAACCCCTCATGCGAACTCCTCCTCAAACTTAGCCACGACGAATCTTTTGGATTGATTTGGTCCTAGGGGTCCTTCATGACCCCACATCACCTCTAACGCTACTAAATTTCTCAACGACTCGTCTTACTCATGCAAATGCTCCACAATACTCGAGTTTGATCCTACCCGAATACAAGAAAGGTCCGAATCTTAGGGAAAAATTTTGAGGGGTGTTACAGTGGGGGGCTAAAGCTTGTGCTTCATTGTCTCAATACTTTTTTTTTAAAAAAAGTCCAATAGTCAATCTTAGAAGGCCGATTTTCTAGAAAAATCAATTAAAATCGACCTTAAATGTTAGTATATTTTTTCCCATAAAATTTCAATTTTCAAACATCAGATCTGGAAAATATTAAAAATATCGACTTTGTTAGATCGATATTTAATTTCTAATTATTTATTAAATTTTTATTAAATACCAACCGAATGAGGTCATTTTACAAAAAAAATTATTTTTTATTTTTTATTAAAAACCAACTTCCTAATTTGTTATTCTAAACTTTTGAAGAAGTTTATAGGAACTAACTGCCTTCAGGAGGTCGATAATATTGATTTTTTAAAAAAGAAAATGACCTCTTGAGATCGGTTCATGTACGTTAAAAACCTATCCATATGCATGTTTTTTTTTATTTGAAGTAAAAATATGAAAAGTTCGAAATGTATAACTTTCTATATCATGAACAAACGTAACCTCAGAATAATTATATAATACGTACCATAGAAAAAAATGAAAGAGGGAGAGAATGAGGGTGGACATCATGATCATTTCAATTACATCATCTCGTCCCCAGTTTTTGAAACTAATAAGTATACTCTTTTAGGGCATGCCAAATTGAATAAATAAAGTGAATAAAAGTGGAGATGTTCTTTTGTTAATTTAATTTTCCTCTAAGCCTTATTTTTTAATCATTCTAAATCAGACAGAGAAAGGACTAATAATTAATAAACAACATCCTGACATTTCTTCTCGAGGTTATTTTATTTTAAAGCAATGATGATATACTTTCTTTAAAATAAATTATTTAATATTGAAATAACGTGTATTTGGATAGAGTTGAATGGATATAAGTGACTTTTATAGCGTGTCCCCGCTAGTTTGAATTAAGGATTAATTATTAGTTGAATTATTCTCACCTATATTTGTAAAAAATAATTGATCTTTTGCCTTTTCTTTTTAATATATTGTAAGCACGAGGTTGTAGAAATTAAATCTATCAAGTCTACTAAATTCAACACGTTCTGTTAATCACAATTTATAATTTTACATTGTCACGTGAAGATTGTGTGTTATCTTTCATTTAATCACACCATCAATCTGATTAGCGACTCTTGAAAATATATGCAAGACACTAATCAAGAATCAATGAACAATGATTAAATGATATGAATATAAATTTATTAGTAGAACTACTATGTGTATCTAAGAAGTGAAATTTAACTCCATATTCTCTTATCCCATCCCAAGCCATTCTCTAGAAAAGAAAAAGAAAGTAACTTTGTTGTAAATTATCTTTTGTTCCTTAAATTTTGTATTATATCAATATCGCCATATAAAATAAATAGGAAACAATAAACTAGAGAAATTACTTGAAAAAATTACCTAATGTAGCTAGTTCTATTTCCTTATTATTTCATCTATCTCAATTTATTGACACACTTTTTTATCCAGTACAAAAAAGAATATTTTTGTATTTGACAAATATCCAATGACACTATCAATAGTTAATCTATCTTGGATTTCACTTATTGGTAAAAAGTTCACAAAAGTGTACTCTTCTATTTACTAATTCCTTTATCTTAGGATAGTTTAAAAACATTGCAAAGTGTTTTCATATTTTTTTTTTAATTTCGTACTTAACCACACTACGTCATATAAATTAGGATGAAAGGAATACTTTTTATAGTGGTACTTTTAAATAATTATGAAACATATAGAGATTAGGTAATTTTATAGCATATACATATCTATGTATGTAAAATCCCTAGTTGCCACGACCCACTCCAATCCCACCTATTTGTCTGTGTTTCAATTGGGCATTGAAAAATCAATGATATGATGCTACACCAGAGATCGTTATACATATATTATACAACATACACTATACATATCCTTCACTAACAATGGACCTCTCATACAATTGGTCAATGATGTGCTTATACATTTTGAAAACACATTCATTGAGTTCACTTGACCATACATACAATTGTTCGTCTTCACATACATACATATATATCAAATTGTTACATTGAAAACACATACATTTGCCACATTACATCCAACTCTTGCTTTGAAAATACATACACACATATAGCTGACCATATCATATAAATACAATTATAATCAAATACTTGCTTGTGCAATTTTAGTTAAGAATAGATTTTGTATACTCATGAATACTGTTGGGTGTTTGCTCCCACTTTCCTAACATAATTGAATTTTCTTTTTTTCGAAAAGTAAAACATAAAGTCTCTATATTTGGCTAGTCATTTTTTCTTGCAGGAAAGGTTTATTACTCGATAAATAGAGTCTCATTCTTCTAACTTGGTAGCATTCACAATGTAGTCGTAGGAGCTTTGAGAGTTTTGTGTAGGGAGAGAATTTGTGACACACAAGTGTTATGTTAACACTTATGTGAATCTTTTTTTTATTCCAAATGAATTAACAACAACAACAACAACCCAGTGAAATCCCTCATCGTGGGGTCTGGGGAGGGTAAAGTGTACGCAGACCTGACTCCTACCAATGTAGGACGGCTGTTTCCAAATGAATTGTGTGAGGTTATTTCTCTCGATATTGTGTATTTTTTTTATACAGTGAATTGTTCATTTTTTTTATGGATGTAGATCGACTGACCAAACCACTTTAGATATTTGTTATTTTTAATATGTTTCTCGTTTATCTTTTTACTCATGGTATTTTAAAATTTATTTTATTAACTTTCGCATAACACCTGATTATTTCTTATCATATGAAAAAAAGAAGGCTAATTAATTATGTGGAACTTCTTGTTGATAAAGTTGTAAGGTAAATTAAGATACCAATTCAAGCCGCCGAAGGCAATCTTGGTCTCCCAAAGCCAAAATTAATATACCTTCCTTCTTTCCATCAAACCCAACTTAGTTTCTAGTTATGTTTGAAAGTATTATTTTCCTCCTTCCTCGTCTTTGAAAATTTTAAACAAAGTCCATTTTCTTGATCTATTCAAACTACAACGGCGCCGTTCTCTTCTTATATTAATTAATTTCTACACACGAGAAAAAAAATACCTTAATCACAAAGCAAAACAGGAGCATTACAACTGAGAAACTAAAGAAAAGCTCCGGACAACATCCCGGTAATACTCCGCCGCCGTGCATCTCGTCCTTTAATTCAATAGGGTTGCTGAATTGAACGAAATGGGTCAAGAATCTTTCATATACAGCTTTGTAGCTCGTGGTACTATGGTACTAGCTGAGTACACAGAGTTCACCGGAAACTTCCCCGCGATTGCAGCTCAGTGTTTGCAGAAATTGCCCTCTTCAAACAATAAGTTCACTTATAATTGCGATCATCATACTTTTAACTTCCTTGTTCAAGATGGTTATGGTAAATTTTCCTCTATCTTTTTTTTTACATTGTTTATACACTTCTGTTGGTTCATTTTAGTTGGATTTGAAATGGGTATTGATGGATCTTGAGTTGTAGAGGAAAAGGTGGAGTCTTTATTGGGGTAGAATTGTGCTGTTGAATGATTGCTGGGGAGAAAAAAGGGGGTTAAGCTATGTGCTCTTATTGGATTAGAGGCTAGAGTGAACATGTTACATATTTTTTATGTTAAAGATTGCTGGGAAGAAAGGGTGACTATTGTGCTTAGGATAATTCGATCTTCGGTTAAGGGGGTAAAACAGAAAATTAGTTCCCTTTTGGCCATAAATTTTGAAGTTGAAACTTGAAACAGAAAAAATTGAATATTCGAAGTTGTGATTTTTGGAATTTGAAGTTGTGATTGAACATGCATTTTACTTGGAAATTTTTTGATGTTGTGATCAAAATCTATGGCCAAACGCTTGACAAGCTCAACAATGATATCTTACCAAAGATTGAGAACTTAAAAATATTTGAAGGTCAGATTTTCAAAATTTCATGGCCAAACTGATATTTGAAGATAAATTTTCAAAATCTAGTTCCAAAATCTATTGCGAAACACTAGATAAATTGACAAGCTAATGTTCAAACTTCAATTCTTGCAGCCACAAGCACGTATAAGTAAGAGGGTTGTGGTATGTTGACGATAGTGTAAAAATAGCCAAATGATAAGAGAGGATGAATACAGAGAATACATATAGCTGACTCCAATCAGTTTGGGATTGAGGTGTTATTGATAGATACCCCTTCATCCTTACTTATAGGGCATCACCTTCACCAATTGTGTTGCAAGTTTGAATTTTCTGTCACTTATCTGATATTTAGTTTTGTGATGAGCGATGTTCCCATAACAGAGAATTTGGTGAAAGTTAGTATTATAACCTGAATGCAATAGATATAGGATGTGAAATGTCTATGTGGGATCAGTTGAGATTCGTCTTTCAGCAAATGGAATCATCAGAGAATTAGCTGATGGGAAATGGGAGAACAACTTTGATGGATGTTCTGTCCTTCTATATGTTGTATAGTCAATATTCTCTATACATATCAAAGAAAAAAATCGAGATTCTAGTGGTTTATTGAATAGTCAAAATTCTCTAGATGTAGAAAAAGAAATCCAAATTCTAACGAAATACTAGAAAAGAGGATACGTTTCCAAATTGATCGATGACACATACTCCACCCTAAATGAAGTGTAGTGTTTTACTCTTCATTTACAAATAAATACTGTCAGGAAGTAGAATTGTGAACCTATTCTATAATTGTAGCTATAAAATGATTAAGACAGAACTTGGCTTTCTAATCTTAGTGGAAGTTCTTCACATCGCTACCCGCCAAGATTTTATACTCTGTAGGTTGAGGAGGCTGAGTGAGATGGAAAGGAGCTTATAGACAGTCAAATAGAGGGGATATAAATTGTATTTGGAGGATAATTTCCACTTTCTTGGTCATATTGTAGTTTAGACTGAGTGGATGATTGACGGTCTTGCTAGTTCATCGCTCTATATATACCTCTGGCGTGGACTGCAGCCCCTGGCTGCTCTTCTATCTAAAAAGGAATAATGTTGAGAAAGTCAAGTCCGATCTCAAAGAATCTTTAGGCTGCCGAAGTGCCTGGGAAAAAATATACTCCCTCTATCCCAAAAAGATTGTCTTAATTACTATATGAATAGTCAAAGAATATTTTCTTTGACCATCATTTTTTCAAATACTTTCTAAATATTTTGAATTGTTAACTATCTTGACTTAATAGTACTTTTTATGTAGTTTCTAAATATGTAAATTTTATTTCAAAAAATTGAAGATTCTATGTTCGAATTCACACCAAACATTAGTTAGTATGATCCTCTGTATTCTGAATCAAGATAATCTTTTTGGGACGATGGGAGTACTTTTTTTTATAAGGTGTCTCTGCTGATGATTTTAAAGAGTCTTTACCACTTAAACTGTTAAATCATATCATTAGCTATATGGTCTAGTGATCCTATCAAAAAGAGAGAGATATGTTGTAGTGTCGAGAGTCAAAAAGCTATATTGTCTGGTGTTTCCTAGTAAATATGTTTGAGCTTGCTATCGCTTGATACTTGCGGGGAAGTGATTAATCACCTTTTTTCTGCTTTATTGACCTCCTTTCACTTAAGTTCCTCCTACTGTCTAGGTTGATGCAACAGCTGAACCTTGTGCAAGTCTGATCTAATGCCTGTTAATTTTTTGCAGCTTATTGTGTTGTTTCCAAAGAATCTGTGGGGAAGCAAATTTCTATTGCATTTTTGGAACGTGTGAGAGCTGATTTTAATAAAAGATATGGTGGTGGTAAAGCAGATACCGCTGTGGCTAAAAGTCTTAATAAAGAGTTCGGGTATGTTGCTTAAAAATATGTATTCTCGTATTCTACTGCAGGTGTATTTTATCACACAGAAGTATAACAGGTAATATATGTCAAACTTTTCAGGCCTATTATGAAAGAACACATGCAGTATATAATTGACCACGCTGACGAGATTGAGAAACTATTAAAAGTTAAAGCCCAAGTGTCTGAAGTCAAAAGTATTATGTTGGAGAATATAGACAAGGTATGCCAAGTAAACTGGAAGAAGATGCTTTGCATATGATATTATCATCTGCAATATGGTTCGCTTGTTTCTTCATGATGTGTATATTGATCTCTGACGTCCTCTTTTTTTTTTCTTTTGACAAGGATGAATTTTGCTTAGTATATCCTGACAAAAGTAATTTATTTCTCCTCTTTTTGCAGGCTACATGAATGTCTTATTGGGTAATGGATCTGTAGTTCAAAATGAACCTTCTTTAATTCTGTACACAAATGTGGATGAATATATTTAAACCTGATAGCTGATTAGAAAAATTAATATTGAACCTTACTGGTACCTAATTGAAATCTTTTTATTCTTCCAACACTACCCTGTCCCTTCTGAAAATCATTGATGGACACCATAGACCAGTTCAAAAATAATTTCAAAAGTTCCATAGGTAAAAGAAAAAATGGCTTTATGAAGAAGAAAAAAGGTATTAACATTTTGCTTTAAGAGAATTGAGTTCGCATCTTGATTTGAACTTAAAATTCTTGAACTTCACCTAATTAGGTGCCTTTTCCTGGTCAACAATACATCTTTTATCTATATTATGGAGTTTGTCGTATCCCCGATTTTTATTTGCATTAACATTAGAGCTTCCTTTTTGACTACAAATCTTTGTTCAGATACAATTACATCTTAAGTCATGTAGTTGGTATGGACCATTCATGTCATACTAGATACTTGACATCACATTTGATCTACTTTTTTTTATAGGTTAATAATACTTGTAATCTTTCTGGATTTAGTATCAGGTTATCATAGTATCCCTTGTTCCTTAATGAATCCCAAAACCCTGTCAAAATTACGAATCTGTACCTTTTCAGTTGAGAAGCATCTACTACTTGGTGAACCCTGTTGTTTGCCAGCCTCTTTAAGTTTCAATGTATCGTATAGGAGAAGTGTCTTGAAATGTGATTGAGTTATGGTTATTTTTTTGGGTTATAACCATGTGATTCTCTCTGATTTTAGTTGCCAATGAATCCAATAAGACAGACAAAAATATTTAAAAAGAGAAAAGTATCTGCAGGGCACTGATCTATTATGTGATGCATCAATAATTTCTGTCTTATAATATCGGTTCTCTCATTGATTTGCTCAGTCTCTGACATCACTTTGTGTTCCATGAGATTATAGCTATTCAATCTATGAAGTGCATTAACAGTAACTTGAACAAAGATGAATGACTGCTTATAGTGCCAATAACTGTATAGCATTAAATATTTCTGGAAGAGAAAGTTCCAAATTTCTTCAGTATATGCATGAAAAATAGACTTTCCACCTAGTTTGGAGGACATCTTAGACAATTTTTATTTATTAAGCTGAAGCTCCTGATTTACAAAAAAAGACCTATAGAAACTAGGATATCCAAGTTCCAGCTGGCAGGGGTGGCAACTCCCTTTCATAGCTTAGCAGTATTGTACCATGGTAGATTGACTAGTTACGTAATTGTTAATGCTTCTTCAATCTAGAATCGATTAATAAGGGTTGTTGAGATGCCTGATTCTGGTATTCAGGCATACTTAATATATCTAATGCGATGATGCAATGTGCTTTTGTTGCACTCTGCAAGTCAAATGTTAACTTTGACATGTGTGTCGACATAATGTGATTGTAAGCTTCAGCAATTACTTTAGATTTTTATAAGCATTTATGTGGTTCAATAAGCAACAACTCAAGCTATTTCAACTTCTATTCATTTGACTTAATTTAAAACTTCCAGACCATTGAAAGAGGGGAAAACTTGACTACACTATCTGACAAGGCTGACAATCTGCGTGATTCGGTAAGTTTGGTTGATGATTTCTTATAATAGCAAGTGTTAATAGCATCTGTAAGGTTTTTCAAACCTTGTATGTTTGCTTTCAGGCCCTAGAATACAAGATAAAGGGGACTCAAATACGGCGGAAGATGTGGTATCAGAATATGAAAATAAAGTTGGTTGTTCTTGTCATCATCCTGTTTTTGGTTCTTATAATCTGGCTTTCAATTTGCCGTGGCTTCAATTGCACGAACTAGCATATCAATCAAATTCATACAAATGCAGACCAAACAGGCAAATCTGTCCATGAAGAAAGTAAAGCATCTATAAGCCTTTGTTTCAGATTGTTTCTGAAACCTTTTAGAAAAACAAAAAAAAAAACATTTTTTCCTGTGTTAATTTCTTATAATTTTTAGAGCAGTGTGAATGAGTTTTTATTCGCGTCTCTTCCCCCCCCCCCCCCCTGTTGAGGGGTTGGACGGGGAGGGGTGGGAGGAGGGCTGCATGCAGTGGTTATAATCTTAAAATTGTGTATTCTGTGCTGTGTAAATTGTAGACATGCTAGATATCTATAAAAGAATGTTGATTCAGTGAAATTATCTCTGTGATTGATAGCTTTGTTGGAATGTCACTGGCTCTCTCTTTCTTCTTCTTTGTTGCTTCATCTTTTGAGTGAAGTTGTGGAAATGCAGAGCTAATTTTAGCTTTAGCTCAAACGATATTTAGCAAAATTGAATATTGAATAAGTTTTGTTTACTGAAATGAGAACTAAAAGAAATCAAGAATAAGAGTACCAATTTTGGCAATGAGCTTTATTGAAATGTAAATGATACCATCAATACGTTGGTTGATGGTTGACAGACTCATTTTGTTTTACCCATCCTTAGAGGCTCCCATTTTGGTGACTTAAACCCGCAATTTCAAGAGGTGAAGGGTTTTACATCCGAACAACCCTTCTTGTTGACAAGTTCATTTTCCCACCTCTCTATGAGTTTCCACCTTATTTGCTCCCTTGATGACTCGAACACACAATGTCAGGATTGAAGGCGAAGGATGTTTACTATTCGAACAGCCCCTCTTGTCGACGAGTGCTTTGTCTTCTTATGTGATCATTATGAATTAACTTTAGGAATTGAGTCAGGTCTAATATTCCTTTTCTTAGCATAGTATTATCGTTAAACTCATTTTAATTCTTGGTTAATCCAATATTGCCTTCTCATGTTATATTAGGGGTCCTATCTGGGGTATTAATTACTTTCCCATATTGGTTGAGGAAGAGGTTATTTGTCACCTTATATGATTTCGGACAATTCATTTCTCACCACCTAAGCTATCTTGTTATTGTCATATCTTGAGTAAGTATTGATATACATACAAAGACTTTTCTTTGTTATTTATATTCTTAACTTAAGAATCAGAATTTGTTTAATGACTTAATTTTTTAGCGAACAACACTTCAAAACATAAGAAAAATTTCCGTCTTTTTTAGTATTTTAATTTTCCTTTTATTATTTCGTACCTTTTGTTTTTTGTCTCAGCATTCTCCTTCTGGTCCTTCCAATTTGTAATATAATTATCCAATTTTCACCCAAATTCATAAAGATATATGTAAATTAAGCAAAATTATTGTGTCTTTAATTCACAAAATAGGGGGGGGGGGGGGTGGAGAATACAAAGACTAGAATGTTGGTGAAATTACAAGGTGTAACCAAGTTCATTCCTGTTGGAGTTCAACATTATACAGGAAAAGCTGAAGATTGAATGCCCAACTTAAAGGTATTTTCATATTTGGGTCAGTTGTATTACATGTTAAGCAATTTGGCCCATCAAGAGTTGGTTTAAACAAACGCCCCTTTTTAAGTTCACAATATAGATATTATCCCTATTTTTAAAAGTTGTGCAAGTATAACTTTTGAAAAATTAATCTTTTGGGTGATGTCGGGCTTGTGTATAATTTTGCTCATGTATTGTTCAACTTTTTGGATGAAATATTAGATTGTTGTCTAACATTTGCAATAAGTTACAAAAAACTTTACCTCGTACTCTAATGTTTATTCATAAAATTTTCAATTGTTCAAAGATGATTTTAAACCATCTTTAAAAGGTTCATAAGTTGTAAGAGAAATAACACTACTAAAAAGATAGGAATAAACAACGGATAAGTTTTACAGCTAAACAACAAAATCCATTGCTAATCCTATTTAGTGATGGATTATCAAAAAAATTCTACTTATCAAAAATTTAGCAACAAATTAACGACAAAGTTAGTAGCTAATTCTAAATTCTCTTGTAGTGTAAAAAATGAGCTATTTATTAAACAAATGTCACAAGAAAGATAATCGACAAAAACTTCACGGTATCAAATGGACAAATAAATGATAGTTTTAAATATATACAATAAAGTAATTAGTTTACAACAGATATTGTCATGTTTTATTTACATAAAAAATAGTCAAAAGTCATAGGAAGTATACATTGACTATACAATATAGTTTGTCAAAAGTCATAGAAAGTATATATACTGACTATATAATATATCTTGTCTATACACAAGTTAAACACTCACTATATACACATAATGATACACTCAAAAATCAGAATATAACTTAATTAAACATGAAGTATACATTGACTATACATGTATGATACACTGACTATTCAATTTCAATCAACTCAAAATCACCTCTTAACAGTCTCAAATTTTAGATATGAAGTCCTCACAATGTTTCTAGTCTTATGATATATAATTCGCTTGAAACGATTCATGTTTTTGGTGCATCGAATTTTTAAAAAAGAAAGAGAAGACGAAGAAGATAAAGAAGAATGATGAAGACGAAGAAAATAATTTGCTCAAAATCACCTCTAAACATTTTCAAAATTTAGATATGAAGTCCTCTCGATGTTTTGAGTATTTTGAAATATAATGCTCAAAACTATTCACGTATTTGGTACGTCGAATTTAAAGAAATAAAAAACCGACAATTTGAACTAAACTCATCTCCTGAAACTGACCACTCACTCCAAAGGACGATTATCCCCCCCAATGATAAGGCTACACTGAGTCTAGCCCAATGACTTACTCCTACCATAGGAACTTCTGAAAAACTAGGCCTATAATCGTGCGCTCTGCCTGGCCGTCTGTCTACGGGTGAAAAACAGTTCTAAGGTTCACTCTTGAACCCAAACCTTTCTGGAATGACTTCCAAAACTGAGTGGTAAAATGAGCTCTGCTATCTAAGATGATAGACAAAGGAAATCCGTGCAGTCTGACAATCTCTCGAAGATATAGTCTGGCATGCTCATCTGCGGTGTCCGTAGTCTTAACGGGTAAGAAATTGGCCGATTTGATCATCCTTTCCACAATCACCCAAATAGAGTCATACTGCGGGACCACGGTAGACCTATAATGAAGTCCATATTTATCATTTTCCACTTTCATTTTAGGATTTCAATATTCTGGGCTACTCTACAAGGCCTCTAGTGCTCAACTTTAACCTGCTGGCAGTTCGAGCACTTGGACACAAACTCTTCTATATCCTTCTTCATTCCACTCTACCAATATACTTCTCTCAAATCATGGTACATCTTTGTAAAATCTGGATGGATGAAATACCTAGAATTATGGGCTTTTGCCATGATCCTCTCTCGAATGCCCTCGACGCTTGGAACACATAATCTCCCTTGATACCTCAACACTCCATCTCCTCCTTTGGCAAAAGCCATTACCTTATGCTTAGTCAATGGTGAAGATATGGATGAGAACCCTTCAACAAATCTATGGTAGTAGCTGGCCAGACCCAAAAAACTGCTTATGTCAGTCGGAGATGTGGGCCTTGTCCAGTTATTAACCACTTCAATTCTTTGCGAATCAACTCATATACCTTCTACGGATACAATATAGCCTAGGAATTCCACTGAAGCACGCCAAAATTCACACTTTGAAAACTTGGCATAAAGCTTCCTATCCTTGAGAGTCTGAAGGATAATTTTGAGATGACTAGCATGCTCCTTCTCACTCCTCGAATAGATCAATATATCATCTATAAATACAATCACAAACATATCCAAATACTATTTGAACACTCAGTTCATCAAGTCCATAAATGCCGCTGGAGCATTAGTTAGATCGAAGGACATAACCAGAAACTCATAGTGACCATACCTAGTTTGAAAAGCAGTCTTTGGGATGTCGCATTCTCTCACTTTAAACTGGTGGTAGCTTGATCTGAGATCTATCTTTGAGAAACAAGTGGCACCCTGAAGCTGGTAAAATAGATTATCTATCTTGGGAAGGGGATACTTGTTCTTTATTATGACCTTGTTCAGTTGGTGATACTCAATGCACATGCTCAACGACCCATCTTTCTTTCGCATGAATAGGACAGGAGCATCCCAAGGTGAGACATTCGGCCTAATGAACCCCTTATCTAGGAGATCTTTCGGCTGTTCTTTCAATTCTTTCTACTCAGTAGGAGCCATTCTATATGGCTGAATAGAGATAGGTTGCGTATCGAGAAGAACATCAATCCCAAAGTCAATCTCTCTATCAGGAGGGACTCTGCGCAAATCCTCGGAAAATACTTCAGGAAACTCATTTATAATCAGAACTGACTCGAGAGTAGGGGACTCAACACTATCATCCTTGACTCTAACGATGTGGTAAATACACCCTTTAGAGATTAAATTTTTGGCCTTAACGTAAGAGATAAACTTACCCTTAGGCACAACAAGACTACCCTTCCATTCTACGACAGGCTTATTCGGGAAACTGAACTTAACAATCCGAGTTCTACAATCAACAAAGGCATAACAAGCATACAACCAGTCCATGCCAAGAATCACATCAAAATAGACCATGTCCAACTCAACTAAGTCAGCCACAGAATCCTTGTGATGGGTAGACACCTCGCAATCCCTATAGACCCTCCCAATTAATATAGACTCACCAACAGGAGTAGATACATTGAAGAGTTCTAGAAGACACTCAGGAATTTATCAAATCTACTAGCTACATAAGGAGACACAAAAGATAGCGTGGCACCCAGATCCATCAAAACATAACAGTCAAGAGTGAAGACTCGAATCATACCTGTCACAATGTCTGGGGAGTTCTCCTGATCTTGGAGACTACCCATGGCATATAGAAAGTTTATACTTCCGCTCATACCTGAAGTAGTGCCCCTCTGATTACCTCTAGCCGGTGGTGCAATGGTAAAAGGCTGGGCTATGTTGCCCCATGTCGGAAACTCCCTCTGAAAATGGACCACTTGGCAACATTTATAATAAACATTCTTTCCCTCTATGCACTCTTCCAAATAGAGCTTACCACACTTACCACAGGGTGGCCTTCCCCTTAAACCTTAAGCCACACTAGCCTGGGATTGAGAACCTTGGGCTCTAAAATTTTGGTAACTCTGTCCCTGCTGATCATACCTGTTATGCGATGCAGGTGCACTTGCCACAGATGGGGCATAGTTGGAAGACCTCTTTTGAAAGAAGGACCTGTTGCCCTTGCTCTGCCTCTGTTCACTCTCATATCCAGCTAATTTTGCCTTCTTGCTCCAGTGCTCCTCCTTTTATTTCCTATTCTCACCCTTTACATGCTGAGCATACACCATTAATCTAGAAATATACATATCAGATATCAACAATGATGCTTTGCACTCCTTCTTCACATGTCTTCCCAATCCAAAGACAAATTTCCTGATCTTTGATCTTATATCTAGGATTATCTCCAGAGCATATCTGGAAAGCTGGATGAAATTCAGACTATACTCCTTAACTGTCATACCCGTTTTCTTCAAATTCACAAACTCTTCTACTTTTTCTTCCCTTAATTCTCTAGGAAAGAAGTGATCAAGGAATGCTCCCTCAAACTCATCCCAAATAGCAAGCTCCACATCCTCACCTCTACTTTCTTCCCACTGGTTATACCATACATTTTCCATATCCTTGAGCTAATAAGACACCAACTCAACCCTCTTGATCTCCATGGCATGCATCGCTTTTAGGATCTTCCATATCTCATCAATGAAATTCTAGGAGGTCCTCATCAACCTTGGAACTCATGAAAACTAGTGGGTTCATCTTCAAGAATCATCGGATCCTTGTTGAAGATGACAACTCTTGGGAGCTAGAGCTGGGAGTCAGTGAACCCTGGTTACCCCTCTGCCAGCTATTAGTTGGGTGAGCATAGTGATGGCACCTTTAAACTCAGTTTCTAAAGTAAGAGCTGGTTGAGCAGTAGACTCTTGGGGTGCCTTAGTAGACCTTGCAAGTCGGCCCCTAGTTCTCACTCCTAATGGTGGGGGAATCTCAGACTGTGGAACTCTAGTATTGGCAGCGTTCCTCTAGCTAGCGGTGCATTTATGAGGCATTATCCGCAAATGCGTAAAGAACAAATTAGGAAGGAACTTTTAGAGTTAAACTCTTTTGCACTAACTCAGAATATAAAGATAGGAAATAATTTCTAATGTTCTATAGCCTCCTGATTATAAGGGTGGTGCACAAAACACCCATAAGGAAGACTCTACTAGACACGACTTCATAGACTCCCTAGAACTCTTGAACTCTGTGCTCTGACACCAAGTTTATCACATCCCTGAGAGGGCACCCTAGGCATGGCCAGCACTCAAAGACCATTACTAGTCCCCAAGCGAACTACTTGTTCCAATCACACATTCATTCATTTAGCGGAAGACTTAAATGACAAAAAAGGGACAATCGTGTGGGCAAATCGAATTAACAACTCATCAAAGAATAACATATTTAACCAAATCCCAACTCAACTCCATGTCAAAGAATAGTTTTGAAAACCAAAAAATGAATCAACACAATCACTATCTGTCTATGAAGCCTCTAATACTATCTAGAAAGTGCCAATGACAAGCCCATGTCTACCCAAAAAGAAGTACACAAAGAAAAGATAACAATTCTAGAGTGCCTCTGGATGCAAAGAGGACTCACCCAAATCTGAGATTAGAAGTGATCTTCAACGATGCGTCTGTTGAGGATATCTAACACCTGTATCTACATCATGAAATGATATAGGCTAAATGCCGTCAATACGTGGAATATACGAGTATGTAAAATGGAAGAAAGGAGAAACAGTCAACAAATACTCACCTCAGGCTCATCAATCAACTCAAAGGATATGCAAAAATTAAGAATTTAGCATATGTTTCTCAATTCGATTCAATCATCTACAATCTCAATCTAACAATCCTATCATGCAAGATCATATTCTAATTTGGTGTTTCTCTAACCGACAACCATCATCTATGAACCGATGATGTACAACGAAGTGGTATTGTTGCCACATCCGTCCAATACCTTGCTAGGGTAAAGGATGAATCACTATCATTGTATCCACAATCATCAAAGTCCATCATTTTGCGACCTAAAAGGTTTAACCCTCCATCCTACGTTGGTGACATAGTTCATGGGAATTGAGTTATAATTACACTCTTATCCAAATCTGTGCTCAATACTCCTCCTAAGACTCAATATGCTCATAAGACTCAAATCAATCAGTTTGTACAAATTAATCCATCTAGTCACATTGGAATCTAATAAACTCAATCATCATCTCAATCATCACTTCTTTCAATTAGACATTCTTTTCAAGACTCATTCATGACTCATCAGAACTCCAATCAACAATCATTTAGACTTCCACCATCCAACTCAAGTTTGACTCATGCTCATTAAACATTCACTAATCAAACTTTTTGACTCAATCATTGTGTAATATATTGAAATTTAATGCTCAAATAGGATTCATATATGGAGAAACAAAATCATTTATTTGAATCTTTAATTCATGAAAACTATCAATCATGCAAGGTTATGCAAAAATATACTAGGATTAATAAAGATCTTTCAAAAATTCATTCATAAGAGGCCTATATCACTTACTACGCAACCAATCATATACTTAGGGCACATGGAAGAACTTAAACCATGCTTTAGTTAGCCTTACATACTTGGACTCGAAGAACAATTAAAAGTTTGGAAAATTGGAGTGAACGCTTGAACCCTAGCTTCTTTGTCTCCTCTAATCCTTGTTCTCAAATAAACTAAGTGTTAATGAGGGCTTAGTCACGTAGGATACAGTTAAGGGACTCAAAATAGTCTCAAAACGTTGAGGTTTTGATTTGAAAGGGTGGGAAAAGACCAACTATCCTTCGAAAAAAATTTGATTTTGGTCATATAGGGTCATTTCTACGGCTCATCGAAACTTTGACGGGTCGTAGGACTTACTCATCCTGCAGGTCCTCGAAAATTAGAGAAAATTAAGTCTCCAAACTTTTCATACGAGCCGTTATTATGACTCGTAGTCTCCTTGATGGGTCGTCAACCTGACTTGTAGAAGTGACATTCAGGGTCTGGGTCTATACGAGTCATTTCTATGACTCGTGATCCTTTCAACAGATCGTTCTGTTAACTCGTAGTCAAGGTACTGAGGCTTTTATTTTTAGAATTTAGGCAAAGGCTCTACGACTCATTCCCACGACTTGTAGGAATGATTATGACTCATAATGGTTGCTCGTGGGAAGTGTTGGAGAGGTCTACGAACTGGTTCTACGACTCTTACAACAACCTACGAATGATAAACCTCCCTCGTAGTCCATTATTCAGTCCAATTCATCAATCTTTCTCATGGTTCCCGAACTTAGTCTAAGCTAGAATAACATTGAGTATTACAAAAACTCTGTTATTGCTATCAATAGATTCTTCTTAATTTTTCTTTCACTACCCATATTAAAAATACCTTATTTTTCTAGATCCAATTGCCATTTCCTTATTTTATATAGAAAATTTCTTTAAAAATTCAAAGTGAAGCTACAAGCACCACCAGCAATAAATGTCTTATTTGAACTTTTGGGAGGAAAGAATAATGAAAATAGAAGATTGTGGAGTACCTACCAATCATCTTACATAGGGCATTAGCTACACTCAGGTATTACCAACTTGTTTGTTGGTCCCATAATTGAAATGAATAGTTTTATACATATGTATGTATAACTAAGTGATTGGTAATGGCCCATGATTTTGAAGAAATTTACATACTAAGTCATTGATTTATCTCCATTATTGGAGCTACTATGAAATACTATTGATATTTCGTTGAAGTCATAGGCAACCGTTGTTGAAATTTGAAGCTTTAAAGCTTCTAGTTTGGAATTAAAGAAAGAAGACAAAGTTCATTTTTTATATAATAGCGTATAATATTCTATATAAGTATATAAAATATCTCTTGTAATTTAATATAATATTTTTTATTGGGTGTATACTATTGTATATCAAGTTTAAATTTAAAAAATACATATAAAGGTGCCACGACCCAAAAATCGAGGTCACAATGGCACACATCCCAAATCCCATCCCAATGTGTAAGCCAAAAAGTAAAAATATATGAGACTCTCAAAGGAAATTCAGGCCACAAATAAACGCAATCAAAGGACTACAACGAGATAATCCCAAAACCTGGTGTCATAAGTGTAACAAATATCTAATACAATGATCAAATATGATATACATCATAAGTCTTTGAATAATAGTAAAGGCTGGAAAAAAAACTATAACTAACGGCGGTTTGAATCTCAAGACCTCACCACTAATCTAAATAATAAAATACCGTAAGAAAAGGAGATCGGCTACCGCGCGTAATACCCTGACTAGAATCTGCATCAAAAGAGGCACAAAAGTAGGGGTGAGTACAATCTAAATATACTCAGTAGGTTTAACTTACGGAGTATAAGGAATTAATTAAAACTATGAAAAAAACTAAGGAACTCTTCCACCTGCAAGCAGAAAAGTCCCACTCCGGCTATGCTGCCGCCAATTTATTTAGAAATGTGCAAAATAAAGTAAACATATAAATACAGCTCAATATCACAACTAAATAGATAGATCAAATATCATAGGTATCGATACAATGCAATGCATTATGATGATGCAATGATATGCTGGTACGGTAGAATGAAGGCTGTTCCACAACCTATCATATACACCTGCTGAGCTGTGTTACCAAGCAGGACCCATGGGGGTTTCACAGACCATATACCTTGTCACAATCTCAATGTATCAATTACCTCGCCACCTAGCTCATGGCCAAGGACTCATGATACTAATATCTCATCCGCTTGCTACCTACTCGTGGTCAATGATATATGAAAGGTGTCATATTTTCTTTCTCAAAAGAATTTCCACAGTTCTCAACTTTCCAATAATCAGTGATAATATGAATGACGATGAATGCATTCACAACATATAAGGCATGGAGGTAATATTCAACTTAACATGTACTAGAAGGTTCAAAGTTCTCAAAACTTAACCTAAACATGATATTCACCCTCAATAGACAGTAATGGAAATGAATTACCTCAATTTAAATGTTCACCCTTTTTCAACAATGTTGTAATACTCAGGCATGCTACAAAACCCCCCAACTCAACCCCTCATGCGGGCATTTCAAGTCAAATAACCATTTCATATCTCTAACTCAGTAAGTCATGGATTACATAATCTCAACACAAATAAGATATCATATAAGGCCCCCACACGGGCTACACAACACATATAAGTCCTTACACGGGCATCACAATATAAGTTAATAGTGCCAAACTTCACTATGACCCAATTCCAAAGTCTACAACATAGAATTTGACTAATCACCCCAACTCAACCCCAAGAAGGATAGCCAAACCTACCTCGATAGTTGAAACCGCACTAGAACACCACCACCGGATGATCCACTCTCGAATTGAATGTCTGAAATGACAACCCACTATCAATAATAAAACATACGCATCACAAGGAATCCAATGACACTCATATTGATAGGTTTCAAAGTAGGAGGTAAATTAGTCCAAAAATTGATTAATTTCGAAAGGGTCGAATCTAAATATTTCTTGAAAAATTACATTCTACAGTAATAAGGAACTCATGATTGAAAAAACTATAAAAATAGAGTTGAAAACGAGTTAGAAATCACCATTCTCCTTAAATTTGGGTTACGAAGAAAACAAGAAATTTGAGGTTTGAAACTTAAGATTATGAGTTAAAATCATGATACAAATGATGGAATATGAAAGATTTTAGTAAAATATTACTTAACCCACGAAATTTCTCAAAGAACTCTCTCAAAAATTGCCCCACCGAGCTCAAGAACTCCAAAAATGGTGAAAATGGGGTTTCCCCCTTGATATTTCTAGGTAAATTTTATTCTCCGCGAGCATGGACATTTAACTCCACAGTTGCAGAGCTCGCTGAAAAGACCCTCTGCAAACGCGGAGAAGGGAAATGCTGCACTCCGCGAACACAAACACACTCTGTGAATGTGGAGAAGAGGCTGGAAGCCCTTTGCAAATGTGGCACATCACTCCGCGAACGCGGAAAAAAGTGGATCAGTGACAGATATCAACAACTTTGGAATATTTCACAAGTCTTCGATCAGACCTTTGGGATTCAATCAAAATTCCGTATACACAAACCTTATATGTACTCCTACTAAATTTGACGTTCTAGACTCATTGGAACCTTCAAAATTTGAATTTAAGGTCTCCTTGACCCGAAATCCATTCAGCCGCAACTAAACTAGTTTTGACACTTGAAATACCAAAATATCCTCGAGACCTCTAAAAATTATAACGAAGCCATTTCTAGGGTTGAATCACCTCTCAAAACCATTGGAATCATCAGAAATCCAATCCGAACTTTTGAACTAGCTTTGTTGACCAAAGTCAAACTTAGCTCTTCTACAACTAACTTTCTAACTTGGGACTTCAATTTCATATATCAACCCAAAATCTGATATCGACGACTTCCTGAGAACAATTTCTACATTTTGGAGTTGTTGGAACTAACAAAATCTCAGTTTGAGACCCATAGCGCTGATTGGTATGAAAAACTACTTTTTAACAACTTAACCCTTAAAATTGAAAAACTTTCTCAATTCACAAGCCATTAAGATTTAACACATTCAACTATACAAACTGATCAAATAGTATTTGGGGGCGATAACGATAGAGGTAAAATGGTAATTTTGCACTAATTTTTGAAAATAACCCTCAAGGTCATTAAATCATTCACCACTAAAAATGATGTTCGTTCTCGAATATAAGATAAAAGAAAGTACCTGGAGTCTCAAAAGTTGAGGGTACTAGGTCAGCATATCAGACTCTTGCTCCCAAGTTGCCTCCTCAACAGGTCGATGCCACTACTGAACCTTGGCTGAAGCGATCTTCTTGGTCCTGAGGTTATGAAACTGCTTGCCTAGGATATCAACCAGCTCCTCCTCATATGTCAAATCTAGACCGAACTCCACTGCATCATAAGAAATCACATGGAACTCATCCAGTACATACTTGCAAAGCATAGAGACATGAAACACCGAGTGATTTCACTACAGTTTACTAGCGCATTCCTAGACTAAGACTACAACATTGAAGAAGCAAGATCTCTCTCATTGTAGGAATCGATGGACAACTAACAATCTAGGGGGTAAGGCCAACTTATAAGCCACCCTACCTACTCTTCTCTAAATCTTGAATGGGCCAACAAACCTCGAGCTAAGCTTACCCTTCTTCCCGAATCTCATCATACCCTTCATGGGAAATATTTTGAGCTGCACACAATCACCTACCATAAACTCTAAGGGATGAACCCTCCTATCACCATAGCTTTTATGATGACTCTGGGTTGTCAATAGTTGACTCTGAATCAAGCATACCTACTTCATAGCATCCCTGAGTAAGTCAGTATCCAATACATCAACTGTAATTGAATCAAACCACCTAATAGGTGATTGACAACTACAACCATACAATATCTCAAATGGTGCCATTTGAATGCTGGAGTGGTAACTATTATTATAGGAAAGCTCCGCTAAGGGCAAGTGTTGATACCATCAAGAACCAAAATCAATCACACAGGCCGTAAACATATCCTCTAACACTTGAATAGTCCGGTCGGACTGGCCATTAGTTTGGGATGAAATGCTGAACTCAGGTCTAGTCGCGTACCCAAACCACGCTGCAATGCCTCCCAAAAATGAGAGGTGAACTCTGAACCCCAATCTGACACAATAGAGATAGGCACCCCATGCAACCTAACAATCTCATGAAGGTAGATCCTAGCTAACTGCTCCGCATGATATCTAGTCTTCACCGTAAGAAAGTGGGCCGATTTGGTCAATCGGTCTACAATCACCTAAACTGAGCCATACTTACCCAAATTCATGGGTAACCCAAACACAAAATCCATGGTGATACGCTCTCATTTCCACTGGGAGTGGGCATCCTTTGCATAGGACTACCCGGTTTCTGATGCTCATACTTCACTTGTTGGAAATTTAGACACTTGGCCACAAAATCAACAATGTCCCTCTTCATGCCACACCACCAATAATATTGTTTCAAGCAATGAACCATCTTTTTCTCTCCTGAGTGAATAGAATACTTAGAGCAATGAGCTTTCTCCAATATGATACATACCCAATCACCAACCTTTGATACACAAATATGACCATTAATACTCAAAATTCCCTCTGGATCAAGAGAGGCTGATTTTGCTTCACCACTCAACACTTTTTCTCGAATGGCCCTCAACCTGTCATCCTCAAACTGATGTATACGAATCTTCTCCATCATAGTAGACTTAGCCTCCACAAAGGACAAAATGTTGTAATGTATAGAAATATCAAGTCGGATCAACTATCTTGTGAATGACTAGACTTCCAAAGCCAAAGGCCTCTCATCTACCTTAAGAAAGGTCAAACTACCCATACTAGATGCTTTGTGACTTATGGCATCTGTTACCATCTTAGCTTTGCCTAGATGATAAAGAATGGTAATGTCATAGTCTTTCAATAACTCCAACTATCTATGTTGCCTCATGTTCAGATTCGGTTGAGAAAAGATATACTTAAGGCTACGATGATCAGTAAAGACCTCATAATACACACCATAGCGGTAGCACCTCCAAAACTTTAGAATAAACACCACTGCCGCCAACTTTAAATCATGGGTAGGATAGTTCTTCTCATATGCCTACAACTGTCAAGAGGCATAAGCTATAAATCTACCCTTTTGCATCAATACACCACCTAAGCCAACTCTCGAAGCATCATAAAACACAATAAAGGCCACACCCTCCTCAGGTAAGGCTAGAATAGGTGTTGAAGTCAATACTAATTCTACTTTTTAAAGCTCGCCTCATATTCATCATTTTACTAAATGCTACATTTTTTAAGTTAGCCTAGTCAATAGGGTTGCAATAGAAGAGAAGCCTGGAAAAACCGACTATAATAGCCTGCCAACCCAATAAAGCTCTGAATCTCGATAACTGAAGTAGTACTAACCCAATCAAGAACCACTGCAACCTTGGTCGAATAAAATATAATATTATCCTTCGTCACCACATGACCCAAGAATGCCACAGACTCGAGCCAAAGCTCATATTTGGAGAATTTTGCATACAACTTCTTCTCTCTCAATCTCTAAAGGGTTGTCCTTAGTGACTAACATAATACACCTCATTCTTGGAATAAGCCAAGATGTCATCAATAAACACGATCACAAATGAGTCCAAATAAGCTAGAATACTTGGTTCATCAACTCTATAAATGCACCCAGGTCATTAGTCAACTTGAAGGACATAACCACAAACTCATAATGCCCATAACGAGTCCTGAATGTAGTCTTTGGGATATCAGATTCCCGAACTCTCAACTAATGGTAACCCAACCTCAAATTAGTTTTTGAGAACACTAATACACCCTGAAGCTGGTCAAATAAATCATCAAAGCGAGAAAGAGGATACTTGTTTTTGATGGTGACTTTGTTCAACTGTTGATAGTCAATACACATCCTTATAGTACCATTATTTTTCTTCACAAATAAGACTAGTACACCCCACGACGCTACACTAGGCCGAATAAACCCCTTCTTTAATAAATCTTCCAATTATTCTTTCAACTTCTTCAACTCTACTGGAGGCATCCGATAAGGAGACATAAAGATGGGTTAGTGCACAGCTCTAAATCAATCACAAAATCAATATCATAGTCATGAGGAAGCCACGACATGTCTATAGTTAACACATTCATAAACTCTCTGACTACCCTCATAGTCTCTAAAAAGATGACTTCGTAGTGAGATCACGTATATGAGCCAAACAATACACACAACTCTTATCCATCAAACGACGAGCATGCATATAAGATATCACCCCTTTAGTATATGAACTTAGATTACCCTTCCACACCAACTAGGAAAATCGGGATAAGCTAAGGTCACGGTCTTTGCATAAAAATCTAATATAGCATGATAAGAAGATAACCAGTCCATACCCATATCACATCAAAATCAAGAATGTCTAATAAAATCAAGTCTTCATGGGTCTCTCTACCCGAAAATACCACCAAACATCCCCGATATACCCAAACCACTACTAAGGACTCACCTGCAGGGGTAGAAATAGTAATAGGCACAGTAAGAGTCTCACACACATAACCACTACCCACATTAAAATATGTCGAAACATAAGAATAGGTAGACCCTTGATCAAATAATACTGAAGCAGAGTGCTGGAAAATTGAAATAATACCTATAATAAAGGCATCAGAGGCCTTCGCCTCAGATCTACCTGGTGTAGCATAGAACAAATGAAGCTAAACTTTGGACTATGAACTGCCATGAGCGCCACCTATATCTCCACCATTGGAACCCTTGGTGTCACCTATAGTATCTTATGTAGTACCTCAAACGGCTGCAGAGAGAGTAGATAAACAACCGGTGTCCTAAGCAATCCAATAGAAGGAGCACATTTGGGCAATCTTAGGCCTTATGCCCAAACTCATCACACACAAAGCAGCCTCAAGGTTCTAAACCCCATCAAGGATAGCTGCCTGGACTGCCCTGCCCTGATCATCATGGGTACCTAAACTTAAATACTCTCTTCCTCTGGAGGAATGACCACCAAACTGACCCTGCCGATAGAACCTCTCCCTGCCCTATCTAGCATGCCGAATGCTCTCTATCATCCTGGCGTGATTAATAACACTCTGAAAGGTACCACCAGATTGTATAGGAGAGGCTGTAGCCTCTTGAAGATAACTCGTGAATCCCTTCACTAGCTTGCGGATCAGCTTAAACTCAGTGGGGATACTAGACATAGCATAATGAGACAATTTATGAAAGCGAGACTCGTACTCAAATATAGATAGGGATTCCTGCTCCAGTCTATCAAACTCATCTCTACATTGATCATAAAGTCTATAAGGCACAAAACTCTCGACAAACACCTCTGAAAACTGCTCGAAACTCATCATAAGGGAACCAACAGGCCTACCATCAATAACTAATCTCCACTCCTTGGCCACCCCTGTAAACTGAGCCAAAGGGTAAGCTATTCCATATGCCACAAGAATACCCAGGTTGAATAACCTATCCTGGCACTCGATCAGAAAATCATAGGCCTTCTCTCTACCCTACCATAAAATCTGGGAGGTGCCAACCGAATAAATCTCTCAAAGCTCTTCTGCTCAACTACCGACATGGAGGCACTAGTAAAAACTGGAGAAGCTGCAAATCTTGGAGGTATGATAGAAGGCACAGAAGAAGAACCTAGAGTCTAAAATCCAACACTCGGCACCTGAACTGGTGGCGTAATACCAATTGTGATAGGGGAGCCTGAAGTACTAGGGAGAACACCAGGAGTCGGAGCACTATCCAATATAGCCAAAAGTCTTAATAGTAACCCCTGAAGCATCAGAGCATTATCAGGAACCGCAGAAGGCTGGGCTGGCCTCTGCTCCTCGGTCTGCTACTCATAATCATCCTCGTTATCATACACCACTCCGATGATGGCTCTCTAGTTCAGCCACGAGAAGGTGACACTCTCCTCACTAGAACTCATCCCCTGAATCCACTACATCCTCTACCTCACCCATAAACTAGGGTTCAGGCAGTAGGTGCAGCCTCACTCTCGGTGATTCCATCTCTAGTCCTTACCATTTGTGTAAAAGGAATAATTAAAGGTATACAACACTTGATATGAATAATTTGCATGAAAGTAATCAAAAGAAGGAATTTATCCTACCAAGTATCTTGTAGCCTATCGAAGATAAGTACGGACATCTACATACTGATCCGCAAGACTCTAATAGACACCTTGCTCTTTAACTCATGAAACCAGTGAATCTATCGCTCTGATATCAATTTTTCATGACCCAAAAAGCAAGGTCATAATGGCATACATGCAAAAATCTATCCCGATGTGTAAGACAAAAAGATAGAGTGGCCACAAATAAATGCAATCAAAAATATACGATACTCCCAAAGGGAAGTCATGCCACAAATAAGTGCAATCAAAGAACTATAATAAGATAATCCTAAAACCTAGTATCATAAGTTTAAAGAACATCTAATACAATGATATCATCTGATATACATCATAAGTCTTTGAATAATAGTAAAGATTGGAAATAAAAGCTAGAACTAATAGCTGTCTGAATCCCAAGATCTCACCACTAATATGAATAACAAAATATCCATAAAAATGAGATCAGTTGACATACATAATAACTTAACTAGAATCTGCATTAAAAGGGACACAGACGTAGGGGTGAGTACAATCCAAATGTACTCAGTAGGTTTAACTAACTGAATATAAAAAATTAATTAAAACTATGAAATAAACTAAGGAACACTTCCACCTGCAAGCAAAAAAGTCCCACTCGGGATACGCTGTCGCCAATATATATAGAATGGTATAAAATAAAGTAAACATATAAATACAGTACAATATCACAATTACATATAGATCAAATATCACAGATATCAATGCAATGCAATGCATTATGATAATGCAATGATATAATGGTATGGTGTGATGAAGGTTGTCTTACAACCTGTCGTATATACCTACCGAGCAGTACTACCAAGAAGGACTCATGGGGGTCGAAGACCATATACCTCATCACAATCTTAATGTATCATTGTAAGACTCCGTAAGTCAAAAAGTCGGAACCAAGGAGAAAATTCTCAAATCTTGAACTGAACTCAAGTTTACGACTATCTCTATGAGTTGTAGGAGTTTATACGACCCATATAAAAGGGCCATGGAGGGAGTCGTTATTGGTAGTCATGATCTATCTTAAAGAAAGGTCTTATGACTCATGTTGATGACCCGCTCTCACTTAGATAATTCGTATACACAACTCGTAGAAAGAGTTCCGAGGCTAAGTTTAAGAAGTCCCTCAAGGTCAAGTCTATGACTTAACAGGATGGCTCATAGAAGCTATGAAGGGTCGTAAGAACCACCCATCATAAAAATTTAGAGACTTGTAATTTGCAGGTTTTTGGGACCTGCAAAATAAGCCAGGCCGTAAACCTTGACTGTTCCCAAACTTTAGAGATTCGATTTTTATGCTCTTTTCTCAGACTTGTAGGATGAGTCATTTAGACAAATCGTCAATACTTCGACGACCCGTAGAAATAGATTCGTTGTGCCAAATTTCAAGATTTAATAAGTGGTAATTGTGTCTTTTCCAAAGTTTGGTTCAATGAACCTAGATACTTTTATGGAAAAGTTCAAATTCTATAAATATTCAGTTCTTCAAATTTTCCTCCTATTCAATTCACTCTCGTAAAATTTTCTAAGGCAAGAACAAAGTCTCTCAAGGTTTCCTCTTTAAGCTAAAGCTAGATATTAGAATTTCTACAATGTTTCTTATTCAATTCTTAGTGAATTCAAGGAAGGTATGTGGGGATTGATTCATGGGCTCTTTTCACCATGAAGTCTCAAAGATTTCTCAAGTTTTCAATCAATTTTCAATTGATTATAAACCCTAGTTTTGATGAATTGCATTGAGCTGGTTTGATTTCATTTTTAAATGTTATCAATGGTCTTTATATGCATTTTCTCATATAAATTAAATGATTTTAAGTTGAATTATAAATGCCCATTAATAAAGCTATATTTTCAAGATATGATTATGAATTAAAGATGAGCTGATGAGTTGATTCCTAAGATATTTTAAAGATGGATTGATAGGTAGTTACTATCTTTTTCTACTATGTTATGATCATATTTGTAAGTTTCTATTGAGATATTGACTAAGCACCAAGAGGGCTTCTAGGAAGGGTTTGGTCTGTAACGTAGTTACTTACCCAAGGGAATCCTAGTAGAAACCTAAAGTCCCAAACTACATTGCCCACATAGGTTGCCTTCATGGTCTAGTTAGTAGATCCACATATAGCACAGTTGAGTTGAGTTAAGTTACTTTTGGAGTATGCCTTGGCAAGGTAGCTTCTCCTATTTCGATGTAGGAGTCATCGGCCTGTCTCGATGCAGGAGTCATTAGATTCCATGTGTAGCTCACATGATCTTAGTTATTGGTTAATGGTGCTATCCCACACAAGTTGGATTTAAGTTATGAGATGTCAAGTTATGAGTTTATGATAAAGTTTCATGACATGCATTGACCAAGAGTTTCTTATATTTTAAATTTTCTTTAACCTATACTCAAGTTCATTATGATTGGTCATGCATATTATGACATATTTATTACGTTGTTTTATATGTTCATGCATACCTTATATACTTAGTACATTCAAATGTACTAACACATATTTTGCTTACATTTTCTCATAATGTAGGGCTGGACGACGCTTGCGATCATCCCACTCATAGCTAGAGATTTCTTTAGATTTCAAAGAAATTTGTGAGTCCTCATTCTACCAAGGATAATACTTTTATTCATGATTACTATTTTCTTCACTTTCTTCTATTGTTAGGATGAGCTAGGAGCTTGTCCTAAACCCCATTAATGATTAGATTAGAGGCATATTTAGACTATATATTGGTATAGTTCGGATTGGACGTTTATAGAGTTGATTTCCCTTTCCCACTTAATGATTACTTTTGCACATATTTATATTATTTTTTACCTTATGTATGCTATGTATGCTAAGATGGATTATGATTGGGGTTCCTCGCATCCCAATTATTGTATTACCACTAGGTCCTAGGTCTGGTTATAAAAAACTTGGTATCAGAGCACAAGGCTTAGAAAAGTCCTAGGGAGTCTAACATGCCATATTAAGTAGATTTTTATTCATTGGTGTGAAGCATGCCACATCCATGAATAGGAGGCTACAAAATATCTTAGAAAAAGTCTCGCTTCTTTCATGATCTATGTTGTGCGGTAGAGTGGTTAAGTGTTTTCCCTCTAATGCTTTTTCTTTGCCATTTTTAGAATATGCCTCCACAAAGATATTCCGCTAGAAGGAACGTGGTTAAAGAGGAGCAACAAGCTCTAAATGATCCTTTAAATGATCAAGTTTCCAATGCTGATTTTGAGCAATTTTTTAAGTACTTTCTCAAGCCATTATGGCTTAAATAAATCGTGAGATAGTTTCTCCCATGAATACAAATATTATTACAGTGGAAAAAAGAGTTCGTTATTTCAAGCGGATGAATCCTCCAGAGGTTTTGGGTTCTAAAGTTGATAAGGATCCCCAAGAGTTTGTTATAAGCATCCATAAGATTGTTGAGATCATGGGGATTAGATCTATTGAAATGGAGGAGTTGGCTACATACCAATTAAGGGGTGTTTCTTAAATTTGGTTTCATTAATGGAAAGGTGATAGGCCTAGTTCATGACTTGGGATGAGTTTAACGGGGTGTTTCTTGATCACTTTTTCCCACTAGAGTTGCAGAAGGCCAAGGTACTAGAGTTTATCAGCCTTAAGCAAGGCAGTATGAGTGTGAGGGAGTTTTCCATTCAAGTTTTCTCAATTATCAAGATATGCTCCCTTTATAGTTACCGAATCAAGAGCTCGTATGAGCAAGTTTATATTGAGTGTGTCAGACATAGTTGCGACGGAATGCAAAATAGCAATATTGATTCGGGAGATAGATATATCTAGACTCATGACCTATGGGGAGCCAGTAGAAAGTGAGAAGCTAAAGGTGAAAAATAGGGAATCTAAGAGTCTAAGGACAAATGATAGTGAATTCTCTCATGCTAAGTCTGGAAGTGGTGGACGTCCTTGTTTTGCCAAAATTACTCTAGCCAAAATGCCAACTACTCCAAGGCTTGACAAAGATAGGGTGGCCAACCCTAAACCTCAAGGAGGTCCTCATATAGGCTAAGTTACTCCTGCATGCAAGAAGTATGGTAGAAACCATAAGGGGGAATGTCTAGCTGGGTTGAATTTGTGCTATCAGTGTGGTAAGATGGGTCATCATGCTAAGGAATGCAAGGTCAAAGATAAGATGTTCGTCCTCAAGGCCAAGTTTCTCAAGGTGGCCAAGTACAACTAAAGGGTGGTCAACACAATAATAGGTTCTATGCACTCCATAGTAGGCAAGAGGGTGAGAAGACTCCTGATGTTATTACCGGTATGTTACGGGTCTTTCACTATGATGTTTATGCTTTGCTTGATCTAAGTGCAAATTTATTTTTTATTTTCCCTTATGTGGCCATGAGGTTTGATGTTAGTTTCGAGATACTGTTAGATCCTTTCTCCATTTATACTCTCCTAGGTAAGTCGGTTGTGTCTAAAAGAGTCTATAGAAGTTATCCGATTATGGTATTTTATAAAGTTACTTTATGTGACCTAGTTGAGGTTGATATGACCGATTCTGATGTTATCCTTGCTATGGATTGGCTATATGTATGTTATGCTTCTATTGATTGTAGAACCTGAGTGGTTAAGTTTCAATTCCCGAATGAGTCGGTCCTAGAATGAAAGAGTAGTAACCCCATGTTTAAAGGTCAATTTATTTTGTGCCTTAAATCTCGGAAGATGATTTCCAAGGGTTGTATTTTTTATCTTGTGAGGGTTAGGGATGAAAATTCCAGAGTCCCAATCTTAGAGTCGGTCCCTATTGGAAATGCATTTTTGGATGTGTTTTCCAATGATCTACCCGGTGTCCCTCCCTAAAGGGAGAATTATTTTGGTATAGACCTTTTTTTCGGATACGCAACCTATATCTATTCCTCCTTACCAAATGGCTCCGGTAGAATTAAAGGATTTGAAGGAACAATTGAAAGAATTGTTAGACAAAGTTTTTAGGCCAAGTATATCCCCATGGGGTGATCTCATAATGTTTTTTAGGAAGAAGGATGGTCCATTATGAATGTGCATTGACTATCGGCAATTGAACAAGGTAACCATCAAGAATAAATATCTAATTCCGAGGATAGATGACTTGTTTGATCAATTGAAAGGGGCGAGTTACTTTTCCAAAATAGACTTTCATTCCGATTATCACCAATTGAGGGTAAGGGAGTGTGACATTCCCAAAATGGACTTTTGGATGAGGTATGGCCATTATGAGTTTCTAGTCATGTCGTTTGGTTTGACAATGCCTCTGTGGCTTTCATGGACTTAATAAATAGGATGTTCAAGCAATACCTAGATATGTTTGTGAGTGTATTCATCGATGTCATTTTGGTTTACTCTCGGAATAAGGAGGAGCATGTAAGTCACTTGAAGATTGTGTTGCAAACTCAAAGAGACAAATAACTATTTGCAAAGTTTAACAAATGTGAGTTTTGGTTAAGTGAGGTGGCTTTCCTTGGTCACGTTGTGTCCAATGAAGGGATTATGGTTGATCCTAAGAAAACTGAGGCGGTTAAGAATTGACCTAGACCATTATCTTCTTCGAATATTAGGAGTTTCTTGGTCCTAGCCGAATATTATAAGCGATTTGTGGAAGCGTTTCATCGATCTCATCACTTTTGACCAAGTTGACTCAAAAGAAGGTGAAGTTTCAATGGTCAAAAGCATGTGAAAAGAGTTTTCAAGAGTTGAAGGATCATCTCACTATCTCTCCTATCTTGACCTTGCCGGAAGGGTCTGATGGCTTCGTGGTATAATGTGATGTTTCAAGGGTTGGTATTGGTTGTGTATTGATGCAACATGGTAAGGTAATAGCCTATGCTTCTAGGCAACTTAAGGTGCATGAACGAAACTATCCAACCCATGATCTTGAACTTGCAGTGGTTGTGCTTGCTTTGAAAATTTGGATGCAATATATTTATGGTGTCCATGTGGATGTGTTCACCGACCACAAGAGTTTATAATATGTGTTTAAGCAAAAAGACTTGAACCTTCGGTAAAGGAGATGGCTTGAATTATTGAGGAATTATGATATGAGTATGTCGTATCATCTGGCCAAAGCTAATATGGTTGCTGATGCACTAAGTAGATTGTCCATTAGTTGGCACATGTTAAAGAAGATAAGAAAGAATTGATTAAAGATGTTCATAGATTAGCACGTTTAGGCGTGCGTTTGGTTGATTCTAATGATAGAGGTTTTCTTGTTCATAATGGTTCAGAATCATCTCTTATAGCGGATGTTAAGACCAAGCAAGACCAAGATCCAATATTGGTTGAGTTAAAGAAGTCGGTTGCCGAAAATGCTATTGAGGCTTTCTCCCAAGGGGGAGATAGTGTGCTACATTACCAAGGTCATTTGTGTGTATCTAACATTAATGTATTGAGAGATTTGATATTGGATGAGGCCCATAGTTCCCAATACTCAATTCATCCGAGTTCTACTAAGATTTATCGTGACTTGAAAGAAGTATATTGGTGGAATGGCATGAAGAAGTACATAACGGAGTTTGTAGCTACATGTCCTAATTGCCAACAAGTTAAAGTTGAGCATCAAATACTGAGAAGTCTAGACCAAGATATTGAAATTCATACTTAGAAATGGGAAGATGTAAACATGGATTTTGTAACAGGTTTTCCTCGTACTAAGAAGCAACATGATTCCATTTGGGTTATTATAGATCAGATGACCAAGTCGGCTCATTTTCTACCGGTTAAGAAGTCCTATGGTGCCGAATATTATGCCAAGTTTTATATATGTGAGTTGATAGGACTTCATGGTGTGCCCTTGTCCATCATATCGGATTGAGGTGCACAATTCACTTCACACTTTTGGAAGTCATTTCAAAAGTGTCTCGGTACAAAGGTTAAGTGAAGTCCTCTTTTCATCCTTAAACAAATGGTCAAGCCAAAAAAATGATCCAAACTTTAGAGGATATGTTAAGGGCATGTGTTATTGATTTAAAAGGATGTTGGGATGAACATTTTCCATTGATTGAGTTTGCCTTTAATAACAGTTATCACTCTAGCATCCAATTGGCACCTCTCGAAGCATTATATGGAAGGAGATGTAGATCCCCAGTAGGATGGTTTGAAGTAGGTGAGATGGCCTTGATTGGTCCATATTTGGTTATCGATGTTATGGATAAGGTAAGACTCATAAGGGAGAGGGTGAATACAGCTCAAAATCGTCAAAAGTCCTATTCTGATGTTAGGAAAAGAGAGCTTAAATTTGAAGTGAATGATTGGTTCTATTTGAAGGTTTCATCCATGAAGGGTGTAATACGTTTTCGAAAGAAAGGAAAATTGAATTCTAGATACGTTGGGCCTAACAAGATACTGAGACGTGTTAGCAAAATGGCTTATGAGTTAGATTTTCCATTTGAGTTAGCTATGGTTCACTCGGTGTTTCATGTGTCTATCTTAAGGAAGTTCGTGGGTGATCCAAACTCCATTGTGCCCTTGAAATATGTAAATATTGAGGAAAATTTGACTTATGAAGAAGTTTCAGTGGAAATCTTAGACCGACAAGTTAAGAAGTTAAGAAACAAAGAAGTTGTGTCCGTCAAAGTGTTATGGAGGAATCAACAAGTAGAAAGTTCTACTTGGGAGGCGGAGGCAGATATGATGAAATAATACACATACCTCTTTCTCTCTACTCAATCCTAAAATAGGAAGTTGTTCCTATTCAAACTAATTGAACTCTTACGTATTCAATTCCGTCTATATCATTCATGTGCATGCATGTTCATGAAAAAGTTTATTTTAAAAGATATGATTTTGTGTTAAGTTGAATTTTCATGTTCCATGCATTATAACATGTCATCACGTTCATGTTGGGTTGCTATTCCCTTTTGCTATTCTTCTTATGATAAGTTAATCTCATTCGAGGATGAATATTTCAAAGGGGGACATATTGTAAGACCCCGTAAGTTGAAAAGTTGAAACCAAGGAGAAAATTCTCAAATCTTGAACTGAACACAAGTTTACGACTATCTCTACGAGTCGTACGAGTTTACATGACCCATAGAAATGAGTTGTGGACGGAGTCATTATTAGTAGTCATGACCAACCTTAAAGGGAGGTCTTACGACTCATGTTGATGACTTGTTCTCACTTAGATGATCCATAAACACAACTCGTAGGAAGACTTCCGAGGCTAAGTTCAAGAAGTCCCTCAGAGTCAAGTCATATCTATGACTTGACAGGACAACTCATAAAAATTATGATGGGTCGTAAGAACCACCTGTCACAGAACTTTAGAGACTTGTAATTTGCAGGTTTTTTGGACCTACAGGACGAGCCAACAGGACGAACCATAGACAAAATAATAGGCCATAAACCTTGCTCATTCCCAAACTTCAGAGACTCGATTTTTATGCTCTTTTCTCAGACCAGCAGGATGAGTCATTTAGACTACTCGTCAACACTTCGATGACCCATAAAAATGGTTCCATCGGGCCAAATTTCAAGATTTAATGAGGGGTAATTGTGTCTTTTCTGAAGTTTAGTTCAATGAACCTAGACACTTTTATGGTCAAGTTCAAAGTCTATAAATATTCAATTTTTCAAATTCCCCTCCTATTCAATTCATGCCCTTAAAATTTTCTAAGGAAAGAACAAAGTCTCTAAAGGTTTCCTCTTCAAGATAAAGCTAGGGTTTCCAGATTTCTACAAGGTTTCTTCTTCAATTCTTAGTGAATTCAATCATGGTATGTGGGGATTTATTCTTGGGCTCTTTTCACCCATGAAGTCCCAAAGATTCCTCAAGTTATCATTCAATTTTCAATTGATTATCACCCTAGTTTTGATGAATTGCATTAACCTGATTTGATTTCATTTTTAAATGTTATCAATGATCTTTATATGCATGTTCTCATATGAATTGCATGATTTCAAGTTGAATTATACATTTCCATGCATAAATCTATATTTTCAAGCTATGAATATGAATTAAAGATGAGTTGATGAGTTGATCATGAGTTAGATGATTTTCAATGAAAGTTTTATATAAGTTAAAGTTGAGATTTATGATTCTAAAGTTAAAGTTGTGATGATGATCAAAGTTAAGATCAAATATGTTATTATAGTGTGATAAGTCCAATTATCACATAAGCATGTTTAAGATGGTGATAAGGAAAATTCTCACCGAAGTTATGGATTCTTATGAATCACCAAGTAGATGAGCTATTTCTAATATGTTTTAAAGATGGATTGATAGGCATTTACTATCTTTTCCTACTACGTTATGATCATATTTGTGAGTTTCCATTAGGATAATGACTAAGCACCGAGAGGGCTTCTAGGTGGAGTTTGGTCAGGTAACATAGTTAGTTACCCACGAGAATCCTAGTAGCAATTTAAAGTCACAAACTACATTGCCCACGTAGGTTGCCTTCATGGCATAGCTCATGGATCCACATATAGTATAGTTGATTTTAGGTGAGTTACTTTTGGAGTATGCCCTGGAAAGGTAGCCTCCCTAGTTTCGATGCAGGAGTCATCGGCCTCAAGCTCGCATGGTCTTAGTTGCCGATTAATGGTCCTATCCCACACAAGTTGGAGTTAAGTTATGAGAGGTCAAGTTATGAGTTTATGATAAAGTTTCATGATATGCATTGATCAAGAGTTTCTTATGTTTTAAATTTCTTTTAAGCTATACTCAAGTTCATTATGATTGGTCATGCATCTTATGACATATTGATTATGTTCTTTTATTTGTTAATGCATACCTCATATACTTAGTACATTCAAATGTACTAATGCATATTTTTCCTACATTGTCTCATAATGTAGGGCCAGATGATGCTCTCGATAATCCCACTTGTGGCTAGAGATTTCTTTAGATTTTAAAGAAGTTGGTGAGTCCTCATTCTACCGAGGACAAGAATTTTATTCATGATTACTATTGTCTTCACTTTCTTCTATTGTTAGGGTAAGCTAGCAGCGTGTCCTAAGCCCCCGTCAAAGATTAGACTAGAGGCATGTTTAGACGATATAATTGTGTAGTCCATATTGGATGTTTATAGAGTTGATTTCCCTTAGTCCCATTCCCTACTTAATGATTACTTCCATTCATATTTTTATTGTTCTTTACCTTATATATGTGATGTATGCTAAGATGGCTTATGGTTGGGGTCCCTCATATTTCGATCGTCATGTTACGACTAGGCTCTAGGTCGGGTCATAAAAATCAACTACCTCGCCACCCAGCTCATGGCCAAGGACTCATGATACTAATATCTCATCCTCTTGCCACCTACTCTGTCATGACCTAAACTAGGGCCAAGCCACAACACGGCGATCAAAATGCAAGGGACCCCAACTAAGACATCTTAGCATACATTGCATACATAAGGTAAAGAAATATAGTATATCGACAAAATTAACAACTCAAGGGAATGTGACTAAAGGATAGAATCAATCAACCAATATCCCAATGGACTACATCATAATACTGTTTAAATAGGCCTCTAGTCTAATCTTTGATGGGGGCATAGGATAAGCTCCTAGCTCTCTCAAATCAAGTAAAGAAAAGTCAAGTAAACAATGAGAATGAAAGTGATGTCCTCGATAGAATGAGGACTCATCAAATCCTTGAAATCTAAAGCAAACTCTAGCCACAAAGAGGATGGTCGTGAGTATTGTCCGTCCCTACATTATGAGACAATATAGGCAAAATATGCATTAGTACATAGAAGGTACTAAGTATGTGAGATATGCATGAGCAAGTAATTGGAACGTGAACAATATGCCATAAGATGCATGACCAATCATAATGAACATGAGTAAGGCTTAAAAGCATTTGAAAATATATGGAACTCATGGTCAATGCTTATCATAAAACTCATAACTTGACATTTAACTTGTGTGGGATAAGACCTTTAACCGACATCTCAGACCATGCAAGCTATAGTATGGAATCCGATGGAACCCTCATCGAGAAAGGGGAGGATACCTTGCAAGGGTATACTCCGTCATGGTACTAAACTCAACCAAGCTTGTGCTATATGTGGATCCACTAGCTAGGCCATTACGACAACCTACGTGGGCAACGTAGTTTAGGACATTAGGTTGCTACTAGG
Source organism: Solanum dulcamara (assembly GCF_947179165.1). Taxonomy (NCBI): domain Eukaryota; kingdom Viridiplantae; phylum Streptophyta; class Magnoliopsida; order Solanales; family Solanaceae; genus Solanum; species Solanum dulcamara. Next base: position 34,226,162 of record NC_077240.1, on the reverse strand, counting down.
ATTCCCTTAGGTAACTAATTGCGCTACAGACCAAACCCCACCTAGGATCCCTCTCGGGGCTTAGTTAATATCCCAACAAAAACTCGTAAAACATGATCATAATGTAATAGAGAAAGATTGTAACTACCTATCAATCCATCTTTATAAAATATATTAAGAGTAGCTCATTAACTTTAGTTATTCATAAGAATCCATAACTTTGGTGAGAATTGTACTTATCACCATCTTTAAACATGATTGAGTGAGAATTTGAAATATCACACCATAATAACGTCTTTGACCATAACTTTGATCATCATCATAACTTTATCGTTTAAAACCATAGTCTCAACTTTACATCATGAAAACTTTTCTTGAAAATCGTTTAACTCATAATCAACTCATAGAAATTATCTTTGAACCTTAAAATCATAATTGAAATAGATTTATGCATGGTCATCCATAATTTAACTTAAAATAATAAAATTCATATAGAAACATGCTTAGAATAATCATTGATAACAATTCAAAATGAAATTAAAATAGCCAATACAATTAATCAAATCTAGGGTTCATAAACCAATTGAAACTTGAAAAGAACCTTGAGAAAACCTTGGGACTTCATGGGTGAAAGGAACCCACGAATCAATCCCCACATACCTTGATCGAACTCACTTTAAAATTAAGAAGAACCCTTGAAGAAATCTGCAACCCTAGCTTGTATCTTGGAGAAGAAATGTTGAGAAACTTTTTTTTTGCCTTAGAGAATTTGGGAGAATTATTTAGAATGAGGGAATTTTGAAAGAATTGGGTATATATAGGGTTGTACGTAGCTATAATTATGTCTATGTTCATTGAACCAAACTTGAGAAATGACACAAACACTTTTCATTAAAATTTTGAGACTGAACCTATAGATTGACCCTACAGATTGTAAAGAAGATGAAGAGTCATCAAAACGACTCGTTCTGTATACTTTGGAAAAGAACTTAAAAATTGAGTCCCTGAAATTTGCAAATGGGTCATCTCTACATTCATGAACTGGTCTATGGGTCGTAGACTTGATCTTTCTTGCAAGTCCCAAAAAATGCAAATATGTAGGTCTCTCAGGTTTAATTATGAGTTGTTCATGCGACTCGTAAAAACTTCTACGAACTGTCTTTTCAAGTCGTAGACTTAACCTTGAGGTACTTTTGAAACTTAACCTCTAAAGTCTTCCTACGAGTTGAGTCTACGAGTCGTCTAGGGGATTACGAGTCATAAACGTAGGTCGTAGGACCTTTTTTTGAGGTTCGTCATGATCAACTCCCAGGGTACACTCATGACTCTTCCCTACGAGTCGTGAAACTGTCTACGAGTCATAGAGTGACTCGTAAAGGTGGAGTCAGTCTATAACTTTGAAGATTTCTTTTGGATTCCAACTTTTCAACTTCCGGGGTCTTACAATATGTCCCCCTTGGGAACATTCATCCTCGAATGACATTAACTTCTCATAGGAAAGACATGGAAATAGGACTAATAACTCATCATGATAATAATGACACCTTACATTGCATAGAACATGAAAACTTTTGACTTATCAGAAAATCATGACTTTAAAATCAACTTTCATGAACATGCATACATATGAATGACATAGGAGGAACTGAATACATAAGGGTTAATTAAGTTAGAATAAGAACAACTTACTACTTTAGGCTTTAGTATAGGGAAAGAGGTATGGGTATCATTTCATCATATCCGCCTCTGCCTCCCAAGTAGCACTTTGTACTTGTTGATTCCTCCATAACACTTTGACGGACACAACTTCTTTGTTTCTTTACTTCTTAACTTTCCGATCTAAAATTTCTACCATAACCTCCTCATAAGTTAAATTATCTTCAACACTCACATCTTCCAATGGTACAATGGAGTTTGGATCACCCACAAATTTTCTCAACATAGATACATGAAACACCAGGGGAACTATGGCCAATTCAAATGGAAACTCTAACTCATAGGCCACTTTACTAACGTGTATCAATATCTTATAAGGCCCAACATATCTAGGGCTTAGTTTCTCTTTCTTCCCAAATCGCATTACACCCTTCATGGGTGAAATTTTCAAATAGACCCAATCATCCACCTCAAATTCTAGGTCTCTGTTTCTAATGTTTGAATAGGACTTTTGACGACTTTGAGCCCTCCTCAATCTCTCCCTTATGAGTCTTACCTTTTCCATAGCATCTATCACTAAATCTTGACCAACCAAGGACATCTCACCTACTTTAAACCATCCCACTAGGGACCTACATCTTCTCCCAATCAAGGCTTCAAAATGAGCCATTTGAATGCTAAAGTGATAACGATTATTATAGAAAAACTCAATTAATGTCAAATATTCATACCAACTTCATTTAAAATAAATAACGCACACCCTCAACATATCCTCTAGAGTTTGGATTGTTCTTTTGGCTTGACCGTCGGTTTGAGGATGGAAAGCGGTACTTAACTTAACCTTTGTACCATGAACCTTTTGGAATGACTTCCAAAGTGCGAAATGAATTGAGTACCTCGATCCAATATAATGGACAAGGGAACACCATGAAGTCTTACCAACTCACGAACATACAACTTAGCATAGTCTTCGGCACCATAAGAAGTCTTAGCCGTTAGAAAATGAGCCGACTTAGTCATCCAATATACAACAACCCAAATGGAATCATGTTTCTTCTTAGTACGAGGAAAACCTGTTACAAAATCCATATTCACATATTCCCACTTCCAAGAAGGAATATCAATGTCTTGGGCTAAACCTCCCGGTCTTTGATGCTCAACTTTAACTTGTTGGCAATTTGGACACTTTGCTACAAATTCTGCTATGTTCTTCTTCATGCCATTCCACCGATACACTTCCATCAAATAATGATACATTTTTGTGGAACCCCGGATGAATCAAATATTTGGAACTATGAGCTTCATTTAATATCAACTCTCTTAACCCATCAACATTAGGCACACACAACCGACCTTGATAACGAAGCATGACATCTCTCCCTTGGAGAAAGCCTCAATGGAATTTTTAGAAACCGACTCCTTCAACTGAACCAACATCAGATCATGGTCTTGCTTAGCCTTAACATCTTCTACAAAAGACGATTCCAAACCATTATGGACAAGAATACCTCAATCACTAGAGTCAAGAAAATTCTCACCTAAATGTACCAATCTATAAACATCCTTTATCAACTTCTTCTTGCGTTCCTCAACATGTGCCACACTATTTATGGACAATCTACTTAGTGCATCTGCAACCACATTAGCTTTGCCTGAATGGTATATCACACTCATGTTATAGTCCTTTAACAATTCAAGCTATCTCTTTTGTCGAAGGTTCAAATCTTTTTATATAAAAACATATTGTAAACTCTTATGGATGGTAAATACATTCACATGGATACTATAAAGATAGTGTATCAAAATCTTCAAAGCAAACACAACTGCCGCTAGTTCAAGATCATGGGTTGGATAATTCCGTTCATGCACTTTAAGTTGTCTCGAAGCATAAGATATCACTTTACCATATTGCATTAAAACACAACCAAGACTAACTCTTGAAGCATCACAATATACAACAAAACCATCGGACCCTTCCGGCAAGGTCAAGATAGGAGCAGTAGTGAGATGATCCTTCAACTCTTGAAAACTCTTTTCATAAGCTTCCGACCATTAAAACTTTACTTTCTTTTGAGTCAACTTAGTCAAAGGTGATGAGATTGATGAAAATCCTTCCACAAATCTCAAAACTTCTAATATCCGAAAGAGATAATGGTCTAGGCCAATTCTTAACCGCATCAGTTTTCTTAGGATCAACCATAATCCCTTCACCAGACATAATAAAACCAAGAAAAGCCACTTCTCTTAGCCAAAACTCACACTTATTGAACTTGTAAAATAATTGCCTATCCCTTAGAGTTTGCAACAAAATTCTTAAGTGATTAGCATGATCCTCCTCATTCTGAGAGTAAACCAAAATGTCATCAATGAACATAATTATGAACATATCCAAATATTGTTTGAACTCTCTATTCATCAAGTCCATGAAAGCCGTGGGGGCATTGGTCAAACCAAACAACATAACTAGGAACTCATAATGGTCATACCTTGTTCGAAATGATATTTTGGGAATGTCACACTCCCTCACCCTTCATTGGTGATAACCAAAATGAAGATCAATATTAGAGAAGTAACTTTCCCCTTGCAATTGGTAAAATAAATCATCTATCCTCGGAATTGGGTATTTATTTTTTATGGTTACTTTGTTCAATTATCGGTAGTCAATGTACATACGTAGTGAATCATATTTTTTTCTAACAAACAAGACAGGAGCACCAAATGGGGATATACTTGGTCTAATGAAACCATTGTCTAACAATTCTTTCAATCGGTCCTTTAACTCATTTAATTCCATCGGGTTTGGTAAGGAGGAATAGAAATAGGTTGAGTACCCGAAAGAAGGTCTATACCAACATTAATCTTCTTTTTGGAAGGGACACCGGGTAGATCATCAGGAAACACATTCGAAACCTCATTTACAATGGGGACCGACTTTAGAGTAGGGGCTTTAGAATTTTCATCCCTAAATCTTACAAGATGATAAATACAACCCTTGGAAATTATTTTTTGAGCTTTAAGGCATGAAATGAATTGACCTTTGAACACAAATTTACTACTCTTCTATTCTAGGACTGGCTCATTTGGAAATTTGAACTTAACCACTCAAGTTCTACAATCAATAGAAGTATAACACACATATAGCCAATCCATACCAAGGATAACATCAAAATCGGTCATCTCAAGCTCAACTAGATCACATAGAGTAACTTTATGGAAAATTGAAACCGGACATCTTCTATAGACTCTTTTAGCCACAACCGACTCACCTATGGGAGTATAAATGAAAAAAGGCTCTAACAATATTTCAGGGCTAATATCAAATCTTATGGCCACATAAGGGGGAAAAACACAAATTGCACCAAGATTAACTAAGGTATAAACATCATAGTGAAAGACCCGTAACATACCGGTAACCATATTGGGAGTCTCCTCCACGTCTCGCCTACCATGAACAGAATAGAACTAATTGTTGCGTTCACCATAGTTTGGTTGCACTTGAGCACCCTGAGGGTTCATAAACCATTTGAAAATTGAAAGGAGCCTTGAGAAAACTTTAGGACTTCATGGGTAAAAGGAACCCATGAGTTAATCCCCATATACCTTGATCGGAATCACTTTAGAATTCAAAATAACCCTTGAAGAAATCTAAAACCCTAGCTTGTATCTTGGAGAAGAAACCTTGAGAAACTTTTTTCTTGCCTTAGAGAATTTGGTAGAGTGATTTAGAATGAGGGAATTTTGAAAGAATTGGGTAGATATAGGGTTGTACGTAGCCATGCTTGTGTCTAGGTTATTGAACTGAACTAGAGAAATGACAAAAATACTCTTCATTAAAACTTTGAGACTGGCCCTATGAATTAACCCTACAGATCGTAGAGAAGATGATGAGTCATCAAGACGACTCGTGCTGCAGACTTTGGTAAAGAGCTAAAAATCGAGTCTCTAAAGTTTGCAAATAGGTTATTTCTATGACTCATCAACTAGTCTACTAGTCTTAGACTTGATCCTTCTTGCAGGTCCCAAAACCTGTAAATATGTAGGTCTTTGAGGCTTAATTATGAGTCATTCCTATGACTCGTAACAACCTCGATGAACCATCTAGTCAAATCGTAGACTTGACTTTGAAGGACTTCTCAAACTTAGCCTCTAAAGTCTTCCTACGAGTTGTGTCTACGAGTCATCTAGGGGATTATGGGTTGTAAACACAGGTCGTAGGACCTTCCTTTGAGGTTGGTCATGATCAACTCCCATGGTGCACTCTACAACTTATCCCTACGAGTTGTGGAACTATCTACGAGTCATAGAGTGACTCGTAAAACTAGAGTCAGTCTAGAATTTTTAAGATTTCTTTTGGATTCCAACTTTCTGACTTTTGGGGTCTTACATACTTGTGGTCAAGGATATATGAAAGGTGTCACATTTTCTTTCTCAAAAGAATTTTCACAGTTCTCAACTTTCCAATAATCAGTAATATGAATGAGGATGAATACATTCACAACATATAGGTGTGGAGATAATATTCAAATCAACATGTAGTACAAGGTTTAAAGTTCTCAAAACTTAACCTAAACATAATTTTCTCCCTCAATGGACAGTAATGGGAAGGAATTACCTCAATTTAAATCTTCATCCATTTTCGACAATGTTGTAATACTCAGGCACGCTCCAAACCACCAACTCAACCCCCATGCAGGCATTTCAAGTCAAATAACCATTTTACATTTCTAACTCAGTAAGTCATGGATTACACAGTCTCAACACAGATAAGGTATCAAATAAGGGCCCCACACGAGCTATACATCACATATAAGCCCTCATACGAGTATCATAATATAAGTTAACAGTCTCAAACTACACTACGACCCTATCCCAAAGTCTATAACATAAAACTTGACTAATCACCCCAACTCAACCCCAAGAAGGATAGCCAAACCTACCTTGATAACCGAAACTGCTCTCGAACACCTCCACCAGATAATCTACTCTGGAATTCAATGCCCGAAATGACAATCCTCAATCAAAAATGAAACATATGTGTCATAACGAGTCTAATGACACCCTTATTGATAGGTTTCGAAGCCGGAGGTAAATAAGTCCAAAAAATAATTAATTTTGAAAAGGGTCGAATCAGGAAATTTCTTTAAAAATTACATTCTACTAGTAATAAGAAACTCATGATTGAAAAACCCATAAAAATAGAGTTCAAAATGAGTTAGAAATCACCATTTTCCTTAAATTTGGGTTAGCAAGAAAACAAAGAATTTGAGGTTTGAAACTTAAGATTAGGAGTTAAAATCATGATTTAAATGATGGAAAATGAAAGATTTTAGTGAAATATTACTAACCCCGCAAAATTTCTTGAAGAACTCTATCAAAAATTGCCCCACCGAGCTCAAGAAATCCAAAATGGTAAAATATTCAGTCTCAATTGAAATCATAATTCGTTTAGTTCATAAAAATCATTCTCATCAACTTAAAATAAATGCATGTTAATATAATTATCAACAACTCAACTAAGGTTCATGTAAATAAAATCATGAACAACAATTTCAAGAATTTAAGATTTAGAAACAATAATAATCTCAAAGCATAATTATATAGAACTCAATGAATGAAGAAGTTACTCATTAGGACATCAAAGAAACTAGGGCTAAAACTCAACTCAATTCTTTAACGATAGAATTTAGATGTAGAGCATGTGGATGAACTCACCCAACGCTATGATTAGCCTTACATAACTGGAAATGGAAGGGACGATCGAGGCTTGAAGGAATGACTTGCAAACCTTTAACCCTAGGTTTCTATCTTCTCTCCAATTCTCTTCTCTCAATGTTCTATATGTTAAATGAGAGAAAATACCCTTAGGATAATGATAAGGGAAGAAATTTAGTCTCAAAATAACTTGGGTTGAGTTTGGGAAAGGTGGAAAAAAGTCCGGAATTCCCTTTATTAAAACAAATATGAAAAATGGGCTTAGGTGCACTGTTGGTGCACCACGCTAGGGCCCAAACTACTGAACTCAGTTTCGGGCGCACTGCTAGCTCGCCACCCCGGGCCCCAAACTACTACATCAATAGTCTCTGGTAAACCGGTCATAACCTTTTACTCCATACTCGAAATGAATCAAACTTGGTGTCCTTGGAAATAGGACTCAAAGACCTTTAATTTGATAGTTTATGGGATACCAACTAATAATATTCTAGGAGATATGATCATTTAAAGTTGATCCAAGTAAAATTGTTCACAGAAACTCAATCCTTAAGGAAACTTTCAACTCGACTTTGTGCTAGAGGATCCTTATGACCTTAATTCATCTCCAAATCTATTTTCACACTAAAATAATAACCTCCACACATGAACACAACTATGAATCATTCTGTACAACTCCATACACATATGAAAGATGGCTCGGTATTAGCTTACAAAATTTCAGGGTGTTACAATATCTCCCCCTTGGGATCATTCGTCCTTAATAAAGACCAAGCTAAGGGTTTTCTCAATGCATGAATACAAGTGAGAACTCAAATACTCCGATACTCAAACAATCAACTTAGACTCAAGTATACTCATCCTATACTCAAACTCAGAATGAACATCAATCTCTAAGATGGGAAAAAAGAATATTACCATCAATATCATCATTGAATGACATGAATGCAATGCAAGAACTCAAAGACTCATGCTCATGAATAACTCACTCAATAAATCAAACTCAAGAAGGTACTATCTCAGAGATAGGAGTAGGAACACTACCTTCAACATTAACACTGAAGAAAAAAAAGGAAGAGTTATAATCTCCAACGCTTTCATCAAAATTTCTCAATACTTAGGAAAAGAGGCTTATGAGCCTGATATAAAAGTATGACCACTATGAATTAAGCGACATAACCTCTAGCTTTTGATCTTATACTCTTCTTTCTATGTACAACTCTTTCTTGGCTACAACTCATAACTCCCACAAGGTACATATGACTACCTTCATCAAGGCCTAGGACTACAAGTCTAATTGCATGCTCTTATTATGTTAGAGCCTAATGCTAAGTCACAGGTACTATACATAATATAATTATGCTAATCTAGACCACAAGCTTCACGTTCTATACCTCTATAGAGAACCTCATCTCAAGAGTACTACTCTTTTCCATTACACTCAACCAAATCAAGAAGCACCTAATGTATCATGCATTCATCCATATGCGATCAATACCACATTCAATCCTAGTTCTATAACCATACCAATACACTTACTTGAAAACTTTACAAGAGGACATTACTAGCCTACTGCAATCACTAACATAATGACCACCACATATGCAAGCCTAACATTCTAACCACTTTATGGATTCTTTGAAGTCCACATCTCTTAAGAATTCTCATGACAATCTTAACATCTCTACATCATCAATTGTATTAACTTCTACCAAGAGGTACACCAAAATACTCTTGCCTATCTATTTCACACAACAAGATCCCATCTCGCTCTTTCTCTATATCTATAACATTAAATGGAATAAGCACACCACAACTATCATAATAAGAAACACTCACTCTTTCCCATCTTCCACCACTCATTTACTATCATCAACATCGCTATCAAGATTGAAAACAAAGAATCATTGGAAGGGCTTAGAGCGATGGATCATAAGCACGATTTATTTAAGAAATCTGATCTAAGAACATTCATAATGTAACATGATCTGACTAGCCTTTTAAGGCGTATCATGGGTTTATAAAACTGAGCATACTCCAAAACATGAAAGCATATATCATGTCCCATATAACATATGGCTGGAAATTCATAGATTCAAGGAATAAGATCGGGATCGCTGAAGGAAGTTACCACTTCTCACTTTAGAAACTGAGCATGAACATGAATCAATATGAAGTACATAGTTTTGGGCCACGGGAATGGCTCTCATACACATGGCAGGTGTAGGTTATCACCTCGATTAGAGTATAAGGAACGTAAGAGATGGAAAAACCTTAATGTCTCATCATAGTCAACTCATCACTTCTTAAAACTCAAGACCCACTTTGGTTTATTACCTCATCATCTCCCCCTTAGCTCGAAGGTCACTACTATGAGCTTGCGGACTAATTCTCTTTACTTAGGTATAAACACACTGCACCACATGATACAATATCACTATTTACAAGAACACACAAAATCTCCAGTTATACTATATCCAAAGATACCAAACTGCTACTAGGGCCTCATTCTAAGATACTTCTCTTAACTTCCTTTTATCTTTTAGGCATACTTCTATACTTGTTTTACTTATTAGCGAACACATCCACTTTCTCTAATTCTTATGATCTGACCTCTTCTCTTTAGCCAGCTAACACTCATCTTTTAGGTTCACATATTCCTAACTTAGTTGAATGAAACTTGAACTATAATAGTAGACTCATCATTATCTATATACAACTCCCTTCGACCCAATTCTTATGGATACTAATTAGAAAGAAAAACTCACCTCCAGCCTTATCCACATTAGAGGCTAAATAATACTAACTAGTCACCTAAAGCAACTCATAAAATTAGAGGCTCATACAACTTTATACTATCTCGGATACACATCTTAAGCCCCCTTCCCCCCTTTTTTTACTAAATGACATAGCCTCAATTCACTATTTACATCTGAGGATCACATACCCCCATTCATAACACACACTCCTTGCAAGTTAATATCTTAATATCTCGCTTACACTATGTCAAGCCTACTAAATAAAATCTTAAAACTAGCACTATCACACTCATAATGCTATCCCCTCTTTCTTCACACCACTTATATCAAATTCAAGCTTAGGACCTAGTATTAACATACACATCACACACTGCTCGCATACTATTCCAACTTACAACTACTAGGTGAAATTAAGAAATACTCTCCTACTAAGACCTCATGACAAGTAATTGATCCTCGTCTCACTGTCTGTCTAATTATAATTTATCACCTTGTCTCCTTTCATAACCCAAGTATTATTTACCCATTCATTACACCTCATTTCCTAGTTATATTCATATCCCTCTAAATAACATGGGGCTCTCTATTGAAAATCATAAGCCTAACTTGGATCTATCATCTCATGACTATTCCTCCCTTTCGTTTAAGACATATCCCAAGTCTTTACTAACACAAAGACACCTCAACATAAAACTCCTCTCTTGGTACAAGTATACTCTAACTCATTCTAATTAACAACTCTTTCTCTACCATCTATCATGAAAGCTACACGATGCTTACTACTCTTTGGTCAAAACAAAAGGGACTTAACTTATAACCCCATCACTTACCTTATAGATATATAACTCTAGTTACATGCGTCAATCAACCACCATTCTCACTATTTGGTTTCTACTCCTCTATCTTAATCTTTCTAGCTCTAGAATCATTCTACAAATCATAGCTTACCATGCCTCAAATCACATTCCATCAAATGGTGACACTAATTATTTAGATACATAACTTCTCTCTCAAGACAACATTTGAAGTAAGATTTCGAGAAAACAGTATGGGAATATATCTTGCTCTGGCTCAATACACGATTCATATGAATGAGGGTGTATTTTTTCAAATCAATAGACTTGTGCGCACAAATCGGCTCCTCTCAAAATTGATGCAGTGTCTTTAATCTCTGAATACTTTATCTGAAAGTAACTCATCAATAAGGATATGATCTTTACTTTTCCAACCACCTTGAGTATGAAGGGTAGTCGAATAGATCTGAGAACGGAAAATTTTGGATAAGTTTCTTACGGGACAACTCTATTCCACGATTTAGGATTTGAAAGAATGGAAATTTTTCTTAAATGTCTATAGTCCTTCATTTATAGAAGTGGGGCTCTCACAACCATAAATAAGATCCTACAAATACGGCTTCATATACATCCTAGGACACTTGAACTATGTGCTCTGATATCAAGTTTGTCATGCCACAAAAGGTTACCCTAAGCGTGGTCGGCACTCGAAGACCATTGCTGGCCCAAAGAGAACTAATTGGTCTGATCACTCGTTATACCACTCAGTGGAAGACTCGACTTAATAGAAAGTTAATTAAAGTAGGCAATTAAAAATATCTTCATCAATAGGTAAATAATAGATTTCAAATACTCAAAGTATAATGTACTCAATGTCATAAACTCAATAATGGAATTTTGTGTTAAAAATAGACTCAGAAGGAACCATTCTAACTCAACTTTGACTCTGTCTATGAAGCCTCTAACTCAATACTAAAAAGGTGCTAGGACAAGTCCAAGGCTACTTCAAATGACTATCAAAAGAATGACGAATGAAGGAAATAAAAATGAAGTCCTCCGAAAGCAAGGAGGTCTCACCAAACTAGAGAAGTAGATCCTCAATGATGCGCTTGTTGATGATCCCAAATACCTGTGTCTGCCTCATAAAATGATGCAGGCCAAATGACGTCAGTACATGGAATGTACGAGTATGTAATATAGCTGAAAGAAAACTTACTCACAGACATTCAACTCAACTCAAGGGACTCCCTCTGAAATTACTCATTTCAATAAAGCATGAAATAAAATAATACGATGCTTTAAATGATACACAATAATAAATGCAAATCAATATATAAAAAGATAATATTTTACTCTTAGAGAGTTTCTCTGACCGACAACCATCACTTATGAGCTAGTGATGGTACAACACTTAAGAACTGTCGTTGCCGCAACCGTCCAATACCTTGCCAGAATAAAGGACGCTCAAAATCATTTGATACACAATCAATCAAAGTCCATCATTTTGGGACTTGAGAGGCATGACCTCTATCCTATTCTGGCTTCGTAGTTTATGGGGTTCAAGTTGTTATTTACTCTTATCCAAATTGATGCTCAATACTTCTCCCAAAACACTCAATATGCTCATAAAACTCAAATCAATCAATATGATCAATTCAACTCATTAGTTTCATTGGACTCTCATCAAACTTAACTCGTCTCATTCATCAAACTATTTTATTTAAAATATGTTGTCGACTCATTCATAACTCCTCGTGACTTTATCTCAAATCAATTATTTATACTCAAAATTTCTCATGTTTAAAATAGTAGAAGTTTAAGAAAAAAAATTTGGACTCAATTCATTCTCAAATATATGTTTAAAAAGAAATGTGTATTAACACATCAACTCTTTCATGCTCAAAATGATAGTTATGGGACTCCACAAAACTCAACTCATTTAAATTCAATGTTCGTTCTCTTTCAAAACTCAATAAAATATTCTTAAACTCAGTTTAAAATCATAATTAGTTTAATGCCTGAGAACCATTCTCATCAACTCAAAATAAATGCATGTTAATATAATGATCATCAACTCAACTGGGGTTCATATGAATGAATTCATGAACAACAATCTCAAGAATTCAAGGTGTAGAAACAATAATAATCTCAATGCATAATTATATAGAACTCAATAAACAAGGAAATTACTCATTAGGAATACAAAAAACTAGGGCTAAAACTCAACTCAATTCTTTGACGATAGAATTTAGATGTAGGGCACGTGGATGAAATCAATCAAATGCTATGATTTTATCTTACATACCTAGAAATCGAAGGGACGATTGAGTCTTGAAGTAATGACTTGCAAACCCTTACCCTAGCTTTCTTTCTTCTCTTCAATTCTCTTCTCTCAATGTTCTAAGTGTTAAATGAGAGAAAATACCCTTAGGTTATTGATAAGGGACTAATTTGTCCCCAAACAACTTGGGTTAAGTTTGGAAAAGGTGGAGAAAAGTCTGGAATGCCCTTTATTAAAAAAAATCTAAAAAATGGGCTAAAGTGCACTGTTGGCGCTCCATGCCAGGGCCCAAACTATTGCAACGATAGTCTCTAGTAAAATGGTCATAACCTTTACTCCGAACTCGAAATGAGGCAAACTTTCACTGAAACTCAATCGATAAGGAAACTTTCACCTCGACTTTGTGCTAGAGGATCCTTATGAACTTAATTCATCTTCAAATTTATTTTCACACTAAAGAAGTAACCTCCACACATGCACACAACTATGAATCATCCGAGACAACTCCATACACATATGAAGGATGGCTCGGTCTTAGCTTAACAAAATTTCAGGGTGCTACACAAACCTTACATGCACTCATTCTTAATTTTGGCGTTCCAGACTCAATTGATTCTTTGAAATTCAAATTTGAGATCTCCTTGAACCGGAATTCATTAAGTCGCAACTAAACTAGTTTCAGCACTTGAAATACCCAAAATATCCTCGGGACCTCTAAAAATTACAACAAAGCCATTTCTAGCATTAGAATCACCCCCTGAAACCATTGGAATCATCTGAAATACAATTCGAGCCTCCGAACTCTCTTTGTTGACCAAAGTTAAACTTAGCTCTTCTAAAACTAACTTTCCAACTTGGTACCTCAATTTCACATATCAACCCCAAATCTAATTCCAATGATTCCCTTAGACCAATTTTCATATTTTGGAGCTGATGATACTAACGGAATCTCATTCTGAGACTCGTATCTCTGATTGGTATGGAAAACCACTTTTTAATAACTTAACCCTTAAAACTCAAAAACTTGCTCAATTCATAAGCCATTAAGATTTTAACACATTCAACTACACAAACTGATCAAATAACACTTGAGGGCACTAACAATAGGAGTAAAATGGTAATTTCACTCAAATTTCTAAAAATGACCCTCAAGATCATTACAGAAGGTTTGTATATTATTATATAACGAATGTACAATATTGTATAGCAGATTGTATTTTGGGCTAAAGATTTGTAATGTAAATTTTAGGCTATATTTTGCAACGTAAGTTAGCTAATTGTATATTTTAAAAATATTTAAAAGTACAATTGACTCAAATATATTGTCCAAATGGGCCAAGACTTTTAAACTTTACCAAATTTAGCCACTAACAACTTAATATCTCTTTTTTCTCTCTCTTCCCTACACACCCTAAACCCACACTTTCTCTCTCTCTCTCCTCCCGCACTTCATTCTTTACCCATCTTTGAAATTCTCAAGTGTGATTTTATTGCTACAGAAATTCGGTGATAGCTAAGTCGCTAACGGCTTCTCTGATGAAGGTGCTGATTTATTTACTTTACTTTTTTGGAGTGAAAGGAATGATCCTATACGTATAGATAATTGAGTAATTGGTAATGGACCTTTCTTTTGGAGAAATATACATGTTAATTCATTCCTTTACCTCTGATATTGGAGTTACTATGTAATACTATTGACATATTATTTGAAGTCAGAGGCAACCACTGTTAAAGCTCGAAACTTCAAAATTTAAAAATTAAATTTTAGAAAATAAGCTCTATTTCGAGTGGGTATTGTTGCAAAAAATCAATTTCATATTGAGGAGCCTAAATATGAAATTTTGGACGAAGTGATGTAGATTTCGAGGTGCTTTTGGATGAATATGATACTTGGATTCAAGGATGAAAATGAATCCATTTTTTATATAATAATATATAATTATATATCATTGTATATGGATGTATAAATACCTCTTATAATTTTGTATAATTTCTATTTCTACTATATAGAAGAGCTAAATCATGGACGACCAAGGGCATTCTACAAAATCAAATAAATATACAAGGGTATAATGGTAATTAGAAGTTCAAAATAGAATCTAGAACCATTGTTTATTTGTTTCTGAACGCAACAAAAACTTTAAGAACTCTGAATAACATCTTTCTCTTCACCTTCTCTTTATCTTCTCATTTGATTCTTCTCTAGGTATGACTTCCTTTCATCAACTTTTCAATATTTATGTATTCTTTTTTTAGTCTAATTTCTTCTTATTATTATTTTTCAAATTCTCTTCCTTTTTTCTTCATCAATATGTTTGTATTCTTTTTTTTAGTGTAATCTAAACTTTTAAGGTTAAATTGGAGGTATTTATCAGAAGCAATGGGTTTATTTTTGTTCTGGGTTCCTTTTCGCAGTACTACTCTTCATCTACCTAAGGTTGTGATTTTAGGTGAGTTTTTTTCTCAATTTTTGTCCTAATATTTATCTAATTTTGTCAAATTTCTCACTTTTATGGCTTATATCTACAAATGATGTCGTAATTACTCCAATTTCTTTACAAATTTAAAACTTCTATTTCTGTAGACTCAAATCAATCAAAGTATTTTATTCAGATCTGGAATAATCTTTAAAATCAATATTTAATTTAAATATACTTATTCTCAAACTTCTCTCTACGTGGAGAAATGTCAAACACAAGTACAAAAATCTCTCTCTAGAATTTCTATTTCTTCTTGTTCTTATTCTTCTCATCTCTTTTTCTTTAATTCAATGTACCAAATACGTGAATTTCTATAGTAGAGCCATGTCATGGACGACCAAGGGCTTTCTAGAAAATCAAAGAAATATACAAGGGTAAAATGGCAATTAGAAGTTCAAAATAGAATTCAGAACCATCGTTTACTTATTTCTGGACGCAACAAAAACTTTAAGAACTCTGAATAACATCCTTTCTCTTCACCTACTCTTTATCTTCTCATCCGATTCTTCTCTAGGTATGTCTTCCTTTCATCAACCTTTCATTATGTATGTATTCTTTTTTAGTCTAATTTCTCTTACTTATTTCTTCCTCAATATGTTGTATTCTTTCTTTTAGTGTAATCTTAACTTCTAGGGTTAGATTGGAGGTCTTTATCAGAAGCAATGGATTTATTTTTGTTCTGGGTTCCTTTTCGTAGTACTACTTTCAAAGCAAAGGTTCTTTAAGTTCTCTTCATCTACCTAAGGTTGCGATTTAAGATGAGTTTTTTTTCAATTTTTGTCCTAATATTCCTCTGATTTTTCACATTTCTCAATTTTATGGCTTATATCCACAGATGATGTCGTAATTACTCCAATTTCATTACAAATTTAAAACTTCTATTTCTGCTGACTCAAATCAGTTGAAGTATTTTATTCAGATCTGAAATAATCTTTAAAATCAATATTTTGTTTAATTGTACTTGTTCTCAAACTTCTCTCCACGTGGAGAAATATCAAACACAAGTACAAAAATATCTCGCTCTAGAAATTTCTATTTCTTCTTGTTCTCCTCCTCGCTTTTTGAATCCAAAACACCAAAATATATCCAAATAGTTATTCGCAATCAAATACAAAGCTAACAACACCAAAATCATGAAATTCGAGAAAGATGGTCAAAATGGCTCAAAAATCCAATTTTGAAAACAGGGTTTAAATTCAAAACATAAATTGGATGAAAATGATCCTCAAAGCATTAAAAACTCATTAACGAAGACCATTTTAAAAATAGAGTTCAAAACAGTTCACAATCACCCTTTTAAGAAATTGAAGTTCTTGAAGAAATTCCCCAATATTTGGGATTCAAAATCCTTAATTCGAAGTCAAAATCATGATATAATTATTGGGTAATGTAGATTTTAGGTTAAGAACACTTACCCAATAAAAAACCTCAAAAAAATCACTTCACAAATTGTCTAATCAAGTCCCCAAAGTCTGAAAATTGAGAAATGGCCTAAAACCCTAGCCAAAACCTCTCAGGTGTTGCTTAAGTGACATAGGAGTAGCTTTTGCGGAGGTCACTTTTGCGAACCCTGCTTAAGTGGCCCTCTTTGCTAAAGCGATAGGTACCTCGCTAAGGCGGACGTTGCACCAGATATCAGCATATCAACAATCCCCACTTTTCCAACTTTCAAATAGACCATCGAGATTCATCAAATTCCCGTACACACAAGACATAAATGCTACCATACTAATTTTGACATTTCAGACTCAATGGAACCATCGAAATTTAAATTTTAGGTCTCCTTGACCCAAAATCCAATAAGTCACAACCAAACTAACTCTATACTTCAAAAGGAAAAAAAGGTCATCGGAGCTTCTGAAACATACTCAAGAACTCTCCTTAGGACCAAAATTATCTTCCAAATCGAAAGGAGTCGTTGGAATTCCAATCCAAGCATCCAAACTCCAAATATTGACAAAAATCAACTATAAACTCGAAAGATTAATAATTTTCAACTTATGACCTCAAATCCATAATATAACCAAGAAACTGATTCCCATATTTTAGAGTTAATGAAATCGACATAATTCCATTTCGAGACTCAGAATTCCAAATGACACCGAATACCACTATTCCACAACTTAAGCTTTCACAACTTAAATCTTTCCAAAAATCTCAACTTATCACAAAATTTCACAAAACCGACATCGAATACTGATTACACATGACTCAAGGCAACTATCGACATGGATAAAATGGTTATTTTATAAAAAATAGCAAAAATGACCTTTAGGGTCATTACATCATCCACCACTAAAAATCATGTTTGTCCTCGAAAATAAAGTAAAAGAAAGAAGAATACTCAATATTACCAAGAGTCTGAGGCATAACCTTCAAGTTCGGTATTTGTGTCGCCAAGTGAACTTGTCCTTAGACCATATCATTAGAATCCACTATCAAACTGAACCTTCAAATCAAACTTTGACAGATATACCAATCAGGAGTAACTTTCAAGTCACAGAGTAACCCATGGACAAAATCTGAAATGAAATCCTCTAAACCACAGCATAACCATCAGGATAAATCTTTCATCACATAACCACAAGAGAATTATGAACCAATACTCACTAAAATCAGGGGTGAGCCTAAATCAACCACCAACAACTCATAACACACTCACCATTGCAAATTCTAGCAAAATTCCATTCTCACGGCCAAATCTTCCCATAAGCTTAAGTTATACAAATCTAATTCGTAGACATCGGGTACTCATCACAAGGGAACCAAATTTATTTGACCCAAAGAATGAAATGTTCATGTAACCATCTAGCGAGAGATACCCCCAATCTAACTGAACTAACCTCAAACAACACTATCAAAATTGCTTGATTAGTAGTTGTGATTGTAAACAACCCCTCAGAGCGGTAGCACTAGGCCTAATGAACCCTCATATTTAATTATACATAACCGGAACATAAAATCGACGATGAGGTGTATAATAAGACTGTCAGTCACTGCAAATATATATGGCAACTCTTCTAAAAGTTTCCATAAGCAATGTAACAGTTGTAAATTTTCCTAAAACCTTCAACGCCCCAAGGCAACACCAAATCTGCCATATCTGAACTGATCAAACCTGCACAAGCATCTTACCCTACTAAGAGGGCATGGATCGGTACATTTGATCCACTACTAGGAATCCATCCATGGAAATAAAAATATGCATGGGCAATAGATAGGAAATCATACACCAAAACCATGTCTGAAACAAAGTAGGTGGTCACATGAGAATATACAAAATCGAAGTCGCATAACACAAGATATTCCTCCATGGTCCATAACACACATTCCTAGCCATCTGACATCACACTCAACCATTCTGATCTCTTAACAATCATAGACATACTCAATTTATCAACTTCCACATACTCCTTATAGTACTCCACTGAAGTCAACACTCTCAATACACACCAAAACATCACAATCACACTAGCCAGTTACTTTCCATTTAAGCATTCTATGATAGGTACAGGTCCCACCTAATTGCTAATAATCCAAAGTTTGAATCTCATAATACTTTCCCATTGAGATAAAATTATTGAATCACGACTAATATCAATTCCACGCTATCCATCACTTAACCAGTTCCAACTACTATTCAAACCATCAAATACCTCATGCCAAAACTTAGAGAAATTCTTGATCACCCCAATAATTTTGTATACTATGGGCATATAACCTCTATTTACCACCACGTATCTATGTAATACATTATAAAAGTCTGGGTGGTCCCATCAATAGAGTTATCAACCCAAATCAAAATCATCAATAACTATATAGATCTATAAGTCTTTCCGATGGTGCATTCATGAGTTCCCTATCATAATTTGAACAATTCGACCCAACTCAAAAACGCAGAACCCCTCATGCATCCCTGTTTATCACCAACACTAATACCAGGTGTTCAGAAAGGTAGTTGATGACACATCATACATCCATGTTGAACTAGTTCACATTGTATTTTCATATCTAGACTTAAAAGCAAAAACAATCCACACAATTCTCATCCTCGAACTAAGGATCTACACATGATGTCTTATTCCTTCAAATTTATTAACTTGTATCCATCGCGCAAGACTCTTGTTTTTTCTATGACTCATTTATCATTATTATTCCTAGGCCAAACATCAACAACATATTCCCTTTTACTTTAAATCAAACTTTTCAAATGAAAACTTTATCAAACTCTTTTACAATTAAAAGTAATAAACTCAACAACTCAGACCACACACCAGTCCTTCCAATTTCTCCACAATCAACACAATCAATAAATTCTTATCCTGCCAATTCATACCTTGACAAAATCAACCACCGCAAATGTAGACTGACAATGCAAAATCTAAATTTTGACTCAAACCATGTAAACCCATCAACTTATCAATTGACATTAGCCTATATGTTAAAATATTTATGCCATCACATAACTTAGTTGATCATCAAACACTTATACGCCGATTTTACCATGTACCTTATTGGGAACCCAAAATGTGTCAGTCATCAAACTCAAAACCACTATAGAACTTACCATAATACTAGAGCCGAATGTCCGTAGAGTCTCTCTTGAAGCATTCTCAACTCGATTGATGAACACCAAATACTATTCCCATAACAAGAACAAGACAGACGAAGCCACGTGTATCTGAATCTTGACTCATCAACTCCCGAAAGATAAATCATTGTAATTTACAATACAAAATAAATATTTTTTCTCTCGCATCCTTCCAAGGGTCAAATTACATCCCAATAAATTTTATAAGTTGAAATTCTTTTGATTTTATTCGAGCATTCTCCAACACATCATACACTCTCTTTATGTAACTATGCTACCTGAGAAGTAGTACAAAATGATAACCTTATGTACCCGCAAATCATATTTACCATATTGTGTCTCTCTAGCCAAAAGCTCGTATCATATAGATGTATCCTAATCATAAAACACTCCAAACTCGTATTACTATGTTCAATAACCATGCCATCATCTCGAAGTTAGCCCTATCATCCAGATGATACCTTAAACCCAATTATACTAACCAAATCTAAAGGACCAACTCAATTTTAATCTTACTTCCTCACTAACATCCCCAACTACTTTCACACAAGTATATTTGTTGGAACTTTCCTTACCCATAGCTTATTATTTTAATACCACTCTACTCCTTTTGTCCTATCATGAAGTCATCAATCCCTAATATAATCATGCCAACCCTAGTGTTATCTCTTGCCAAAGAGATGAGATAGGATCAATACACTTTATCCACTACTATAACTTTCCTTATAAATAATGCTTAAATCAAGCATTCATAGTAACGACCACTTGATTTCTCAATTGAGAATGCAACATCAAACCTCATTACCCGAGTAGGTAAAACTGTTGACAACTCCTTAGATGTTTCCACTTTCATATATCACTAGTACCTCACCGTGAGCATATATTAGATCCACCATTTTACCACATCATATCCATTTAGAAGATCGTACTCAAATAGACTGCACATTTATACCCATTAAGTAGCTTCAAAACATTACCAAAATATTCTAGTTTCCAGCCGAAAGCGATATGCACCATTCCATAAGCCAGTTCGATAGCAGAAGGAACATAGCCTATAACCCTAACCAAAAAAACACAAGTACCATTGTAGCAATCGTATTATGACTCTTTTAGATATACACTCACTCTATAAAACCATAGTAGAAGTTCTTATCTCGATTGGCACCACATCATCCTCATCATTTATTACACAATCCATTCTTTTTATGGTAGACTTCACGAGTTGTAGTCTCCAAGGTCACAGTGCTCACAAAATAGTCATTCCCCCCCAGTTATACCATTCTCCATTGTCAAACTGCTTCAGATATCATATAACCCACATGAGTGCTACACTACTATATAACTAACCAGACATGATGCAATATTTATGAAGTATTTCAACCATCATTCATCTTTCAATACCATATCCTAAAAATATATCACTAAACCACAACCTTACTCACCATTTCGAATCACAGAGCATTTCAAGTTTGACTAGACATCTTTTCCATCAATATACAACTTTTGCCTCAATATCATATTCAACACTAAAACCAAATGATGACATCTCAAATGTACACACGTAGGAACTAGCACGATCCATCACTATAAGTGAGAAGATAGAGTGAAGCAATAGAAATTAGATCGGAACAAGGACACACGATAGAGAATAAAGAAGTGAATATCTTTTTTAACAGTCTTCATAGCCTCTCAAAAATAAGTGCATATGTCTCCGTACCTATCCTCGAGACTTTACTTAGACTTGGATTTTACACGTGAGACCTCTGAACTTGGGGCTTTGATAACATTTTATCACAATCCAAATACGCGTGTGATGTCACTTGCCCTTTCTCTAAGGATAAGTCAGCCTAAAATCCCATGACAACAGAAATAATGTTGAAGTAAGGAGATAAAAAGACATAAATATAAGCAGAAGTCTTTCAATCCAAAATAACCTCCAAAACATAGTTGTCATATGTACAAGCCTCTGGTAAAATAGAACTGGAAAATAAGTACAAGTCTCGATGCATTTGCTTCTCAAATAGAACAAAGCATAAGTAAAAGGGACAAGGGAGATTGTAGGACGTCAACAACTACCTCTCAAACCACTTTGAAACCTTGAAGGATAGAATAGAACTCACACACAGTCAGGGCTCAGAACCTACACAGGTGTAGAAGCAAGGAATATGTATGAAATAACACGGTACTCAGTAAGTTAACTAACGAAACTAGGTAAATCTAATAGACACTAGAACCTCTTTCATCCCAACCAGACCTCCTTAACTACAAACCTATAAAGAAATCAACCCAATCTACTCTACACAGTTCATATGGCACTTATATCCACAACAGCTCTATAATATCATCGAATAAGTCATATCAGATCCAAAGAGATCAATCACAGAAAACACAAAGGGTATATACAAAACTTCATGATGAAAGATAAGATGCAATGTGATGTCACATAGAATGATGCATACCTATCCTAATAATACACATCTGCTATATAACAGACTGGAACCTATGAGGGCCGTACAAGGACCATTTATCCACCACAGACGTGTGGATTGATCCCATCTCTCTCAAAAATAACTCTGCCATAGACGTGTGGCTCGATCCCTATTTCCTCTCAATAGATTATTTCACCACAGATGTGTGACCCGATCCCTATTTTCTCTCAATAGATAATTCTGCCACGGACGTGTGGTTTGGTCCCTATTTCTTCTCATCATCACAATATAAGAACAGTCTTGGTGCAAGAAAACAGGTACAAATACTTAGTGAGAGAAACACAATGAGAGGAATACATTGAGAAGAATGCAATGAGGGAAATATCACATTCTCGATCATAATATCAACAGTATATAAACATCAACAAGTACATCATTCATTTCAATATAAGTCATCAAGTCTCTATTTCACACTATCAATATTATATCAATATTAACAATTACATAATTCACATTCTTATAAGTCATCAAGTCTCTATTTCATTATCCATTTTATCACAACTAGGATTAATCCATGCGCAATTATATCCTGGTCAATTTCCATAATCAACAATGAGAAAATGATAAATTCATCAATTTCATCATTACATTTAGGCCATCATAGAATTTCATCAAGTTCATGACAAGTTCAAGTCAAGGAGTTCAAATTTTTGTTCAGCATCATAGCACACATAGTCCTTTTATTATCCTAATCTTTTATTAGGCACAATATCACGATCCGATCTAGGGCCTAGTCGTAACATGGTGATTGAAATCCTGAAGGCTCCAACTAAGAATCTTGATGTATTGTAAGCATAAATAAGGTAAAGTAAAGCGAAATAACATAGGAATGAGCCTAAACCATGAATCATAAAGTATAGGAGTTCGACAACGTAGACTCTACATCATTTGTCCAACAAATGCCTCTATTAAACAAGAAGGACGGGGGCTAAGACATGTCCCTAGCTCACCCTCAATATGAATATAATGAAAGTCTTTGAAATGAAACAAATTCATAACTCACCTTCGATAGATGAGGACTCACCAATCTTCGCTGGATGGGAAATCTACTAGCCACGTGTGGAAGGAATGTGATCCTCAACTCCTACATTATGAGACAATGTAGGAAACAAATATATGTTAGTATGTTTGAATGCACTAAGTATGTGGGCATACCATTTTTATAGGATGCAATGATCAAATATCATATATGATGAAAGAGGATAAGTAAGTCATAAGGAAAAACCATAGTGATCAAAGTATTTAAAGACATAGTTGAAATCATAAAAGAACATAAGGAGAGTATACATATGTGGGATAGGAACCATAACCAAAAATAAAACCATGAGAGCTATAACATGAAATTTCAATGTCTCCCCATATAACTAAAAGAGGGGAATCTACTTTTCAAGGTAGACTCTATCCTGCTAGGCGGGTCATGTACATACGCTATATGTGGATCCACTAGCTAGGCCATAAAGGCAAATCCTACGGTGGCACATAGTTATGAGACAAGAGACTTTATATAAGGACCCCATAGGTCGAGCCCCCACCTCAAGTCATCATTTGGTGCTAAGTCAAATTCTACGGAATACATAACATAGTAATCATACTTAACATATAATCATAAACGTGTTCATAAGTTCCATAAATTCATAGAATGGCTCATTTTCATATCATACTTGCAATGTGAGTATAAGACTTTCAACACCGCAATATCATACTTACATAATTCATGTCATTAGGTTCTTAGGTCACCAATTAAGGATCCTAAGTCAACTCTCACCATAACTTGCATGAAATTTATATCGTGATCATAATTGAAATTCATAATCATAGTTCATACTTGAATTTAGGGTAAAACTTGAATACATAGTCACTTCGATTGAAATCATAAAATACTTGAAAACCATTGAACTTCATAATCATAATTTGTGTAAATCAGCATTGGAAATAAATTCATGTATGGGCATTCATAATTCAACTTGAAATCATGCAATTAATGTAAAATCATACTTAAAACAATCATTAATAATAATTAAAAATGAAATTGAAAAGCCCAATGCAATTCATCAAAACTAAGGGTAGAAAACCAATGAAATTAAGAGATCTTTGAGTAGAACCTTGAGACTCCATGGGTAAAAAGGAACTTATGGATAAATCCCTACATACTTTGATGAAATCACTAAAAAATTGAAGAGGAGCCTTGATAAACTTGAAACCCTAGCTTGAAATTGTAGGAGGAACTTGAGAGAATTTTGACAGTCTTGCCTTAGAAAATTTTAGGAGAATGAATAGAATAGGAGGGAATTTGAAGGATTGGGTATTTATAAGCTTTGAACTTGACCATAAAAGTGTCTAGGTTCATTAAACCGAACTTGAGAAAAGACAATATTGCCCTTCATTAAACTCAGATTTTTGCACCTGTGACTTGGTCCCTATGACTCGTCTTCAAGTCTACGAGTTGTAGTCTTGACTCGTCTTGCAAGGTAGGATAAAACCCTGAGATTTTGAGTCTTTGAAGTTATTTCTACGAGTCATCTTTACGACTTGTCAAAAAGGGTTACGGGGTCGTAGACCCTAGTTGTTGACACCCAATTTTGACCATTCACAATGCAAATTAGCTATCGAGTCTCTTTGAATTCGAACATTTTGAAATAATTAGTTTTTATAAAAAATAAAAATATTTTCATGTTATTCTTAACCATTTTTATCTTTTTTAAAAAAAATAAAATAATTTAGTGTAATATACATATTTCTATATTACTATATCTTTGATTAATATTTATTTGGTTATTCGAAAATCACCTCAAAAGATTTCATATTTTACTAAATACAATGTTGGTTAGGTTAGTTTAATTATAGTTTGCATTTTTGAAATTTTTAGTTTTTTCTAAAAAAAAAAATCTCTAATCTCCCACATCGAAAATCCTTGAGGGATTTGGGGTTTTTAAAGCCTATATAAAAGCTCATATTCTTGATAAGAAGAGAGGAAGGTGTGAGAGATTTTTTTAGCCACCCCAAAGTTAGAAATTTTCTTAACTTGGCTAGGATTTTTGGACTCTTGTCCCCAGCCTAAAAGTTATGAAAATTTTTAGCTTTCAATCTATATATTTTTTCAAGGAAAATAGGAGATTGAAGTCAAAATTTAGGCTAAGAACAGTGTTCTTATAACGTCGAACCCACGAAAGTTCGAGTCTAAATTTTTAATCTTTTATTTTATCTTTTTTGTAGATTGGAGTTCCATCAAGCTCTTGGATGGTGGTGAATGCCTTCCGCTCATCATCTTCAATCTCGCGGCTCGAAAAGAGGTAAAATCTTTTCTCAGCTTTATTTTATTTCATGTTTTATATTTAGTTTATTCATAGTCTTTTTTTTAGTTAGTATATATTAAGAATAATTAGATTAATGATATAAATTTGTTATAGTTAGCATGTGTTAAGATTAATTAGCTAGCATATGTTAGGATTAATTCATGAAAGCGCTTAGTTTTGTTCATTATTTTTTAAGTAGTTTTCCTTGACAATATAGATTTTCATGTTTTTAATTTTTTCTTTTAACATGATTTAGATAATAAAATATGCTTAAAGTTGTTATTTAATTAGAAATTTCATGGCCTAATTGATTTAATTCTTTCTTTAAAATTAAGTTAGTTAGCATGTTGTTAGTCACTTCTAGGATGCCCATCAATTTGATACCTTAACATATCATGATATATTCCTTTGTTTAGTTTAAAATGAGTAGATGCTTCTGTAATTTTATTTTGATGCATGTGATACAATTCGAGTTCATCTTTGGACTCCATCCTTGCATATTGTTGAGTTTTGAGTCTCCCATCATCTTGCTCAAATTGTTGAAAAGTTGATACATAAAAAGAAAGGTAATATTCATGATTTAAATATTGATATTGGGCTGTATACATGGAATACATGCGGAAAATAATATTATATACAGTGTATATACAGTCTTATATACAGTGATATACAGTAATATACAGTTGATACAGGGAACAAACACTGTATATAGTGTATATACAGTCTTATATACAATGATATACAGTGATATATAAAAGATGCAGGGAACAAACACGGTATACAATGTATAATAGTGATATATAGTGATATACAACATATACAGGGAACAAACATGTGGCATACGGTGTGTATATAGTTTGATATATAGAAATAATATTGTATACACTATATATAGTATATATACAGTCCGATATATAGTGTATATACAGCTGCGATATACTGTGGAATTGTGCTTAAGGCCCAAAAACGCAGAAGGCCCAATAGCTTAGTCCAAGCGTACAGAAACTAAGTGTCGGGTCATATTTTCATGTGTTATTTATTGTATTTATATTGATTTGGGTTGTAATAATTTATTTACTAATGTTATTTATGTTTGCTTAGATATTAAATTTAATTTGTTTTAACTTAATTAGATTCTCCTAAAGATAAACCAATTCTTGTTAATATTACGCTTTAAATGATTTTCTACCTTTACTTAGTTATTTGGTAAACTTTTTACCCTTTTTTTTATATACATGTATATTATTTTTAATGTTTAAGTTTGATCATTTTTTCTAAAAAATAATTTTAAAGTCTTTGTTTTCTTTCAAATTAACACATTTTTCCAAAGTTAGTCAAATAATTTTTAAATCATCGGAAAACCGCATGTTAGCGGCTATTTTAAGTGCTAAAACCTTCTTAAAATAGTAATATGAACCTCGTACCCTTTTCTCTAAATTTTTAAGACTTAAATCTGTTAGGGTCTTTTAAATTAAGTTTTCTTAATTTCTTTAAAAAATTAAGTGGCGACTCCTCTTTTACTAAAATTAATTTTTTCTTATAAAGATGAAATTAATTTTACACTTTGTCCATTTTTCGACATAACACTAGTCATTCTGCAGGTCTGAAAAACCTGCAGAAATTGAGCCTCTGATCTTTCTTATAAGTCATTTCTACGATCGTACAGGTGTCTACAAGTCGTCGTCTTTACTCGTGGACCCTTCATCATCTTCAACTTCTCTTCTACACCTAGTACCCTCCTTACAAGTCACTTCTATGACTCGTAAGAGTACACACGACTCGTAGGTCAAGTCATACACTTGTGGTTATTCCTTTTTAAGAATTTTTCTCTTGTTCCAACTTTTCAATTTTCGGGTTCTTATATACAATCCACATATTTATCATCCCAAACCTTATTCCCATTTCACTCCAACACTTATACGAAAGCAAGTTCAAGTAATCTACAAGATTTACGGGATTTTAAAAGTTCACTTGCCTTAATCAAAACTCAGTAAATCACTAAGTTGAGACTTCCCTTTTTGAATCAAATATGAAACACCAAAATCTATCCAAATAGTGATTCACAATCAAAATACAAAGCTAACAACACCAAAATCATGAAATTTGGAAAAAGGGTCAAAATGGCTCAAAAATCATTCTAAAAATGGGGTGTAAATTTGAAAAAAATTGTATAAAATTGATCCTCAAAGCATTAGGAACTCTGTCACGACCCAAGCCTAGGGCCTAGACGTGACATGGCGAATAAGGAATCCGAAAGTACCTCAAACAAGCCTCTTAGCATTCTTTTAGCCTTTCATAGGTAATGATGATAAATAAAATAAGCGGAAATCATAATAATAAATCTTCAACTTACATATGTCCAACAATACCTCTAATTATTAGATTTAACGGGGCTAAGACAAGTCCCTAGCTCACCCTTAATCATGATAGAAGAAATACCATAGTAAAATATCTCAACATATCATAAGCTAGAAATATAAAGGAGTATTGTTCCCGGAACATGGGAACTCACCAAAAGTAGTCTTCAAACGAAGTCTCAACTAGCCACGTGGAGGAGAACGAGGAGGAGCACCGATCCCTACATGGTGATATCATGTAGGCAAAAGAGTATGCGTTAGTACTTTGAATGTACTAAGTATGTAAGGATGCATGAACATTGAGGAAACATTATAACATTTATGTAATATGGAACATAATGTAATACATGCATAATAAATCATATGGATATCTTTTAAAACATTCATTTTGTGGGAAATTAACCATAACCGACATTTAAGAACATGTGAGCTATTACATGGAATCCAACATAACCCCCTACGTTGGTCGGGGAGACTACTTGCCAGGTAGAACTCCGTCAACTTCATTCATTTCTTTAACTTTAACTTTAAGGGCTATTTATGGATCCATTAGCCTAAGCCTACAAGGTCTCCTATGTTGGCACATAGTTAATGAGACAAGGGGTTGCTACTAGGATTCCCTTACCGAATCCCACCTCAATACCTCATTCGGTGCTAAGTCAATCCCACGAAATAGTTTAATACTTCAAAATATTCATAGCATATAACTTGAGAATTCAAACATCATATTCGGTAGAATAGCTCATTAAAACATTTGATAATTCAAATATGCAAGAATTGTCCTTATTGCATAAAGAATTCATCATTCATATCATTTCATCATTCTTTCATTTCATAAGACTCCCTTTTTGATCATAGATATTGCTTTCATAAACATTTATTTGGAGTCAAAGCTTTCAAGTCAAACTTTATTAAAAATATAGTAAAACTAGGTGGGTTCAAATCACTTCAACTTGCAAATATGTATGTAAATAAATATACATAAATACTTTGAAATCCATTAATTAAAAATCATGCTTTAAACAACCCACCATGAATTTCAAGAACCTTTAAATAGATAATTAGAGGGTTTACTTGTAAATCATCAATTCATACATATGAAATTATGTTGCATCAAAATAGAGCAATAATCATTAGTTTAACCATGATTCATACTATTAAGTAAAAATAAGAATTAACATAAGAAAATATTACTTAAAATCAAGATATTTAATTGAAAAAGTTTTTGGACTACATGGGTGGAAGAACCCATGGATAAATACACACATAACTTAGAGTATAGCTTAAAGAAAATAAATATAATTTATCATATAATCAAAATAATTTAGGCATGAGAGTGGAAGGAATACTCTCATTAAAGCCTTACATACCTGGAATCCGAAGCTTTAGTCGGAATCGAAAGACTTAATGAATACTTTTGAGTCCTAGCTTTTCTCCTCGCCGGAACGTTTTGTGTACTACCCGGAGTATATGAATCACCGGAATAATATTTCTTCACTACTAATAACTAAAACTATATTTGAGAATGAGTAAAGAAGTGTATAGAGAGAAGACTTGCTTGAGAAAGCTTGATGAATAAAATGAGGAAATAAGGTGGGTATTTATAGGTGGGAAAGAGGGACCTAACAATAAATAAAATAATTATAAAGAAAAATCTGAAAATTTAATAGAATATATTGATGTCATGGATGATGTTAAATGGAGGACAATTTATGTCATGAGTGATGTCAAATGTATCTAGATCTTTCCATGGTAGGTGAGATGAGTTCTTTTTAACAAAATACTCTTTTTCGGAGTTGCGTTTGAATAAGATAAATTATTTATTAGGATTTGGTGTCTTCATAAGAATTGTAGATATAGAAGTCTAGTTTTATATCGTTCAAGAATCAACCAAGTTGGATAAAACTACAGTGAGATATGATTTTTCTTCTATAAACACTCCTTTCCATCACAACATTCTGTCTTACAACAATTAATTTATTTGACCTGCTTAACCTTCGAAACATAAAATATGGTCTTCACAAAAGTTGTAGGTAATGATCTTGTGGTTACTCAGAAATTTGAATCACCCAATTTGGACAACTTTTAAAAGTTATGCCCAAAATATAGACGTTGTATCATTTTTAGGCGAGAATTGAAACATCGTAGACAACGTTTTTAGGGGATGTTACAAATTCATTAGCAAAAACCATTTTAAAATGGAGTTCAAAATAGTCCACAATCAACTTTTTAAGAAATTTGAATTTCTTGAAGAAATTCCTCAAAATTTATGATTCAAAATCCTTAATTCGAAGTCAAAATCATGATAAAATGGATGGATAATGTAAATTTTAGGTTAAGAACACTTACCCAATCAAATATCCTTAAAACATCACTTCAAAAATCGCCTAATCGAGTCACCAAAGTTTGAAAATGGAAAAATGGCCTAAAACTCCAGCCAAAACCTCTCAGGAGTCACTTAAGCGATACAGGGGTCACTTTTGCAACCCTGGTTCGCTTCCGCGAACCCCGCTTAAGTGGCCATGTTCGCTAAAGCGATGGGTACCTCGCTAAAGTGGAGGTCGATTTCACGACCCTACCTTCGCTAAAGCGAACTCTACACCTGATACACTATATTAACAATCCCCACTTTTTCAACTTTCGAATAGCCCCTCAAAATTTGTTCAGAATCCCGTACACATAAACCATATATGTTACCATACTAATTTAGACGTTACGGAATTAATGGAACCGTCAGAATTTGAATTCGGGGTCTCTTTGACCCAGAATCCAACCAATCGCAATCAAACTATCTCGATACTTCAAAAGACCAAAATGCCTTCAAAGCTTTCGAAAAATACACAAAAACTCTCCCTCCACCCAAAATCATCCCCCTACTCCAACGAGCCATCAGAATTTCTATCCGAGCAACCAAACTCCGAATGTTGACCAAAGTCAACTCTAAACTCAAAAACTCAATAATTCCCAACTTAGGACCTCAAATCCACGATATAACCCCGAAACTGATTCCGTAAAGTCTCCAAGACCAAATTCCACATTCTAGAGTTGATGGAATTGGCATGATTTTATTTCGAGACTCGAAACTCCAAATGACACCGAATACCACTATTCCATAACTTAAGCTTTCAAAACTCAAATCTTTCCAAAAATCTCAACTTATCATAGAATTTCACAAAATCGACATCAAATACTGACCAAACATGAGTCAGGCACAACTATTGAAGGGGGTAAAATGGCCATTTTGTAAAAATTATCAAAAACGATCTTCAGGGTCATTACACACCACCATTAGTATTATCAATTACTTACCTCAACCAACTTCATCATCATAACAACCACTACTATCACTCTCTACCATTATCATCACGACAGTCACTACAACATCAACCACCTCCGGCATTACAACTATCACCACTATTACTAGCCACTAACACCAACCGCTAGCACTACCACTACAAACCAACCATCAGTAGCAAGAATAAATGTTCTATTTTTTTATCAAATAATAATTATTTTTTCTAATATTCAATTACTTTTTTATTTGAATCGTATGTTTAGAAATAAACAAATTATGGACATTCAAATATTGAAAGCAAACATTCTTAATCATTTAGTGTTCACATTTAGAAAGAATATCTTAATCATTCAAATTCAAACATTTTAATCATAACGAAAACAAACGAGACCCTACCCTCCTTTTCAAATGGATCCGGGTCTCAAAATCAAACATAATTTAAATTACTACAACAAAGTAGTTTAATTAAGAAGCTAGCTAGGAGTATAGTAGGGAAGAAATTGAAGATCACTATTTAGTTTTGTTTTTAACAATTAGGAGGAGAAGTGAGATTGCATTTAGTAGGAAGAGCCAAGGCAAGTTCAGGATCAATCCCAAGAGAGGGCAATAAGAATGAATTCCTATAAGAACACAAGCACTGCAAGTCTGCACCTGACAAGGCTTCACAGCAAGAAGCAGATGGATCCACTGGATTTGGTTGTGTTACTGATGGCTTACACGCTGTCAAACCATCGTCGTTCATGTTACAAATACTCAATCCACTAGCAAATTCTACTAGAAGTAGTAGTCCTAGAACCACCATACCCAAAACTTCCACTTTGCTTCCTTTCATGGGCATGTGTTCTGGCTTTCTTACTCAGCACCCAAGTAGAGTTTGTGTGGAGTTTGCAAGTTAAATTCTTGAATTTATAAGCTGAGGACCCAAAGAGATTTTGATAGACTGAGGGGGCAAATTAAACATAAAACAACAATTATAGCTACGCCCAACTGGCAACTCTAATCACGTTAGAGTAGTACGTAGTGAGGGGCGAATTTATGTGCTAAGGGTCACGGAACCGTGGTCGTCCAACTATATATATTTGATATATTACTTGTATAATTCTTATAGAACATATGCTTAAAGTGATGAGATGGTTTACATCATGTTTTGTGGTACAAATCTAGCCAACAACACAGTTTGCTCATTAATTTTATTTTTGTATAAAAAAGATAAGACCTAGCCAACATTACAATTCACCTATTAATTAATTTATTTTTTTGTAAAAAATGGTCAGTGGGCTCCCATGAAAATTTTTATTTATAAAAATTCATGTCGGGATATATTATATCTTTTTCACAGAAATTATTTTTTGACTTATTTAATTATCATTATTTGAGTTTCTTATTCTTATTTAATTTTTTTCTTTATTCTTTATCGTAAAATTAAGAGAAATAAAAAAAATGTGAATCGAAAAAGAGAAAAAAGTAAGAAAAAAATTTTACATAGTTTTTTTTTGCTGCTATATTGTAGTTTAAATATGTTTTCCTTCTATATTGTAATTTAATTTTTGTATCTATAAAAATAGTTGGGGCAGTTATAGTAAATTTTTACAATAAAATTAGTGAAAAAAATTAAATTTGACCATCAAAACAATAAATTCAAATTATCCGTTAAATCAAAAAAGCCTAGAAAAAAAACATATGAGAAAGATCAAATATATTCCTACATTGATTATTTTCATTAATATTATTTTTTGCACTTACGTGAGATGAAGAAGAATATATGTGATCCATATGTATAACAATAGGAGTATATATAAGTCACTTTCATAACGAGAAATATATTAATTCTAAATGACAAAGTTGAGGGGTATATCATGCCTTTTTTCTGTAATTTCACATGTTATCTTTAAAGTAATGGTATACCCATATTCTTGAAATTTTGCATTCGCCTCTTGTGCCTAGTATATATGAATTCTCACTTTTCATGTCCTTATATATGGTCTTAACATATATACAACTCCTTAAATTTATCAATAATTATTTTCATTTAGATATTCGAATTATATTTTATTTTAATTGAGCACTTGAATGCATGATAAAGTGTTTTTATTACACTTTCAATTCAAATTTTTAAGGAAAAAAATGTGTGTGTTCTCAAGTGTACGTGATAAGAAAGTAAGTTCTGGATTGTATGGAACAAAGTATTTTCCCGTCAATAACTCTCATATTCAAAAATAAAAATAACGGAGATGAGAATGTTAGGTGGATATGTGATAAAATTAGGAATGAAGATAGGATGAGGTAGGTGAGGCAGGCCCAACAAGTATTTGACGAAGGCGATAAGACATGACATGATGCATCTTGAGCTTACCGAGGTTAGGATATGACCTTAGATAAGAGAGTTTATAGGTCGTGAATTAGGATATGAAGTTAGCTAGAGTGTTGTTTCGCTTTCTTGTGAAATAGGCTTGGTGGTCAAACTTTGAGCTTATTTCTTACCAATAGTATTAACAATATTCTCGTAGTTTCTTGTTCTATGTTTTCAATCATTGTCTGTGTATTTTTTTGTTCTTCGATTATCGCATGATTTCGTTGTCGTTATTATTTTTTCTTTTGTATGTAGTGTATTGTTTTTCATTTCACATTATTTCTTGTTGTTACTGCTCTCATTTATGTATTCCTGTTTTCAAATTGTTTGAAAATGTTTTATTTAAGCTGAGGTTTATCGAAAACATCTTCTTTATCTCTAGCTATGAGGTAAAGGCAAAGTCTGTATACATTCTATCTTCCTTAGATTCCACTTATAAAATTACAGAGATATGTTATTATTTATTGTTGTGTATTCTCAAAAACCTATAAATTAAATAATTAAGTTAATTACATAAAATATGTCATCTTCTTCAAGACCTAGTTCTTTTTGCACAAAACAGTGATTTAAAGAGAGTGAGATAAACGAGGAAAAAGGTACGTAGGGTGTGGAATGAGGAGAACCATGAGTTAGAAGCCCGTGAGCATAAAAGCTTGTCATTTTTCAAATCAAATTCTTCCACTGCAGACTTCACGGGTTGTATTGTATTGGGGGACCTATATATGACATTGCAATTGAAGGATGTTTTACCAAACATGCATATCCATTTCGGTGCCCTTTGGATTAATGAATTCATCATTTTAGTTTAGTTTCTTTTTGAAAAATAATTTGAGTCCCAATTTACATTCCCATTTGCTTTTGTTTGTTAAAATATGTTGGAGAACAGTTTTTCTTTCGGTTTACATAAAAACCTTTGTCCTTGTTTTATTTTTATTTTTTGCTTTCAAAGAAATATAAAACTTGTTTAGTTTTTGAAAAATAAAGTTTATATTTGAGAGATAACACATGAAAGTTAGAAATGTGCATATGGTAACTTAGTTTTGGATAATCGATTTTTATAGTTATTTGATTTTGGGTAATTGGTTTTCATAGTCACTCAAATTTATAGTTGTCATGTCATTAAATAGGACATAGGTATCGAAAATTATATTTTGGAAATAATGACCATGAAAGCTAACTTGGCAAAATCGAGTAATTTTTGAAAGATAAAATAAAGTTGAGTGATCATGGAGACGAGGAATATTTGCGGTTTGAGTAAAAATTATTTCAAATCAATCAAATAAAGTAATTTTATTTGGGCTTGATTTGATTTAGTTACATTTTAAAACATTGATGATATTTTCTTTGATTTTGGTTCTGGTTAAAAAAAAACAAAATCGAAGAGACAACCAAACCGACATATTGTATTTTTTAATAATAATATAGACATAATATTATTTTTAATGAGCGTATCTAAATATCTTTTAATCAAAATTTATTTATAATTGATGGAGGGTTTAATAGAATCAACTTAGGGCCAAGTTGCTTGCTCCTCCAATTTTGGTTTCATTTTGGCGGTCTGTGGATGATGTTGGCAAGTGTCTGTTTGCTGACTAATTTGTTTTTTTATTCTTCCACCTTGTCTTTGGATTTTATTTTCATATATGATTTATAATCGAACAATCGAACCAAAATTGATAACAATCAAATTGATAAATGTATATTATATTTGATTTAGTTTTAATAATATAAAGACCGATTAAATTAATTTAATTTTGATCATTAAGAATCAAATTGACTCATGAACACCCTTAATAGCGATCATATATTCAAAATTGAGTGACTTTTAAAAGACAAAATAAAAATTTGAGAAATTATCAAGGCCAAGTACCCAAAGTTAAGTGACCATCCAAATTTCTAACTCATAAATATGATTGTTTTTAGTTCTTGAGAACTTTTTCGAAACCTTTCTAATTTTGAAAAAAGAACGAATACAAATTCAAGGTATAAATGTATAGTACTATTGTTTGAAAGTATTACCAGTTATGATTCAAATGTATAGTACTATTGTTTTTTTCTAGGGGTGAACAAAATCAAACCGAAAATAATATCAAATCGTAAATCAAGTTAAATTGAGAAAAAAAACTCAATTAGTGATTTGGTATTGAAGGAAAAAATTCGACTATATTTAGGTTGGGTTGGTTTTAACTTTAAAAAGTCAATTCGAGATTAAACCAACCCGATATTATATATATAATTTTAAAATTTATTTTATACATAAAATTATTTATTTGATATGATTTATAAATAGTTCTTATAGTTTTTAAGGAAAATTTCAGAGATCTCCCTCCGGATTTTGATCTATAACACTCATTCCCTTGTGGTTTGGGATATTATGCTTAAAATCGTCCTTATTTTGATTTTTCTGTAACCATTTTTTAAATTTATTTAAAACAAATATAATTTAATTACGATTTGACAAATTTTTCCTTATTTATATTAATTTCTTTATATTCATGCATATTAATAAAAAAATTAACGTATTTAATAAATAATTAAAAAATAAACAACACAACTAAATTAGTACTAAATCAACACAAATAAAGTAGTACCAGAATATATTATATATAGATACATCTTTTCTTTTAATTACCAAATAAAAATTAAAGATATTTGCAAAGTAAAGTAAACTAATTCACTGGTGATTTCATTCATGGTAACCCACCATTTTCACTAAAAAATTGAAAAGAAATTATAAAAAACGTGGAAGTTTAGATAGAAGAGGACTTTCATTCCTGAAGGATGAGAATAATATTTATTTATGTTGATTTATTTTTAAAACATATATTAAATAAGTTAATTTTTTTATAATATGCATTAATATGAAGAAATTAATCTAAAGAAGGGAAAACTTATCAAATCGTAACTAATTTATATATTTTTTTAATAGATTTAAAGAATGGTTACAAAAAAATCAAAAAGGGGATATATACGTAATATCGTATACCACTGGTGACGTGAATGTTATAGAGAGAAACTTGTAGGGAGACCTTCGAAATTATCCCTAGTTTTTATCCTTTAATATATTATTTCAAGTTTATCTTAGAATTTTGAATGGTCCAATATATGTTATAGTCCATAAATATTAGTACCTCTAATGAATCTCAAATCAAAATCAAACCAATACTAATGCTAACAAAAAGAAAATCAATTCAACACTAAGAATGACAATAATGTTGAATATTTGTTTGTTAGTTTTATATTGATTTAGAAAATTAAAAGCCATAACCTAATTTTAGTTTTTCTTTAATGTTAGGTCGTGTAATTAATACTTATTAGACTTATTTTTTTCACGACCCTGACCGTCATGATTGGCCCCCACACTAATCCTCCAGTGGGAGAACCACTTATTTCAGCCCAACTAAGAGTAATCGCAAGAGATAAATCAAATTAAAGTTGTGGAAGTAGGTTATAATACTTATAAGTCTGAGTTCCCATAAACTCGGAAAAATGTAGTCAACAACCTATAAGATGCGGAAATTAACACCTAGGATCTGAAATTCGATGCACCAAAACTCTAAGAAACAACAAGTCTAAAGGAATGGAATACAATCCTAAAAGTCATAAATTAAATCAGTGTCTGAAAGTATAGATCCTGAATGAAGTACCAAGACATGGAAGAGCTCATGGTAGCCCGAAAGAATCTGACTCGCCCTTTGAACTCCGATAGATCAGCACTCTTCTAAGACAGGTCTCTCAATAGCCATCGAAAAATATTCTGTACTGAACAAAAATAGAGCAAGTGCAGTATTAGTGCACAAAGACAATGATGTACTAGTAGGATCACGCTGCTAGCCAGCAATGAGACATGAAACAAGTAATTATAGCACCGAAACACATATATACAAAATAGACTTAACCATTAAAATCTCATAATCAATACTCAACATGATCATAGGTCAATAGTCCCAATTACCATGCAATTTCACATAAGGGTCCTCTCATGGAATCTACAAACACATACCTATGTGTTGGAACGTGACACCTGGTCTAAGGTTTGTGCCGGAACATGACACCCAATCCAAATATGTATCGAAACGTGATATACGATCCAAATATATGTCAAAACATGACACCCGATCCAAATGTATGTCAAAACGTGACGCCCGATCCAAGCATACAAGTCAACTACAATCTGTCACGACTCAAAATGGGCCATGAGTAACACTCACACTTAACGTCCTAGGTGGGCGAACCAATGATACAAAACCCTTATATTAGTTGTTCAACTTATTGAATACGATAATAATGCGGAAGCTCAAATCTTATCAAAATAATAAATAAAAATCCACTAGAGTCTATTGCATACCGTTTCCTAAAATTTGAAAGTCATCACATCAAGGACATCTAATTTTAAAATATTATGTCCAGAAATATCAAATACCATAATAAATAAATAACATAGTGTGTCTGAAAATTAAGGACATCATGCCATGATCGAGAGAATTCAAAAGAGCTAGAAAGAATAGCTCACCCTGGAACCTGATGTGCAAGAAACTAGCTAGAGCTAAGGTTGAGTCGAAGTCACTGGTACACTCGTTGCCCTCCACAAAAGGAAAACAAAGAAAAATACAATTAGGGGTGAGTACAAGGCAACATGCACTGAGTAGGTAACATCCGCCGAATCGAAATAGAAATTAATATGCATAAAATAATAGCAAGAAATCAACTATAGCACTTAACAAGTGGTAAACAATAATATCAAGATCAAGTGATAATACAATGAAACAATTACGTAATCAATCAACAATAGCAAGAGTATACATGAGGACTCAGACCTCCACACCATACTCTTTTAAAAAATGTGTTATTTGACATTGACTAGTTTTAAGTCATTTAATTTAATTTCCTTTAATATTATCGTGTTGGAACGTTACACCCGATCCAATAATATCGTGTTGGCTCATGACACCCGATCTAATAATATCATGATGGCTCATAAACTCAATCCAAATATATCGTGTCAGCTCGTGACACCTAATACAAATATATCATGCTGGCTTGTAGTAGCCGATCCCATAATATAATTATTCCATCATTCTTTATTATCATATTCAACTTTATTAACAAAATTTCATCAAGCCTTCTTTATTCAATGCATCATTTTTGATAGGTGCAAGTTCAAAATTATGGATTTCACAGTCTTAGAATAGCGGATCAATCACAACAACATATAAATCATCCAAACCACAATAATTAAATGAATAGAAAATTCAAACATTACTCAATGACTATCAATCACTATTAAGAGTTTATCTATGATATAGAATAAACCATAACCTACTTCAACCGAAGAACCGAAAGTCAAGAAAGTTAATTCACCAATGCATTTTCTTTCTTCAATATCTCGCATTTCCAATCTATCAGTATATAATATTCGTAAGCAAATGAATACTTAGACACCAATAATATATATATGTTTAACCTAGACCCAATAACTCACCCAACTTTATAATCAATTCCCTAAAACTCAAGCCTATGATTAAGCCTCAATTTCTCCAATATCATAAATTTAATGGTATTCATATAATACAATACACCTAATATTTAATTATATATCTCAATATATCAAAACATGAATTGTATTTTGATAATTAAAAAAAATAAATTAAAGGCGAGACCAACTGCTAGAAAACTGAAACACCTCACAACTTTTCCTTTTAGAATCTAAATATTTTGTCATAAGTATCTAAGCTTGAACCGGGTGTTGTCCTACTTGTTCTTATGTGTTAAGGTTCATTACAATGAGTGGGAAGTGTATTGAAATTGGTTTAGGGTCATGATATACCCCTAGTACTTAGTTTAGTTCAAAACCTCTCTACCGGTTAAGTTTTTTCACATTAGTTCATGCAAGGGTCAATTTTAAATGGTCATAACTTTTTTGTATAGAGAATTAGGTGTCCCATAACCTATCAAATTAAAGGTTTTTGAGTCTTTTTTCCAACGCCACCAAGTTTTTCTTATCTGAAGTTTGGAGTAAAAGGTTATGCCTGATTTAGTGAAGTTCTATCGAACAGTCGCATGTACAAGACCACCCACCACGGGCCTTAAAGACCTTCACGGACCATGAAGGCTTGCTGAAATATTTTTCAACTTTCTGCACATGTCCCAAGGTTAATTTGGTCCTTTCCAAAGCTTTTTAACTGTATTCTAAGTCATTTTCGTTGTTTTGAAGGAATATATCATTCCACTAACTTGTTTTCCTCTCATAATATCAATCCAAACAATCTAGTCTCAAGAAATTCTCTCAAAATTAACCTAGTGTTCCTCTTATTCATCAATAACCCTAAGACTTTCAAGTCGAAAATTCAAGAATCAAAGAGAAGCCCTTCACCCAAGGTTTTCCCAAGTTCTTCCACTCTAAGAACTTCATAAAGGAGTTTATTTTTCTCAAGATCAATCATCGAGGTTCAAAGATCAAAGGTTTCCTCCAAGAAAGCTACTGCTTTTGAGTTTTGATTGTAATATTAATCTTTCAAGTATGTAAGGCTAATTACAACGTTGGATTGAGTTCGTCCACGTGCCCTACATCTAATTCTATTGATTGTTGAGAATGAGTTGAGTCTAACCTAGTTTCTTAAATTTTGAATGAGTTAATTCTTCTTCTATTGATTTCGTATAATTATGTAGTGAGATTATTGTTGTTTTGTATCTCTCACTCGATTGGAATTATTGTTCATGGATACTTTACTGTGAACCTTAATTTATTTGATATTCGTGATTTTTACATATATATTTTTTTGAGTAAAGATGATGGTTTTTATGCATTGATGAAGAGAGCAATTTGAATTAATACTGTATATATATATATATATGAGCCTAAATGAATTTGAGTTTTTTATATGAATTGAGTTCTTGAGAATTTCCTTAAATTTAACATATTTTACATAATATTGCGTAATGGATGTTTTCCACGAACTTGTTTCTTGAACAAATGATTTGAACTACTTATTTCATAAACCCTAATAGTATTTTAATTAATATTGGATGTATATGCCTACGGATTGAGTCTAGATCCTTGAACTTGTGAATGCATGATTGTGATTGAGATATGAACATGATGATAGTCTTGATGAAACTTGATAGTCCTTTATTTCTTCATAAATGAACCCAATTGAATGGTATCAACTGAATTGTTTCATAAATTATTGTCCAAACTTCTCTTCAATAGATGATTGAGAAATTCATTGGTTGAAAGGATTGATTTGATAGAATTAATGAACTGATAAGATTCCATTTGAGACTTCTTGATTTGGTTTGATTTGGATTGATTGTATTATGAGGTTTGAGTCTTGGGAGGAGTACCGAGCACCAAATTGGGTAAGAGTAAGTAACAAATCAAATCCAATAACTACGTCGTCAAATGTAGGAGAGGATTGAACTATTAAGTCGGATATTTCCTAACTTATTATCCTGACATAATAAGACTGGATTGGTTTTGGATCTATCATTAGTTGATTCATTCTTACCTTGGCAAGGTATTAAACGAACATGAAAACAACGTCGTCTTATTGTACTATCCGTGGATCATAAGTGGATCATAAGTGATGGTTGTCGGATAAGAGAAACTCTCATATTGGTCTTGATAGTACTCTGATTGGATTGGATTGTATATAATTAGTCGTTGTCTAAATCTTATTATTGTTTTAGATTTAGGACATCTTGAATGAGTTATTCCCCTTCCTGATTTGAGATGTCTGATTTGATATTATTCTACCTTGATGCATAATTCATTCAGCCATATTACATACTTGTACATTTCATGTACTGACAACCATTTAAACCTGCATCATTTCATAATGTAGAAATAGGTTCTAGAGAGCATTATCAGGTGCACCGTTGAGGATTTGTTCACATTCAACTGATTGGTGAGTATTCTCCTGCATTCGGAGGATACCACTTATGTTATTCCTGCTTTGAGTTTAGTCTTTTTATTTTGATTTGATGTAGCCATGACCTATCATTGACACTACTTAGACAGTTGATAGAGGCTTCATAGACTAGATAGTGAGGGGTTGATTGAGTATGTCTATTCTTTGAATTGTGTAATGACCTCCAAGGTCATTTTCATGCTTCTGCATATTTTTACCATTTTATAGCTTCTTGATAGCTCTTACGTGAAGTTGGGATGGGTGGCATGCTTCCTTGGGTGTTCGTTTGAGTTTTGGAAGTGGTTTGGCTATTTTAGAGGCTTACAGTAGCTCTTGTATCGGTGACACCAGGTTTGGGGTTTGGTCTCGTGTTAGTTCGTATTTTTTTTGGTCACTATCGAGTCTTTTATATATTCTTTTGGTTCCTCCTTCTTATGTTATTAATTATTTAATTATATTGAGAGTTATCTTTCTCTTGTCTTGGGTTTGGATTGCCTACTCGGAGGTTATCGTAGATGCCATCATGACCTGAATTCAGGTCGTGACAGAGTGGTATCAGAGCCTAGGTTCACCGGTCTCACCATTATGAGATCAAGTGTCTAGTAGAGTTTCATGTATCGGTACGATGATATACGTATCTAATCTTTCAGACACTATAGGACATTGTTAAGAATTAATTCACGATTCTTATTTTCTGATCGTGCACTACTGATGATGAACACCTCTAAATCCAAACTGTTTCACTCTTTATTAGATGGTAAGATGAGATCTAGTCGTGGTGGACAAGGACCACCTACGCCTAC
Organism: Solanum dulcamara; assembly: GCF_947179165.1. NCBI lineage: Eukaryota > Viridiplantae > Streptophyta > Magnoliopsida > Solanales > Solanaceae > Solanum > Solanum dulcamara. The sequence continues at coordinate 34,183,416 of NC_077240.1, read as the reverse complement.
AAATAGAGCCCCAGCTAGGGTCATGGATCGAGATCGACGCAAAGGCCAGGGTAGAGCCAAGGACACAGCACCAGTGCCGGAGCTAGATATAGAGTTTGAGCAGTATGAGCATCGGCCGGTAGAGAATAATCCAGCCCGGCCTTCACCTAGATTTGTGGCCACACCAGTATTACAAGATACCTTATCTTGGATCCTCAACTTCATGTAAGGTATGTCCCGAGCAGGGATACTACCTAGCACATCAGTTGGACCTCAAGTTTGAGACGAGGCTCAAACTTCAAGAAAGTCAGGGGCATAGTATGATCTAGCCCCAGTTCTACAGCTTACTACAACTTCTCATCCGATGATTCAGCCTATTCCTACAGTTGCTCAACACATGGAAGCTAAGCCAATTATGGCTGAAGAGAGGCAGAAGATGTTGGGAAGGTTTATTAAATTCCCTCCCAGGTTCTCAAGTGCTGAGGGAGAGGATGCCCATGAGTTTTTGGTCAGTTGTCAGGAGAAGTTGTATAACCTCGGGTTGGTGGAGTCTCACGGGGTTGATTACACTACTTTTTAGCTGGATAGACCAGCAAAGTAGTGGTAGAGGTCTTATCTCAACTTTAAACTTGTGGGATCGCAACCGATGCCATGGACTCAATTCTCTGAAGCCTTCTTGGAGAAGTATGTACCTCACAGCCTGAGGGAGATATTAAGAGATGAGTTCATATTATTGGTACAACGATCGATGACGGTCAAAAAGTATGAGTCTTAATTCCATGAGCTCTCTAAGAATACTACCATAATTATACCAATAGAGGAGAAGAAGGTGCGCCGGTTTATGAGAGGGTTATCTATTCCCTTGAGGTTGGCTACAGAGAAGATGGTTGCAGTGGGTTGTTCATTCTTACAAATAGTAGACCATGCCCATACTATTGAGGTTATATGTCGTGAGGCCTACGGAAGAAGCGACAAGAGGCCTCACCGCCAGGGCAGTTTCAGTGGGCACCTGTCATGCAGTAGGTTTTTTTTAGAAGAAGCCATCCACAGCTATATCCACCTAATAGTCCATCAAAAGTATCCTTATATCTTATCGATGGCGGACCAGTAGGTACCAGCAATTAAAGTGGCCAGACTTCGGTTCAGCCTCCTTAGAGCCAAACTTCTCAGTATTTAGGTCGTGGTGGCCATTTAGGTTCATTTGGGACATCAGTAGGTGGTTCATTCAGAGGACCATGTTGTGAGTGTAGTGTGGTAGGACAGTTTGCCAGGGAGTGTCCTACTATTAAACATCGCATACGCCAGATATGCTAAATTCAGTAGGATTAGCTGGTTCAGGCCCTCAGGCCCCAGTTCAGCTACTTAGAGAAGGGGTATAGGGTGGAAGAGGTGATACTTTGAGTAATAGAGGTTGTTCCAGGAAGGCCAGGTAGGTGGTAGAGGTGGACGCAGTCATATATATGCCTTTCCAGGTAGATTGGAGGTGGGGACATCGGATGCCGTCATTACAGGTATGATCTCCGTCTTTCATTAGCCTGCCTATACTTTATTTAATATGGGTTCTACTTATTCATATGTGTTTACTCATTATGCTACTTGATGGGATGCCCTATGTGAACCATTGCATGTGCCTATGTGTGTAGCTACCCTCGTAGGTGATTCTTTAGTAGTGAATTAAGTGTATCGATCATGTGTGGTGACTACTGTGGGGTATGATACTAGAGCGGGCCTGATTGTGCTAGATATGGTAGATTTTGACTTGATTCTAGGTATGGATTGGTTGTCTACTTATCATGCGGTTTTGGATTGCTTCTCCAAGACCATTACCTTGTATTTGCCTGGTCTCCCTCCAGTCGTATGGGTAGGTGCCATTACCCATATGCCATGTGGTGTGATTTCCTTTCTCAAGGCTCACGGGTTAGTAGGGAAGGGATGTCTAGCCTATTTTGCTTATGTTCGTGACATTAGTGCTGACAGTCTTTCTATTAATTATGTCCCGATGGTCTAAGAGTTCCCTGATGTGTTTCCCACTGATCTACCTGGCCTTTCTTCAGAGCGCGATATTAATTTCAGCATTGATGTTGAGCTGGGTACATAGCCAGTCTCTATTCCACCATATCGGATGGCTTCATTTGAGTAGAGAAAGCTTAAGGTGTAGCTCAAGGATCTCTTGAGTAAGGGGTTTATCAGGACCAGTGTATCCTCTTGGGGTACTCCTATGCTGTTTGTGAAAAATAAGGATGGTACCTTGTGTGTGTGTATTGATTAAAAGAAACTAAATAAGGTGACCAATAAGAATAGGTACTCGATACCGCAAATTAATGATCTATTTGATCAGCTCTAGGGTGCGGCAGTAGTCTCTAAGATATACTTGAGGTCAGTGTATTATTAGTTGAGGATTACAGATTCAGATATCCCTAAGATTGTTTTTAGGACTCGATATGTGCACTATGAGTTCTTAGTCATGTCCTTTGGGTTAACTAATTCCCCTACAGTATTTATGGATTTGATGAACCATGTGTTCAGGCCCTACTTGGACTCTTTTGCTATTATATTCATTAATGACATTCTAGTCTACTCCGGAAGCAGAGAGGAGCATGAGCAGCACTTGAGAATAGTACTTCAGACCTTGCAAGATTAGCAATTCTATGCTAAATTCACTAAGTGTGAATTTTGGCTTGAGTCTGTGTCATTCCTAGGGCACGTGGTGTCCAAGGATGGGATTATGGTAGATCCAACAAAGATAGCGACAGTTCGCGAATGGGGTAAGCCCACTTCTCCTATCAAGGTTCGCAGTTTCATCAGGTTGGTAGGATATTACAGATGGTTTGTGAAGGGTTTCTCTTTTATTGCAGTACCTCTGACCAGATTGACTTAGAATAATGTTTCTTTCTAGTGGTTTGACGAGTGTAAGGCGAGCTTCCTGAAGCTCAAAGCCTTGTTGACCTCAGCTCCAATTCTTACTCTCCCTGTCGAAGGTCAGAGATTTATAGTGTATTTTGATGCCTCAGGTGTTGGCTTGGATTACTTTCTGATGCAGTAGGGTAGAGTTATTTCATATGCTTCCATAAACTGCAGGTGCATGAGCGAAACTACCCCACACATGATTTAGAGTTGGCGGCGGTAATTTTCTTATTGATGATTTGGAGGCATTACTTGTATGGAGCCCACTTTGATATCTACACTAACCACTGTGGTATTCAATGTACATTCAGCCAGAAGGACCTTAATTTGAGACAGCACAGATGGTTGGAGTTACTGAAAGACTATGATTTCACTATTCTCTATCACCCAGGCAAGGCAAATATGGTAGTAGATGCTTTGAACCGGAAGGTAGTAAGTATGGGGAGTTTGTCTTTCTTATTAGTTAAGTAGTTGCCTCTAGCTTCAAATATTCAGTCCTTAGCTAATCAGATCATTCGCCTTGATATTTCTGAGCTGGATAGGGTACTTGCTTGTGTAGAGGCTAGGTTTTCCTTGATGGAGCAAATTTGGGCAAAACAGTTTGAGGACCCACAGCTGAGGGTGATTCATGATAAGGTACTTAATAGGGAGGCTAGGAAGGTGACCTTAGATCTGGAGGGCATTTTAAGTATTGAGGGTTATATCTGTGTTCCTAAAGTTAGAGATCTAGTCAGGCTCATCCTTGAGGAGGCCCATTGTTCCAGATATTCCATTCATCTTAGTGCGGTGAAAATGTATCGCGACCTATGGCAGAATTACTGGTGGTGTGGGATAAAGTGGGACATTATAGCTATTGTGGCTAGGTGCTTGAACTGTCAGCAGGTCAAGTTCGAGCATCAGAGGCTAGGTGGTTTGACCTAGTGACTACCCATTCCAGAATAGAAGTGGGAGTGGATAGCTATGGACTTTGTAGTGGGATTACCATATACCTGCTATGGTTTTGATTCTATTTAGGTTATCGTAGATCAACCGACCAAGTCTGTTCACTTCTTACCGGTCCAGACTACCTACACTTCACAGAAGATGGCCCAGATCTACATCCGAACGGTGGTCTGATTGCATAGGGTGACAGTATCTATTATTTCTTACTGTGGTACTCAATTTACTTCACAATTCTAGGGTCTATTCATAAAGAGTTGGGTACTCGAGTCGAGCTCAGCACAGCTTTCCACCCTCAGACCGATGCTCAGTCAGAAAAAACTATTCAGGTCTTAGAAGACATGTTGCGGGCCTGTGTTATTGATTTTGGAGGCCAGTGGGATCAGTCCTTAGCTTTGGCGGAGTTATCTTATAATAATAGCTACAATTCAAGCATTGAGATGGCTTCCTTTGAGGCATTGTATGGTAGGAGAATTCGTTCCCAGTATGTTGGTTTGATGCTTTTAAGGTTAGGCCTTGGGGAACCAATTTGTTGCGTGACTCGATGGATAGAGTTTGTATGATCCAGGAAAGGCTCTATACTGCCTAGAGTAGGCAGAAGGGTTATGCTGATCGGAGGGTTCATCCTTTGGAGTTTATAATTGGAGATCGGGTAATACTGTGACTGTCGCCCATGAAGGATGTGATGAGATTCGAAAAAAGGGGTAAGATCAACCCGAGGTTTATTAGTCCTTTTACGATCTTGAGACGGGTAGGGGAGGTAGCTTATGAGTTTTCCTTTCCCTCTCACTATTAGGTGTTCACCCGGCGTTCCATGTTTTTATCCTGCGGTGGTACATCCTTGATGAGTCTCATACACTACAGTGGGATTCAGTTCATTTTGATGAGTCCTTAGCCTTCGAGGAGGATCATGTAGCTATTTTGGATAGGCGGGTTAGGAATTAGAGGTCTAAGGAGATTCCATCGGTGAAAGTCTAATGGAGGCACCAGCCGATCGAGGAGGCTATTGGGAGACTAAGTAGGACATGCGGACCCGATATCCTCATTATTTTGAATAGCTAGGTACCTCTCTCCCTAGACTTTCATGGACGCAGGTCTTTTTTATAGTGAATGTTGTAATGACCTCCAGGGTCATTTTCATGTTTCTACATGTTCTTACCGTGTTAACCCTTCCCATAGCTTCTTGATAGATCTTATGTGATGTCTTGATGGATGGCACGCTTCCTAGGGTGTTCATTTGAGTTTTGGAAGTGGTTTGGCCATTTTAGAGGCTTAAGTTTTGATAGAGTTGACCTCAACATCTGGAGATTTGAGCATCGTGTGAGAATTTTGATGGTTCCATCAGCTCCGGAAGGTCCATTTTGGTCTAGCAGGAAGGTTGATTTGGGTTTTAAAGTATTCATTTTGAGTTTGGGTGGTTTTGTTATTTTAACTTTAAGGTTGGGCCTACTTTGACTTCGGTCAACTTTTAGAGTAAATTCTCTCAGAAGAAAATTTTGTCAACACGGTTAGCTCGAGGATGCCATTTTCACTTGGTGTAGACCTTGGGAAATTCGGTAAGTCCCCAAAAATATGAAACAAAGAGAGATAGTGCAGATAAATACAGGAAATCGGCACTAGGAACCAACCACAGAAGGCCATCAGAGGCTCGTGGAGATCTCCCATGGTGGTGATTCAGAGGCTCAGTCCTATAGGCAAGGACCACGAAGGATGACCACGGACTGTGGTGATCACCACGGGCTGTAAAGACCTCCGTGGTGATCTATCCTCAAAGTCCTCAGAAAATATTCCAAGGCATAGACCACGGATGACCAACACGAGCCGTGGTGAGCGCCACGAACCGTGAAGGGGTCCCATAAAACTATTTCCTGCCAGAAATTTTTAGGGACATTTTGGTCTTTTCCTGTGTTTTAACTCAAAATGAGGTCATTTTGTAGGAAATGTTTCACCTATATACAAGACCCAAAGTCCTCCTACTCGCATTTATTCTCCCTCACCTTCTAACACCCAAAACCTAACTTCTCATGTTCCCTCAAGTCTCTCTCTCATCTTCAAGAAAGGGATCTAGGGTTTCACTCCAAGAAGATCAAGTTTTATCTTCCCTCTCATATTTGCCATTATTTATTCATACACTCCTAGGATATCTTGTGGGTTGAGATTATTGATGTGTCCTTTGATATTTTGATAGAGTGGCATCGTTTGAAGGCGGCACAGAAGGGAAAGACCAAGGTATAGCGGTTCGGGTGTAGTTCCAGCTTTGAGGTAGGTTATGGTTTACTTTTGTTAGACATGGCTTGGCTAGAATTGATATATCTTGAGTAGTAGTGTATGCTTAGGTTGGTGATTTAGGTGTTGTGATCCCATTGAGAAATTTAGAACCGACGATCATCGATAGTGACTAGTTTGGGTTTTAGTCATTGGATCCTTAGTCTAGGTGATATCTTGCCTTGATTTCATCATTTAGAATCCTTAGATATTGCTCCTAGGTGATTTGAACTTAGGATGCCGATTGTTGACTTGTTTGGTTTCTGTTGGCCACTAGTTATTATTTTTGGTTTATGCTCATGCCTTGGTTGCTTATGATTTCGAGATGTTGGGCCCGAGGCCGTGCTTCCGGTATGCCGATGTCTCACGTGAGTAACATATGATTTTTGGAAATGCTACTTGCCTTATTTATCTCACCAGTGTTAAAAACCTTTTTCAAAAAAAAAAGAATACAAAGAGAGAATAAGACTTTTGGTTGCTGCCTAACTATGATAAATTTACATGAAATACGATAATACCTTATTTATGGTATTATTTTGAGATAAGTTCAAGGTGTGAATTACGAGCAGCCCGTTGATACATTTTTTGGATTATTATTCTTATTGATAATCCCGAGGTGTGAATTTCGGGTGGCCCATTAATACATATTCCGGGTTATTGTTTATTGATGAGCTCTAGGTATGAATTCCGGGTTCCCCTGTTCATTGATGAGCTCGAGACTTATTCTGGGCACTTTATGATACTTTTGGAAGGTTCTTTTTGCTAGAATTACGAGTTTACATTTGGGCATTCTTCTGGTATTTTATGAGTTGAGGCTATGGATGGGATTACCTATTTTATTGGGTTACTTGATTATTCTATGATCTCCCCGTATCCATTTTCCCTGAGTTCATAGACTTTATTCTTTTCTCTTGTTGTTATTTGTATCATCGTGCTACTTATTATTTATTTTATTCTTTCTGAGTTGGTCGGCTTATGATGCCTATTGAGTACCCCATATTTTGGTACTCATACTGCACTTCTGCATCTTTTTGGATGCAGCTTTTAGTTCGAGCCACCCTCAGCGTGCCCTTGATCATCTGTAGCGGTGCCAGTTTTGGATTGTGGTGAGCTTCCAGTATTCAGGGACTTTTCCTCTTTTACTTTGACATGTATTTTTTTATTTTAGACAGTCAGATCTGCATTGTATAGTTATACATATTATAAGTTTTTACACTCAGTAGCTCCTGTATCAGTGACACCAGATCTGGAGTTTGGTCTAGTATCAGTTCATCTTTTCATTTGGTCACTATCGGGCCTTTTGTATATTTTGTATTTGTATTTGCATATCTATACCTTGGCCCGACTTTTCTTTGGTTATATTTTTTTTGTTCCGCCTTTTTATGTTATTAATTAGTTAATTAGATTGAGATTTGTCTTCCGCTTATCTTGGATTTGGCTTTCCTACTCGGGGGTTTTGGTAGGCGCCATTATGACCCAGATTCGGGTCATGACAAATTGTTATTGGTAGAATATTCTCATGACATAGATTGGAGTTTGATTTGTTGGCCTATGACCTTTCTTCCTTGAGTTAGATTGTTGATTGGATTTTTCCACCGAATTGTCTCTTTATTTTAAGACTTCCACTGATGGAATGAATGAACGGATGTTTGACCAGGACAAGTTGTTCACTTTGGAGCCAGTAATGGTTTCTAAGTGTCGGCCACATCTAGGGTACACTCCCAGGACTTGACAAAAATAGTGGTGGCGCATTATTGAAACAAATACAAAACCATAGCTTTCTTTTTTCATATTCACCAAGAATGCTCATAATAATTCCTAATGATTAGGCGCAATCATGATTTCATGATTGGCCATAAGTCCAAGGATTATATACCTACTTTTCCTACTAATTCTCTCAACTTCTGCCAAACTATTCTTAAAATAATATATTCACTACCCAACAGTTTAATGGAATAAAGTAACATTATATATATATATATATATGAACGAAGCCATTACCTGTAGCCGTCGTTTGCCTTTCGTTCGCCGCAAGTAGTTTCTTCTCCTTTTTCTTTTTTTTCCCCAAAATTCTTATGTATTAAAAGGGACAAAATACCCCTAATTTATTTTAATAATATTAGATAAGTTGTATAGGATATTAAATAAATTACCACTTTAGCCCATTAATTAAATTAGTTATCTAAGTTTACCCCTCAACTAAATAATTGTAGTTATCGAATAGTCCAAAATACCCATTAAAAATTTGCGGGATGAGTTTTTATGAAAGAAAAGTTCTACTACTCAAAATGACCTATTGGGTTGTTACAACAGATACTAATTTATCCACTGTTTATTCCCAAATAGTCAAAAGAAGAGCAAGGGTAGAAAAGGGTACCTGACTCGACAAACAAATGTAGATATCTTCCATGCATATCCGCCTCAGTCTCCCAAGTGGACTCTTCAACCGGACGATTCTTCCATTGGACTTTCATAGATGCAATCTTCCTTGATCTCAATTTGTGAGCCTCCATGTCTAAAATAGCTACAGTCTCCTCCTTATAGGACAAATTCTCATCAAGTAAGATCGAATCACAGCAAATAATATAGTTTTCATCACCATGATATTTTTTTAGCATAGACACATGAAACACTAGACAAGCCTGGAGGTAAATCCAATTCATAGGCGACCTCTCCGATACGCTTAAGAACTTCAAACAACTCAATATACCTCATAATGAGCTTCCCTCGCTTACCAAATCTCACCACACCCTTTATGGGTGAAACCTTCAACAACACTTACTCTCACTCCATAAACTCCATGTCAATGACCTTTTGGTCTGCATATTCCTTTTTCCTGCTTTATATTGCTAAAAGATTCTTCGAATAAATTTCACCTTCTCTAACGATTCCCTCAAAAGATTAGTTCTCCAAGATCTGTAAGACCCCGTAAATTGAAAAGTCATAAGACGAGGATCAAAAGATCAAACTCCAGAAAAATACATCTTTTGGCATCAGGTGATGACCACGAAGGACATCACGAGCCGTGTTCCTTACTATGGTTCATGGTGTACTGTAGTGGTGGAAGTTATGAGTCTCACCCTCTACAGGGATAGGTCCACAACAGGAACCATAGGACGTTGAGAGCACCACGATCCATAGTGATTCCCTCACAAAGACCCTCAGAGATCTATTTCAAGTCTGGGACCACATCCCAACCACTACGGGCCGTATTTTCCTTCATGGACCATGGTGGGTTTTGTGGTGGACACCTCCCATGGGACCTCATAACTTGGCCCTAAGTCCAGCATCAAAAACGACTACCGTAGGCCGTAGTGTCCAAAACGAACCATGGTGGGAAGCCTTCCAAATCCCTTTTTCCAAAATTCTAAGTCCATCACTACAGAGGGGAACATAGAATGTATTGTCCGTAATGGTCTGTGGTGAAGGTACGTTTTGGTTCCAAATTCAGTTTTAATTTGGAATTATTTTGGTTGTTTTCCTATATTTTATTAATGAATGTGGATGTTTTTTGGCACTAGATTCTTACTTATTAACTAACCTGAATTCTCCTAACCTCTCATTCTCACCGTAATTCCCTAAATCACAAAACCTTCTCTTCCAAATTTTCTCTCAAAGGTCTTCTTCTCCCTCAATCAGTTCAAAGGAGTTCTTCAAGGTCAAGCTTTCATTCTCTTCAACTTAGGGATCATGAAGGTCAAGGTATGTGAGACTTGATCCATGGGTACCTTTCACCCATGGAATCTCAAAGATTTCTTCTCAAATTGTCTTATGATTTCTTCAAGTAAAAGCCCTAATTTCATGATTTTCATTAGGTCTTCTCAATTATGATATACTTCAATGCTATTAGTCTAGTTATGCATAATTCACATCATATTGCATGATTTCAAGTTGAATTTCAATGAACCATGATATATGTTAGTTTCAAGTATTATCTATGAGATATGATCATGATTTTCAAGTTATTTCGATGAAAGCTTTGTGAATGAGTTTAAAGATGTTTTATGCAAAGAAATTTATGAATGATGATTCTTTAGTGTTTCAAGCAAGTTAATGATAGGGCAAGTTAGATGCTACAAATATTTTTATGAGGAAAGATATGTAATGATGGAAGGTCTACACCCACATTACATTAGTTATATGATAGATGAGCTAATCCTATGATTTTACAACGATGTCGCAAATAAACTAACTTAAGCCTTCAAAATATCGAAACGAGTTCGGGACCTCTAAAAATTTCAACCAACATTTTTTCTAGACCAAAAATGATCCCTCGATTCCAACGGAGTCTTTGGAATTCCATTTTGAGCATAGGAACTCCAAAAGTTGACAAAGTCAAACTTTGGCCTAAAATTCATTCAATTTCCAACTCAAGACCTCAAATCTTCGTTACAACTCCAATTCTTATTTCGTAAACTCTCCAAGACCAATTTCCCCATTTTGGAGCTATTGAAATTAATGGAATTCTGTTACGATATACGTAGCTCTAGTTGATCTCAAATACCACTTTTGAATACTTAAAGTTTATGAAAACTTAAAATTTTCAAACCCTAACTTTTTTATAGAATTTTCTCAAAACTAACACTCGATACCAATCAAAAATGACTTGGGAAAACTAGGGGAGGGGAAAATGGTTATTTTATGCAAAATTCCAAAAATGACCTTCAGGATCATTACATCATCCACCACTAAAAACAATGTTCATCCTCGATCATAAAGTAAAAAAATTTCCTGAAGTCTCAAAGAGTTGTGGATATCGAGTAGGCAAATCGGGCTCTACCTCCTAAGTAGCTTCTCCCACTATACAGTGCTTCCACTGGACCATTATTGAAGCTATCTCCTTGTTCCTAAGCTTACAGACCTTCCTGTCAAGAATAGTTATGGGCTCTTCCTTAAATGTCAAGTGTAGACCTAACCCCACCGAGTCAATGGAGATAATATGAGACTCATCTGAAATATACTTTCGGATCATAGAAACATGGAATACCGGATGCTCAATTGACAAGATAGGTAGCAAGGACAATTTATAAGCCATATCTCCCACTCACCTCAAAATCTCATATGGTCCAATGAACCGAGGGCTAAGGTTGCCCTTCTTCCCAAACTACATCACGCCCTTCGTGGACCATACTCGGAAACAAACATGGTCACCCTCCATGAACACTAAAGGTCAAACTCTCTTATTTACGTAGCTTTCTACCTACTCTAGTATACAAGAGCCTACCATGAATCATAAGAACCTGCTCCATAGCATCGCTAACAAATTCATGTTTAGAGAATCCATCTCAGATGAATCAAACCACTCGATAGGAGATCGACACCGTCTACCATACAATACCTCGAATAGAGCCATCTGAATACTGGAGTGATAAATTTTGTAGTCAAACTCCGCTATGGGAAAATGCTGATCTTATTGAGTAACAAAATCAATAACATAAGCCCAAAGTATATCCTCCAATACCTAAATTATCCGTTCAGACTGTCCATCATTTTATGGGTGAAAATTTATACTCATTTCAAGCCTAGTTCCCAACCTATGTTACAATGCCTGCCAAAAGTGCTAAGTAAACAATGAACCCTAATCTAAGATAATAGATACCGGGACACCATAAAGCCAAACGATCTGACTGATATACAACTAGGCTAATTTATACGTTATGTACCTCACCTGAATTGGAATGAAATGAGAAGACTTGGTCAGTCTATCAAAAACCACCCATATAGAATCATAACCACCCATGGTTGAAGGTAAACCCACAACAAAGTCCATGGTGATCCTCTCTCACTTCCAAGTGGGAATGGACATCCTCTAATTCACACCTCTAGGCCGCTGGTGCTCACACTTGACCTGCTGGAATGTCAAACACTTGGACACGAAATCCGCAATGCCCTTCTTTATCCCACTCCACCAATAATTATGGCTAAGATTATGATGCATCTTCGCCGCACCTGGGTGAATAAAATATCTACATAATGAGCCTCCTTTAGAATCAATTTGATCAAGTTACCAATCTTGGGCAACTAAATCCTACCCTCAATCTTCAAAACCCCATCTAAATTGAGTTTGGCCCCCTTGGCCTCTCCCCTCATCACATTGTCTCAAATGAGACACCACTTCTCATCATCCCACTATCACCCCCAAATCTACTCAACTAGTAAAGATCGAGCCTGAATAAAAGTAATAAAGCTTCCACTCTCCACATATACTCGTAATCGGAAAAAGTTGTTGGCTAATCTCTGAACATCCCTAGCCAAGCATCTCATATCAGCACTAATCGCTGCAAGACTCCCCATGCTAGGAACCTTCCTTCTCCAAGCATCGGCCACTACAATGGCCTTCCCTAGATGGTATAAGATTTTCTGTCTTAGTCCTTCAGTAGCTCAAATCATGTGTGCTATCTCTAGTTCAGATCCCTATGACCGAAGGTGTATTGAAGACTCCGGTGATCAGTGAACACCTCACAATGTACCCCATATAAGTAATGACACCATAGCTTTATCATAAACACCACCACCGATAACTTTAAGTCGTGTGTATTGTAGTTCCTCTCATGAGCCTTCAACTACCTAGAAGCATAGGCAACTACCTTTCCCTTCTGCATCAGGATCCCACCTAAATCAATAGTGGAAGCATGACTCTACAGGTAAAGTCCACACCCTTATCGGACCAATGGAAATCAACAACCTTCTAAGTCAGTCTATTCAAAGGAGCTGTGATGGTAAAGAAACCCTGCATAAATTGCTGATAATAACCAACCAACCACACAAAACTCTAAATCTCGATAGGAGAACTAGGTCTAGTCCAGCCTCTAACCGACATAATCTTGGTCGGATCCATCCTAATACCCTTCTAGAACACCACGTGCCCCAAAAATACCACAGAATCAAGCCAAAACTCACATTTAGAGAACTTTACATATAACTTTTGCTCTCTCAACTTCTGAAGCATCGACCTCAATAACTAGCATGATCCTCCTATGTCTTGGAATATATCAAGATATCATTAATGAACACAATTATAAAGGATCCTAGATATGATTGAAACTCTCCATTCATCAACTCCATGAATGTCACCAGGCATTAGTCAGCCCAAAAGACATAACCAAGAACACATAATGGCCATAACGGGTCTAAAACATTGTCTTAGGAATATCTGATGGGTTAATCATCAACTGTTGGTACCCAGAACTCAAGTCAATCTTAGAGAACAAGACCGCTCCCTAAAGCTGGTCAAACAAGTCATCTATACAAGAAAAAGGATACTTGTTCTTAATAGTCACTTTGTTCAACTGCCTATAATCGATGAACATCCTCATAGTCCCATCCTTCTACTTTACAAACAGAACTGGTGCACCCCAAGGTGACACACTAGGGCGAATAAACACCTTCATCAACAAGTATTACAAATGGTCCTTCTACTCACCTGAGCCATGCGATAAGGCGAAATAAAAATAGGTTTAGTGCCCATCTCCAAGTCAATGGCAAAGTCAATATCCCTATTCGGAGGAAATATCAAATAATTAGTTGGGAAAATATTGCAAACTCCTTAACCATGGGAATAGACTCCATGGAAGGTGACTCAACACTAGTATCTCGAATGAAAGACAAATAAGACATACATCCCTGATCAATCAACCTTTGAGCACGAAGATAGGAGATAACCTTACTAGGATAACATCTGTTAGTACCCTTCCACTCAACTCTCGGAACACCAATAAAGCTAAGGTTACAGTCTTAGCATAGAAATCTAAAATACAATAAGAAAAAAGCCAATTCATCCCCAATATCACATCAAAGTCTACCATCCCTAAAATGATCATGCCTACCCAAGTATCATACCCAACTAAAGAAACCAGACAGGATCGATAAACTCGATCCACCACTAAGGTCTCACCCATGGGTGTAGAAACAAAAATTGGCATGGGTATGCAATCATAAATCAAATCGAAACTAGATGTAAAATAGCTAGACACGTAGGAGAATGTAGATCCAAGATCAAATAACACAGATGTAGGTCGATGGAAAACTAGGATGATACTTATAGTAACTTCATCGGAAGCCTAAGCCTCAGGTCTCCCCAGAAAAGTATAGCACTAATCCCCCAACCAATGCTAGCATGCACAGTACCTCTACCACCTCCCTAGGGAAATATAGCACCACCAGCACCCCTACGAGAAGTGTGACCACCCCTAATAGTCTGAGCTCTAACTCTATCTCTAAATGGCCGTTAGTTCTCTGACTAGGCTAAACAACTAGAATGGGGTCCCCCTCAACCCTGAGATGTGCACTGCCATAAAAGTGATCTGGATCTCCACAAGTGTTATAGGCTATCCCATGTGAAAAATGTTGTGATGAACCTGAAGAACCTACATAACCACCATAGCTCACCAGCCTCTACCACAACCCCTGATAACTATGTCCCAAACTATAGAATCCACGAGGTGTCTGACAACTCTCAGAAGTTGGCATAGATGCATGAACTGGTCCTCTATATTGGAAGGTGGAACCTCCTCTGTAAGGACCTCTACCTCCAGATGAGGTTCCCAAGAACTGACAAGAAATCAAGACCTCTTGGGGTCCTGAAATCCTCTCTCTCCATCAACTCTGACACCTTGGCGGTACCCACGATGGACTAGAAGGAAGCCCCCTCTCGAGTAGCCCAAAACACTATTGTATGGATAGAATAAACCAGTCCTCACACAAATCTGTGAACCCTCTTTGTCTCATCAGGAAGGATAGCTATAGCATGTCTCAGCAATTAGTACAAATGGGTCTCAAACTCAGCACCTTTGAGGCTATCCTGTCTCAAATTCTCAAACCGTAGACGGCTCTCCTCCCTTACACCCCAAGGGACAAAACGATCATAAAAAGGAGTAGTAAACTCACCCCTAGTAACCTACAGTGACCCTACTAGATGGAACTCAAAAACACTCTTCATGACTCTCGAGGTGGCCCACATAACTGAAGAGTAGTGTATCAAACCCCATGGGTCTTAGCCAACCCCACTGTCTATAATAACTCTCTGTACATAGTTAGAAATTCGTGTGTATCCTCAATCTTCCCACCTTGAAACTATAGTGGGTCCATCTTCTAGAACCTATTATATTGATGTTGCTCATCGTCTGCCATCGTAACTGAGGTGCATCCTAAAGTCTCTCTCATTTTTACTTTACCCTCATAAACCATAGGGCCCGCAGATGGCTAACCTACAGGACCGACCCTTAAATACAAGAGCCTGATACTACTCTAGATTCTGTGCTCTAACTCTCGCCTGTGACCCTTGGGGTGTGCCTGCAGTACCCTGAGTAAGACCATCTAGAACATACTGAAACAACGGCGGCACGACCTTGGGAAGGACCTAGTCCCAACGAACATCAATACACGGCTCTAGAGAAGTCTCTCTAGCCTGACCTCAGGTTGGTGTCGCTCCTCGGGTATGGCCTCTACCTATGACCTATCCACTCCCATGGATCTAGCTCAACCTCTACCTCTACCCTTAGCTAGGGTACCAATGTCAACCTCGGAGACTGTCTCCCCTCTACCAACAACTATAGATCTAATCCTCGACATCCACCAAAATAATATGCGATACTCAATACTACGACAAAAACCTCACACGATAAGAAGGAATGAATAATAGAAATTTCCTAACAGTCTTCATAGCCTCATGAAGATAAGTACAGATATCTCCGTACCGATCCTCAAGACTCTATCTACACTTGGCTTATATACATGAGACCTATGAACTTGGGGATCTCATACCATTTTTCACAACCCAAAATTTAGGTGTGATGGCACTTAGCCTTTTTCACCTGACAAGTCAGCCTAACCCATTAAATGTAGAATTAAAAGCGGAAACAATTTAAAAATAAGCAATTTAAATAACAAAAGCATAAAATCTTAATCATTACATAATCCCTCTTGGACTGGTTGTCACATGTATAAATCTTCTAATACAAGATACTAAAATAAAAATAAGTCTCAATATTTGTATCTCGAATAGAACAAAGTAAAAGATAAAAGGAATAGAAAAGATGGTCAGCATCAACTGCTACCTCTTAAATCACCTCAGAAAGCCTAGGATGGAAGATGAGAGAACTTGGTCATTGTCTGGACTCAAAACCTACACAAGTGTAGATAGCAAGGGTGAGTATCACCGACACGGTACCCAGCAAGCGAACTACTAAGACTAAGCTACGCTAATAAGACACACGTACTCCTGTCATACCATCCAACCCCTCAGACTACAACCTGCATAGAAAATCAGCCCAATCTAACATTTCTAGCAACACTAATACATTTATTTCAACAACAATATAACTCAATTATCAATTGAATCACAATAGTCAATATACAGGTCGGGGGAGTACCAGGATAAAATAGTCCACAACTTTCACAGGACAAATATGAATCCATAACTAAGTAATAAAGTGCAATATAATGCAATGCAGTATCAGATGACATGATGCATGCCATCCCTACCGGTAAACATCTGCTGAATCTCAGTCTGGAACCCATGAGGGACATATCTGTCCATGTAACCTACCACGGAGTGTATGGCCCGACCCCTCTTGTAATACCTTCCACGGAGCATGTGGCCCATCCCATGCTCATCATAAATACTGTCATAGAACGTGTGGCCCGTTCCCTATTTTTCATTTCTTTCTCAAGTATATCGTTTTAGTGGTGCAATAGAATCAATACAATACATACATAATCACATGTATAGCAATGTACAATGAAATTCATATTCGCACGTAATTCATCTCAATATAGTCAAGGAAAGCTATCTCATATATATATAAATATCATCAATCATATCAGTCAATATATATTCAAGTATTCATAATAAGCCAAGGATAAATTCATATCAAACACAACATGTTACATTATCTCATTTACCATTTGTTACCCCATAATTCGTTATTAAGTTCAATTTAATAGCACATAATCCCATAAACCACTTTCCATTACTCCCCAACACATAAGACACAACATGATCTTACAAGCTTAAGCAAAGGTTTAGAAATTACTTGCCTCAATTTCAATTCCGAACTACTTTAAATTTGAGCTTTATCCTTACGCCGACTTTCTAAATCAAGATATTGTATTCAAATATGCAATCACAATCAGAACACGAGTCTAATAATATCCGAATTAACATTTTTTACAACGGGCCAAATCTGACAGAAAATACTCAAAACATCTGATTTTGAAAACCAATAGAAAGTTTGGAAATATTTACATGAAAATGATCCTTGAAGTATTTAGAATCTATTAGTGAAAACAGAATTGAATTTGGACTTAAAACCAACTTAGAATCATCAAAATATTAAAACATTAGGTTCTTGAAAACCCCAAGTTTTCCTATTTTAAAATCCTCAATTAAAGCTAAGAAATCAGAAATTATCAATGTTCAAAGAAGAATTCATGATAAAGAAACTTACCCTGATGATTTCCCCCGAAAACCCCTCAAATTTATGCCTCCCCCAAGCTTTCTAAGATCCAAAAATGGTGAAATGGGATCTAAATCACACTACGGGTTTTAAACACTGTTCATAGTTAAATTTACCCTCTTCAAATGCGGAAAACTAACTCCACGAACATGGAGGCTAACCAAAAGACCCTCTACGAACGCGGCATAAGCTCCGCGAATGTGAAAAAGAGTCTTTGTTCCTTCCGCGAACGTGACCCTTCTCTGCGAACACAGAGAAAGAATTCTATACCCTCGGTCGAATGTGGCCAAGGCTTCTCGAACGCGGAGAAGAACCCTTTAGGCACCAGAAACCAACAAATACCAAACATCAAAAGTACTCAAATTGACCCTGAGATTTGTTTGGAATCCCATGCACACAAACTCTATATGCTACCATACTAAAATCAATGGTCCAAAATCAATGGAACCATCGAAATTTGAATTTGATGTTTCCTTGACCCAAAACTCAAAAAGTCGCAACTAAACTAACTTAGGCCTCCAAAATACTGAAACAAGCTCGAGACCTCTCAAAATTCAACCAACACTTCTTCTAGACCAAAACTTATCCTCCAAATCTAACAAAGTCATCGGAATTCCATTCTGAGCATCGGAACTCCAAAAATTGACCAAAGTCAAATCTTGACCTAAAATTCATCCAATTTCCAACTCAAGACCTCAAATCTTCGTTACAACTCCAATTCTGATTCTGTAAACTCTCCCAGATTAATTTCCCCATTCCAGAGCTGCTGAAATTAATGGAATTCCATTTCGATACTCGTAGCTCCAGTATATTCCAAATACCACTTTTAAACACTTAAATTTTATGGAAACTCAAAATTTCCAAACCTTAAATTTTTCATAAAATTTTCTCAAAACTAACAATCTATACCAATTAAAAATGATTCAGGGCAATTAAGGGAGGGGTTAAATGGTCATTTTACAAAAAAATCCAAAAATGACCTTTAGGGCCATTACACATCCTTTCTAGCTACCTCATCAGCTGCTAGAGGGATCACTGCTCTTTCCCTTGATGGACCAACTGCCTGACCTCTGCCTCGGGTGAGCATTCTCCTACGGCCTCTTGTTGCTATTCCTCCTCCGGCTGTAGGCCCAACGGCTGGCTTAGGTACTGTAGTTGCTCTAGTTCAAACTATCAGCGAAAAAAGTGTGAAGAAGGCCAGATACCAATTTGTATCACCTAGACCAATTGGATTCAAATAAAAGAACAAAATAAAGAAGGAATGGAGTTTTCCTAAAGTACCGTAGCCTCTCAAAGAAAAGTAAAGGCATTTCCATACCGTTTCGCAAGATTCTACTAGACCTGCCCTTGTGTGATGAGATCACCGAACCTAAGGCTCCTATATCAAGTTTCTCATGACTCAAAATAGGCCATGAGTGGCACCCACACTTAACCTCCTAGGTGGGCGAACCAATGATACAAACCCTAACTTATATTAGTTGTTCAACCTATAGAACACGATAATAATACGGAAACTCAAATCTTATTAAAGTAACAAATAAAAATCCACTAGAGTCTATTGCATATCGTTTTTCAAAATCTGAAAGTCACCATATCAAGGACATCTATTTCTAAAATACTAAGTCTTGAAATATCAAACACCATAATAAATAAATAACATAGTGTATCCTAAAATTAAGGA
Source organism: Solanum dulcamara (assembly GCF_947179165.1). NCBI lineage: Eukaryota > Viridiplantae > Streptophyta > Magnoliopsida > Solanales > Solanaceae > Solanum > Solanum dulcamara. The sequence continues at coordinate 34,164,192 of NC_077240.1, read as the reverse complement.
CACCGTGCCATGACCAAGAGAATCCAACACGAGGTAGAAGAAATAGTTCACCCTAGAACCTGATGTGCTGGAAAATAGCTAGACTTGAGGTCGAGTCGAAGTTGTTGGTACACTCGATACACTCCACAAAAGAAAAACGAAGAAAAACAAAAGTAGGGGTCAATACAGGGCAACATGTACTGAGTAGATATCATCGTCTGATTCGAAATAAAAATCAATATGCATAAATTAATAGCAGAAAATCAAATATAGCTCTTAACAAGTGGTAAACAACAATATCAAGATCAAGAGACAACAAAATAAAATAATTATGTAATCACTCAACAATAGTAAGAGTATACATAAGGACCCAAGCCTCCACACCATGCTCATTTGGGATATGAGTTATTTGAGATTGGATAATATTAAGTCATTTAATTTATTTTCCTGTAATATCATCGTGCTGATACTTGATATCCGATCCAATAATATCGTGCCACCTTATGACACCCGATTTAAATATATCGTATCAGATCATGATAATCGATTCAAATATATCGTGCTAGCTCGTGGCACCCGATCCCATAATATAATTATTTCATCATTCTTTATTATCACGTTCAACTTTATTAACAATATTTCATCAAGTCTTCTTTATTCAAGAAATCATTTTGATAGGGGCAAGCACAAGATTATGGGTTTCACAGTCTTGGGATTGCAGACCAATCACGACAACATATACACCATTCAAACAACAAAAATTAAATGTATAGAAAAATTCACACATTACTTAATGACTATCAATCACTATTAATAGTCTATCTATGATATAAAATAAATCATAACCTACCTCAACCAAAGAACCGAAATTCAAGCAAACTAATTCACCAATGCCTTTTCTTTCTTCAATGTCTCACATTTTCAATATTTCAGTATACAATATTCGTAAGCCAATGAATCCATAGATACCAACTCACCCAACTCTATAATCAATTTTCTAAAACTCAACCCTAGGATTATGCCCCAATTCCTCCAATATCATAAATTTGATGGTATTCATATAATCCAATGCACCTAATATTTAATTAACTATCTCAATATATCTAAACACAAACTATAATACGATAATTAAATAAAAATAATTAAAGGCGAGACCAACTGCTAGAAAATAGTGGCGATGCATTATTGAAATATATATAGATTCATAGTTTTCTGTTTTTATATTCACCAAATATGCTCATAATGATTCACAATGATTAGGTGCAATCATGATTTCATGATTGGCCATAAGTCCAAGGATTATATACCTACTTTTCATACTATTTCTCTCAACTTCTGCCAAACTAATCTTAAAATAATATATTCACTACCCAAAAGTTAAATGGAACAAAGTAACATTATATATATATATATATATGAACGAAGCCGTTACCTGTAGCCGTCGTTTGTCTTTCGTCCGCCGCAAGTAGTTTCTTCTCCTTTTTCTTTTCTTTTCCAAAATTCTTATGTATTAAAAGGGACAAAATACCCCTAACTTATTTTAATAATATGAGATAATATATATAGGGTATTAAATAAATTGCCACTTTAGTCCATTAATTAAATTAGTTATCTAAGTTTACCCATCAACTAAATAATTATAGTTATCGAATAGTCCAAAATATCCATTAAAAATTTATGGGATGAGTTTTTTTATGAAAGAAAAGCTCTACTACTCAAAATGACCTAATGGGTTGTAACAATATGAGGAACAAAGTCATTGCCTGTAGCCGTCGTTTGCCTTTCGTCCGCTGCGAGTACTTTCTTCTCTTTTTTCTTTTCTTTTCCAAAATTCTTATGTATTAAAAGTAAAAAATACCCCTAACTTATTTTAATTATATGAGATAAATTATATAGAATATTAAATAAATTATCATTTTATCTCATTAATTAAATTAGTTATCTAAGTTTACCCCTCAACTAAATAATTAAAGTTATCGAATAATCAAAAATACTCATTAAAATTTACGTTAAAAGCTCTACTACTCAAAATAACCTAATGAGTCATTACACAATCACAATGAAAAGTCCAACTACCATGTCCACCAAGAATAGTTTCATTACAAGTCATGGCCAGTAAGTAATTATTTCACATAGATCATTTCATTATTCCCTATTCATATACACATATGCATACAACGGAGTAATTTAACAGGTACATGAATCACATACGGGAAGACAAACTATCACCTACCTCAAAATCAAGCTTTTACAACTTTAAAGTACCAGAGCTTTCCCTTTTCAGTTTCATTAAGCTTGTTCTTGGTCTAAAAACAGTAAATAAATACAAAGGATCAATACAAGGGTCGAATTTGTATGAATTATAATATAATTCCCCTCTTAGTAGAAATCCATGATCCTAACCCCCACCTAAAGCTATTTTCCACCAATAGTTTCAGGTCAAAACCCTCCCCCAATGATTATCAACTATAATTGCTAGGTTCTAGAAATCAAAATATGAATTAAGGGAGTGATTTACTTAACTTTGGCACAAAGTATGGTTGATATTAGCAACAATTCACCCTATTTTGCTTCTAGTCTCTTAAGAACGAAGTGGGATGAATAACATAAGTTCTAGGACTTTTTCCCGAGTTTAAGTCATGTCTGTTCTGCCACAGCTGGACCATTCCTCTCTGGCAGGATAGGTGGAGAAAGAGAGATCGTAAAGAGTCTTAAATCTCCCCTTTTACAACACACCCTTGTCCCAAGATGCCTTAAAATATACTCTTCACGCCAAGATCGATTCCAAGAGTTTTTACTCACCCAAATGGGATTATGTAAAGCCATACAGACTCCGTATCATCTTGGATATCAACTAAATCAATCAAACTATAGGTTTAATTCCCCATCCATTTTCGGATCACCCTAGATCTTACCTAGCTTAAAATTCATCCAAGTCTGACCTAGGATAAAAATTTCTCAAATCACTACTCGAAGTTTTCTAGCTCCAATTCCTTCCCTATAGGCTTATCTGTAATGATGAAAATATGTCGGAATAATAGATACCAATTTATCCATCATTTATTCCTAAGTGACCAACTAGAAATAATCGGGCTAAAACAAAGATAGAGTAGTACCTGGTTCGATAAATAATTGGGGATAATTTCCTTGCATGTCTCTTTCAGTTTCCCATGTAGCTTCTTCTACTGAATGATGATTTCATTGAACCTTCACAGATTTAGTTTCTTTGGTCCATAGCTTTCGAACATCAGTATCTAAGATTGTCACCGACGCTTACTCTTACTGAAGATCCTTGTCTAATAAAAAATAGTCCCATTTAATAATGTAATCCCCATCTCTGTGATACTTTTTTAGTTTTCACACATGGAGCACTAGATGTAATCTAGATAAGCTAGGTGGTAAGGCCAACTTATAAGCCACTGGCCCTACACGGTTAAGAATCTCAAAGGGGCCAATATACGAAGGACTGAGCTTGCCCTTCTTACCAAATCTCGTTACCCCTTTAATGGATGACATCTTTAGAAGCACTTGCTCACCAGGCTAGAAGGTTATGTATCTTACCTTACGGTTAGCATACTCTTTTTGATGACTCTGAGCTACTAGAAGTTTAGCTTAGATGCTCTCTACCATATCCTGAGCATCCTTTTCTAAGTCCACCCCCAAAGGCTCCACTTCTCCAGCTTCAAATTACCTTATGGGAGACCTACATCCCCTCCCATAAAGGGCTTCGAATGGTTTCATCTCAATACTGGAGTGGTAACTATTTTTGTAGGAGAATTCACACAAGGGAAAAAAATTATCCTAATGCCCCCAAAGTCAATCACACATGCTCTCAACATATCTTCCAACACTTGGATGGTCCTCTCCGGCTGTCCATATGTCTGTGGATGAAAGGTTGTGCTGAAAGTGAGTTGAGTGCCTAAATTTTCATGCAACGTTCCCCAAAATTTAGAGGTGGACTGCGTACCACAGTCTGAAATGATAGAAAGGAGCACCCTGTATAGTTTTACTATCTCTTTCAGATAAAGTTTTGCCAATTGTTGCGCATGTTAGTCCACTCTAATCGGGATGAAGTGGGTTGACTTCATCAATCTGTCAACCACTACCCAAATGGAATCATACTTCCCCAAGGTCTTGGGGAGTACCACCACAAAGTCCATGGCTATTCTTCTCCACTTCCACTTAGGAATTGGCACCCTTTGAAGCAAACCTGAAGATCTTTCATGCTCATATTTTACCTGCTGACAATTCTGGCACTTAACTACATACTTGGATATGTCTTTCTTTATACCCGGCCACCAATACAAATGCTTTAAGTCTTGATATATCTTGGTCACTCCAAGATGAATAGAGTATCGTGAACTATGGGATTCGGACAACACTTTCTAGATTATGTTATCTACCCGGGGAACAAAAATACTTCCCAGAAAGTTGAGCACCCAACCTGCATCAAAAACTGCATCTTGGGCCATGCCCATCAATATTTTTTATCTGATCTCATTTAAGTTCACATCCTTAAATTGCTTAGCCATAATCTCTTCAATAAATGTGGGCCTTAGATAAACACTGGCCATCACCTGACATTTTTTTTGAGATGTGTATCCTCATGAATTTGGCCTCCAATGCCTGAATCTCTCTAGCAAGGGGCCGCTTGCCGGGTCCCAAATAGGATAGACTGCCCATGCTAATCGATTTTTGGCTTAATGCGTCTGCCATTATATTAGCCTTGCCTGGATGATAAGGGATGGTGACATCATAATTCTTGAGTAACTCCATCCACCTTCGTTGTCTCAAGTTCAATTCTTTTTGGGTTAATACACGTTTCAAAATGCGGTGGTCAATAAATACCTCACACTTGATACCATAAAGATAATGCCTCCAGATTTTTAGAGCAAACACTACCGCTGCAGAATCCAAGTCATGAATCAGGTAGTTTCTCTCATGAACCTTCAACTGCCGCAAAGCATAGGTAATAACATTCTTATCCTGCATCAATACAGAACCCAAACTTGAATGTGAAGCATCATAATAAATAACAAAATCTTAACCTTCAACTGGCAAGGTCAAGATAGATGTTGTGGTTAGAAGAGTCTTGAGCTTTTGAAAGATCTCTTCACATTTCTCGGTCTACTCAAACGATACCTCTTTCTAAGTCAAGTTTGTTAAGTTGGTAGATATAAAAGCAAAGTGCCTCATGAACCGGCGATAATAAATGGTAAGTCCCACAAAACTCCTAACTTCCATCACTGAGCTAGGCCGACCCCAATTCTTAACCACTTTGATCTTTTTTGGATCTATCATAACCCCTTCCTTTAAGACAACATTCCCCAAAAAGGCAACTGAAGACAACCAGAATTCACACTTAGAGAATTTTGCATTTAGTTTCTGCTTCTCCAATACACCTAGAATAATATGAAGATGATCTGCATGTTCTTGTTCACTTTTTGAATATACCAAAATATCATCTATAAATACGATCACAAACGAATCTTGGAATGGCTAAAAACCCCATTCATCAAACGCATGAATGTTGCAGGTGTGTTGGTCAGCTCAAAAGACATCACCAAAAACTCATAGTGCCCATGTCTTGTTGTAAAGGTTATCTTAGGCACATCCTCAAGCCTAATCTTCAATTGATAGTACCCAGACCTGAGATCAATTTTTGAAAAAAATGATGCACCTTGCAATTGATCAAAAAGGTCATCAATGTGCGGCAATGCGTACGTATTTTGAATGGTGACCCTATTTATTTACTAGTAATCTATGCACATTCTCATGCTATTATCCTTTTTCGTAACAAACAAGAACGGAGCAACCCACAGAGAAGTACTCAGACAGATAAATTCTACTGGATCCATGCGGTACGAAGGAATAGAAATTAGGTGCATGCTCGGCTCTAAGTCAATACCAAATTCTATGTCCCTATCGGAAGGCACAGCAGGCAAGTCTGTAGGAAATACATCTGGAAATTCACACACTATCGGCATAGACTCAATGGAGGGAGACTACACCTTAGCATTCCGAATATAGGCCAAATAAGCCAAAAAAACCCTATCCCAGCATCTTTCTAGCCTAGAGAAAGGATATGACATTAGCTGGCTTAGGCTTGTACATCCCTTCCCACTCTAACTTTTACCACCCCGGAATCTCTAAAGTCTCATTTTTAGCATTATAGTTAACCACAATATAATAGGGGGACAACCAAGTCATACCTAAGATCACATCGAAATCAGTCATGTCTAGAATCACTAAGTCGGCCTTAAGTCTAGAACCCCATAAACATGAAAGAACAAGCACGATACACATGAGTGACTATAACTAACACTCCAACAGGGGTAGAAACATATATGGAGGCATCAAGCCTATCACAAGTCACATCAAAACCCAAGGCATATCATACTGACATATATGAATAAGTAGAATCCAGATCAAATAAAATAGTAGCCATCCGATCACATACAAAAATAGTACCTGTGATCACTGCATCAAATCCCTCGGCCTCGGTCTTGTTCGAAAAGGCATAAAACCAAGCCCTGTCATCCTGTTGGGATACCTCTCTGCCCAACTACACCACTCCTCAACCTGCACTACCATTACCTCAGCCTCAACGGCCCCTCAGATTTCCTCTTCGCCCACCTTGTGGATGTCCTCTACCGTTTCTGCCTCTGCCCATGGGTACCACTGGCCTATCCTATTGCGATGCTGAATCTATCCTGCGAGGGTAGGGACACTCCCTCTTTATATGCCCCGGCTCTCCATAGTTGAAACAACCACACTCAAAAGATGGCCTATTCCTTGGAAAAGAAGCTCATTGGCCTTCTTAGGTCGGATGCTGCTTGGAGTACCTAAATTCTGCCCGTAGAAGTGGATAATGCTGACTGAATTGGCTGGGCTGCAATCGCCGGCCAGCTTGACCCTCTAGAATACAATCCCTGAAAGTTACCTATATTCTTGGTCCACTTATCCAAAGCCTTGGCCTGCCCATCTCATCTTTTTCCCTCTACTTTCTTCACAAAATCTGTGACCTCATTAAAATTCTTGCCTGATAAATTCATATGCACAGACAAAACCTACAACTCGAGGTTCCACCCCTTCATAAATAACTAAATTCTCTCCTCCTTTATGATTAACAATTGAGTAGCATACCTAGATAATACATAAAATTTGGCCTCTTAGGCAGTCACTGCCATGCTATCTTGTTCCAATGCCATGAGCTCGTCCTTCTTGCGATCCCTCAAGTTGGGGCAAAAATGGAAAGCGACACTCCACATAGGCCCTCCACCATTGCTTGACTTCACCTTGTAGCTGAAAGGTCATAAACTCAAACCCGTGCTGGTGAACTATCCCCAACCTGTGTAATCTCTCATAGAAATTAAGAATGAACTCATACATATCCTCACTTTCAGAATCGTGGAAGACTGGGGGATTAAGTTTCAGAAACTTTGTGAGCATTTCATGTTCAGTCCCAGTCATCACTAGTCCCATAAGTGGTTTGAAGATGGCATCAGTGCCTACCACTCCATCTACCTGAGGAGCTGCAACAGTATATGGGTGAGCAACCGGAGCTGGTATTGCGGGCATAGGGCAATGGCTCCATTACCATCCAACCAAATCAACAAGGCAATAATCTGTTGAGCTAATATCGGGTCCAGCAGGGGAAGACCGGCAGCCCTAACTTGGATGTCCTCCACCTATTCAGCTGTCTCATCTTCCTCCACCTCTATGTTCTCCTTTAACTCATCCTGGGGAACTGGAGGGGCCTCCTCTCTTGGTACTTCCTCAATCGGAGCCTCACCCCAGGACTGTTGCGTTCCATTCTCCTGCCCCTTCCTCGGCCGCGTCCTATCGCAATTGGCTCCTCTTCTGGTTCCATAGGAGCTACGGGCTGAAAATTGTTGTAGCGTGTGTTTACCATCTGCGGACAAGAGAGTAAAAGAGATTAGATACCAATTTGGATCATTATATACCAATTGGAATTAATTTATAACACAGGGGGAAAGAAGATAAAGAAATTTTTCCTAAAGTCTTATAGCTCCTCGAAGAAAAGTACAGACGTCTCTGTACCTTTCTGTAAGGCTCTACTAGATTTGTTTTGATAGAACGAGATCAACGAATTTACGGGCTGAAAATTGTTGTAGCGTGTGTTCACCATCTGCGGACAAGAGAGTAAAAGAGATTAGATACCAATTTGGATCATTATATACCAATTGGAATTAATTTATAACACAGGGGGAAAGAAGATAAAGAAATTTTTCCTAAAGTCTTATAGCTCCTCGAAGAAAAGTACAGACGTCTCTGTACCTTTCTGTAAGGCTCTACTAGATTTGTTTTGATAGAACGAGATCAACGAATTTAAAGCTCTAATACCAACTTTGTTACGACTCTGATTGTCGTGATTAACACCCACACTAACCCTCCGGTGGAAGAACCATTTATTTCATCCCAACTAAGAGTAATCGTAAGAGATAAACCAAATCAAAGTTGCGAAAGCAAGTTTAAATACTTAAAATAAGTCTGAGTTCCCATAAACTTAAAAAAATATAGTCAACAACCTATAAGATGCGGAAATTAACACCTAGGACCTGAAAGTCGATGTACCAAAACTCTAAGAAACAATAATTCTAAAGGAAGGAAATACAACCCCCAAAAATCATAAATTAAATTAGTGTCTGAAAGTGGACCAAGACATGGAAGAGCTCATGGTCATACAAAAGAATCTAGCTCACCCTTCGAACTCCGATAGATCAACAATCTTCTAAGTGAGGTCTCTCAACAACCGCCGGAAGATGCCCTGTACTTAACAAAAATAGAGCAAGTGCAGTATAGTGCACAAACACAACGGTGTACTGATAGGATCATGCGTCTAGCTAGCAAGTGAGATATGAAATAAGTAATTACAACACCGAAACACATATATACAGAATAGACTTAACCATCAACATACCATAATCAATATTCAAACTGATCACAGTTCAATAGTCCCAATTACCATGCAATTTCACATGAAGGTCCTCTTATGAGACCTATAAACACATACCTATGTGTCGAAACGTGACACTAGGTTCAAGGTTTGTGTCGGAATGTGACACCAAATTCAAATGTGTGTAGGAACGTGACACCTAATTCAAATGTGTGTTGGAAAGTAACACCCGATCCAAGCATACAAGTCAACCACAATCACAATGAAAAGTCCAACTACCTTATCCACCAAGAACAGTTTCATTACAAATCATGGCCAGTAAGTAGTCATTTCACATAGATCATTTCATTATTCCCTATTCATATACACATATGCATATATCAGAGTAATTTAATAGGTACATGAATCACATACGGGAAGACAAACCATCACCTACCTTAAAACCAAGTTATGACAATTCTAAAGTAGAGGGGCTTTTCCTTTCCGGTTTTATTCAGCTTGTTCTTGGTCTAAAAAGAATAAATACATACAAAGAATCAATACAAGGACCTAATTTGCATGAATTATAATATAATTCCCCTCTTAGGCTCAAATCATGATCCTAACCCCCACCTAGGGCTATTTTTCACCATTAGTTTTAGGCCAAAACTCTCCCCCAATGATCACCAACCATAATTGCTAGGTTCTAGAAATCAAAATACTAATTATGGCAGTGATTTACTTACCTTTGGCAAAACATATGGTGAAAATCAGCAAGAATTTTCCCTAGGTTGCTTTTGATCTCTTAAGAACGAAGTGGGATGACTAAAAACCATTTTGGGACTTTTTTCCGACTTTAAGTCACGTCTATTCTGCCACAGCGAGACCATCCCACTCTGGCGGCCCCGCTTTGGTTGGATAGGCAGAGACAGAGAGCTCGTATAGAGTCTCAAAGTCTCCCATTTTAAAACACACTCTTGTCCCAAGATGCCTTAAAATATACCCTTCACGCCAAGATCAATTCCAGGAGTTTTACTCACCCGAATGTGATTCTGTAAAGCCGAGCTGGCTCCATATCGTCTTGGCTATAAACTAAATGAATCAAATAATAGGTTCAATCCCTCATTTATTTACAGATCACCCTAGACCTTACCAAAATAAAAATTCGTCCAAATCTAAGGCTCAAAAATTTTCAAGTCACTATCCGAAGTTTTCTGGCTCGGATTCCTTCTCTATTGGCTTATCCATAACGACAGAAATATGTCATTACAATTTTAGCATGATTTAGTACTTTAAAATTATGATTATTTTCGTTATGACTTATTTATTTGCAATATTTATTTTATGTAATTTCATCATTATGTTTTATTGAATATTTTAATATTGTCACTCATATCATATTGTCTTATTTTCTTAAGAAACTCCTTACATAGTTATATTTTGATAGGACTAAAATAAATATTTGAATCAAAAGTTAATTATATGTTTGTATGAATACTTTACCTGAAAAAATTATGAAAAACCTCGTGGTTGAAAGACCCGAATTTATTAGTTTGATTTGATTTATAAATTTAAAAATTAGACATAAATAATTTGATTTGGTATTTGAAAAACTCAAACCAATCCGATTCATATACACTCCTACTCTCTTTCAACCCTACCCTCTTTTAACCCTGCCCACTTTTTTACTTGATCAGTCGCCCTTCTGCCCTTCTCCTTAATTGTTCCATTAATTTTATTATTATTTTTTCTATAGATGAGTTTCGTCTTAAACGAAATGAAGTCTTTAGTAGTAATATATATTGTTCCAGATGCAATATTTTCTAGAGATTATTTTTTTTTGCATGTTCACATTATTACCCCATCAAAAAAGATTAAAAAAACTTGAACTTAATAACATAAATGAAATTGAAACATTAAATTATGATTGACAAAAATTCTCACCAACTAACTTAATTTTCACATGTTCTTAATAACTTTTTTTTTTTGTTCTTAATAACTTTATTATCTAGTTTTATTGGTTTATGAATAGGTAATTTGAAGCTTGTCAAGATTGTTGATTTCTATGTTTGTTTGTGGCAGTTTTGAAGATTGCATTGTCATTGAAGTCCTCAGTTTAATTATTCTTCCATTGACCCAAATAAGAGTCCGGAGCCGAAAGGGTAACCTTTTTTTTTGCAAAAATTTCAAAAAAAGGCGATTGATTTCAAAACGAAACCAAAAGGGCAGAAATGCATCCTGCCATGCGACTTGCCCTTTGTCAGTTGAAGGACGTTAGTCAACTGTTAAAGATAAGTCGCATGGCAAAATGCGTCTTACAAGTCGCATAGCAGCCTGGGACTTACCTTTAATTCATGGGCCCTACGCCTCTTTCCACCCCCACCCCATACCATTCGCTACCCCCATCCCCGTTGTCCCCCGGCCACCCTCAACCCAAAACTTCTTTTAAAAATTAGATTTTACATTTTTTATAAATTTGTATAATTATGTTTTAGTTTATATAAAATTTGTTTCTTTTAAATGAATTAAATGGGTTTCGTTAAACATATCAAGGGCGTTTAAAGGTGTCATTAGTCTTGCATAAATTAAAATTAGTGATACTTATAATAAATTAATCCACCAAGTAATTAGTTTTTAAAAAGATTTTCTTTGTTCATGGATAGTTATATGTTCAATAATATTATATTATATTATATTATATTATATATATATATATATATATATATATATATATATATAAATATATATATATATATAATTAAAAGTGGAAAGATTTTAGGTTCAAAGTTGAATTATGAAAATACTCTTTACTATTTTTTAATTAAAATAATTTTACTAACTTTTAAAATTAAATCAAGAATGACAATTAAACTAGGCCAAATACATGGTTAGATGTTATAACTTATCATTTTCCACTTCTTGATGACTTCAATTGTTAAATTTTTTAGCTTCTGCCATTAAACACATTTATTCACAACCTTTCATGTACACAATTTCTTCCTTTATAAATTGAATAGAAAATGTTAGCCTACTGTACTTTGTGTTTCATCATCTTATAGTTTTTTTGTGATGTAAATTTTTATTTATTGTTCATTTTTTTCTTATTGATGGACATTAACAATCCATGAAGAACTACAAGGTCGCAGGTACCAACCATGTGTGGTACGGGTACACATAAACGGTAACAACCGCGTCAACACAGAGGATAAGAGTTTAGTCCTTTTTTTTTCATGTCCTAAATTTTTATTTGTACAATGTGTCATAATGATTAAAGAAATGAATTGATTTCTCCTAATTATAAGTCTAGATTTTATTTAATCATTTAGGACTAAATTTTCAATATTTGCCTACTTAATTACTACAAATCAATAAGGAGTGACTTCTACTAAAATGGTTTTAAGCACTATTTAAATTAACTTAGCATGTTTTAACAACTTATCTGTAATCATTAGTAACCATGCCAATGTAGCAACAACTTCTAAGTTTGTAACATCTTTAACTATAGAGCTTCTTTATTTTCCTAAAATGACATGTTTTTAACTAAAATTATTACTTAGAAACATGACAATTAAATGTGATTAGAGGTATTATTAAATAATTTGATTCAAGAAAATCATCGTGCTTCTTGAAACAACCCAAATGAGTAAAATAATTATTCGAAACTACATGAATATATTAAATTAGAACGTTGGGAAGATTTAATCTTCCCATAAGAATTTTATATTTAAAAAGTTGCAAGAGATTTTTATAAAATTCATTTTTCTCTATTCAAATTGTAAAGTAGACATACAAGATTACGCCCTTACAGTGTTAAACATAATGACTTAAAGTATCAAATGTCTATTTGAAATTTAAATTTTATTATATTTAGAATTTATAAGAGAAACTAAAAAAAAGTGGAAAAAGTTCCTTTGATTTTTTTTATTTATTTAAGCATTTGATATTCTTTTTTTTAAAAAAAACAACTCAAATTAGACTAATTTGAATTCACGTCTAGAAAGTCTAGCTATAAAAAAAAAGCACCCCTTGCTTGAAGGTTGCTACTCTTAAAATTTTAATCTTGAGCCCTAAAAGCTAAAACATAATTACACTATTTTATAAAAAATGTAAAACCTAATATATAAAAAATGTTTTGAGTTGGGGTTGGGCAACAGGGTGGGAGTAGGGAATGGTGTGGAGGTAGGAAGACGTGCAGGACCCACGACTTAAAGGTAAGTTGTATCCTACCATGCAACTTACCTTTAACAATTGACTAACCTCCATCAACTAACGAAGGGCAAGTCGCATGGCAAGATGCATTTTTACCCTTCTGGTTTCATATTGAAATCAATCGCCCTTTTGAAATTTTTGCAAAAAACAATTACCGTTTCAGCTCTAGACTCAGAAAACAGTCATCCAAAAAAGAATTTAAGGTTATGTCCCAGCACATGGAGTCAATTTTCAAACCTCCAACCCCACATAGAATCATAAAGATTTTGACAGTGTTTACAGCTCAAGCATGTAAATATGTAGTTTAGATTTTGCATCCTGAAGTAATTGTCCCAAGTCTCCATTCAAACGTCTAAGTTTGATACTTCCCTTATTTAGTGACTTTCTATGTCACCTATGCAAAGTTGAGTGACTTCTAAATTACAAGAAATAGTTAAGTGACTTCCGTGCAATATTAAATGATCCATCAGATTACAACTAAAATCCTTGAACTAACAGCTTCACAAAAAAGAAGTCATTCACCAAACCTAATTCAATGAAAGACTTGATCTCATCATAGATGAGAATAGAGAAGATTACTTAACCTAGCACAAAATTCCCAGCCATATCTCATCGAAGAAGATGAAGTTTAGGGAAAGGATGCACATAACTCAGCCTACTCTTCAGTGTCTTTACCATTGTCCTTAGGCAAATCCTCAGCATTCTCTTCATTGTTAACATCAGGCTTGACATCTTCGGCCTCTTTCGTTTCTTCTGAGGCATCCTGGAGCTGTAAGTAGTTCCACAAACCAAAATCAGAACTCCTTTGCAATTTTAAGTAAAATAACTGCAATCTCCGTCCAATTTTATATGGCACTCATTACATTTTAGGTCATCCCAGATTCTTGACGCCCTTTTACTAACAACTAGAATTTTCACAAATTTCAAGAATTCATATTCTAAACTTTGATCAAACATTTATTCTGTAGGCATAATACATAAACGTACCTTGGCTTCAGCGGACATCTATACCCTCCAATTCTGAGTGTTCACAAGAAGACACTTAAACTTACATAAAATTGAGCAAGCAAACATACAGTCCTACGGCTCAAACTGATTTGTATTATGCCACGTAACGTGTGTCTACTTGTTCAACATTATAAAAGTTTAAGCGCCTACTTGTGCACACTCAAAGTTGGAGGTCATAGATGTCAATTGAGGCCAAGTTAAAGGGGATTATGCCTTTTCTCTATGAAGTTAAAGTTTTCAACCATTACTTTAATATTTCTCTTTCACTTCTACAAGTATTACACATCAGTAAAATTAATATGTTAAAATCTATGGAATGGTCACTGACATATAAAATGGAAGGAAGAAGTATAATGTATTTATTAGGATGGAACTCAGTGGAAAACATAAGATCCATAATTCAAAGAATTAAAAAGCATAAGATAACTCACCCCTAAGTTTCTTAAGCTCGCAGTGACATCTTCCTGCTGTTGCTGAAGAGTTGTTTTTAACTCTTGAAATTCCTGGTTCAAAAATGATTAATTTATTAAATACTCAGATGAATCTCAAAAGATCATGAAAACATACTGACTAAAGCATTGCTCACAGATCTAAGTTGCTCCACTTCAACATTCAGTGATTTCTTGAGATCCGACAGTTCCTGGTAGAATGGAGAAAAAACAGAAACTTCTAAGTGGCTGAATAAGATTAAGAAGTACTAGGCTTCCAGGTATAAAAGCCGATTAGACTGAGAACAAATGGTATTTGAGAGGAGCCTTCTTCAATCTACCAAGCAGATTTTTGTGCCTTGACTCTCTTTTATTGGTCAGACACATCTCAAATGAAATCCCACAGAAAAATAATGTCCTCTCAACTCCAAGATTCCAATCAATTGAATTACTAGCAAAAGAAAAGGGTAAAGTTTTCGGTTTTATCATATGGAGATTTCACCAACTAGGAGTATCTTATATCTTTGTTCTTCGGTTATATTGACCTTTCTCATAGCCTGTGTTTCCTGCCTTTCACAAATTTCTTGTCTCACATGGATATGCCTAAATGCAACTGCAGATCAAATCATCTCACATTTCCATGAAAAAGCTATCAGATGTTTCAGCACTATAAGAATACACAAATTTTGAATGCAGACTGAAATTCATCAGGTTTTTCTACAATTACCTTTTCTACCATAATTTGGTTACAATGTCAAATGAAAGACTCTCACTGACAGCTCCATCCTTCCACTGCATTTACTAAACTAGCAACTTTTCTAAATCCAGGAAGATAGATGTAAAGCTTCACATACACTATTGGACCAAATTTACATGTTAAAAATGGGGTCGTGAATCCATGGTCTCTGTAAAACTAGGTATTTTATGTATATATTTTCTAAGATTGGTATAATATTATCTTTTGGCACATATGCAACAAGAAGGCTAAATCGTGCACTAGGCTAAATGTTGAGTTATTTATCAAGAGGACAAAGAGATCAATTATGCATTTTTTCTCTTTTTTGTTTTAGTGGTGCACCAATATTCTACAAATCCTAAATTCACATCTGCATACACTAGAGAAAACCAAGCAACAAACTAATTATCACTGCCAACCAACTCCAAAGTCAGATTTGTCAAAACTATTAAATATGAATCATAATTCATATGTACATAGTAAAGTTGATTTACTTCACACCAAGTCTGTTAAATTCATTAACAGCTAATGGAGACGAAAGAAGGATGTACTTACATCACGATAGACCTTTACTTGGCCATCTAACTTATATCTCCAGCTTTGAAGATCCTGGACATCAAAGAAGCCAAATAGTAAAATACCATAAACAGCAACAAAATAGACATATAGATTCTCCATATGCTATTAACATGAGCTTACTGTTTTCAAGCTCTGAATCCTATTCAGCAGCTCTTGCCTTGATTCAGTCAATTCCTATCAGTAAAAATAACAGAAATCCTCAGTTTTTTTACCAAATTTAGCATAAATCAATAGCCAAATCCCAACTTTTACATTAAAGGAGCTGGAAATATGTACCGCGATTTTGGAGCTAGCCGGTATCACATTCTCTTTCTTCTATCAAATAGAACAAGAAAAAAAAAACAATTAGGTAAATACCCAGTTCAGATTTCAAACAAACAAAGCAACCCCATGAAAAAAGACACCATTTTTATGATAATTCAACAAAAAAATTCTCAAGCAAAAAACAACCCATTTTTGCATATCAAACCATAAAGGTAAAGCAAACAGCAAATCAGAAAATACCCAGTCAGAATTTCAAACTAAATAAATAAATCCCTACACACACAGAAAATTGAGAAAAGAAGAAAAACCCATTTCACATATGAAACTAGAGAGAGTTGAAGAACGTACTGCAGAGAGAGGGGAAGCAGAAGAAGCAGGAACAGCTAGAGTAGAATCTGAGTTTGCCATCAAGAAACAGAGAATGAAGATTAGTTTCCCTAGGGTATGGTATTGACTATTGTTTAAATAGCCTAGAACCAGAGAGAAGTAAAAAAGAAAAGAAATTCGAAATTAGGAGATTGAGGAGGAGCTGATTGTGGATGTGTTTGGGCGGGCGATTTAGTGGATTCACAAAATTTGAATTTGGGAGAGGTGAGGTCTCTCTAGTGTTACTTTACGTTGACATTGATAAAAAAAAACTGAGTTGAGGTTATGCTATTTTGCAAATTACAATTACAAACTTTTGTCGGCAGGCACCTCTCTTTTAATAGTCGCCAATGGCTTCTTTTAATTCATAAGTTTATATTTTGGTAAACAAAAAATATCATTTTAAATTTGACAAGAAAATATTCATGCTCAATGCAAAAAAAATTATATTTTTTTTGTTTTCCACCCAGTATTCGGAGCCTGTAGAGCTCCAATTAAATTCGGATCTCCGGATCACACAATACAGGGCTCATTTGGAGGTGGGTGCTCCCAATAGGATTTTGTCCATTTCCAGGGCTCGAACTCGAGACCTCTAGTTAAGGGTGAAGCAGTCTTCCACTGCACCACAATTCATGTTGGTAAAAAAAAAAGTAACTAGTTATTACTATTACTGATTAATAAATCTTTATATTATGTGTTTTTGAAAGTTTGTGATCGCAAACTTTTTTTATATAAAGAAATAAAGATACGTGAATTATTAATGTGACACTTTAGGATATTTCAATATGTTGTTTATAAACTATGATTTACTCAATTGGTAAGATTGTGTAACTGAGAAAGTTTTGATAGTTTTCACAACTTGTGAATTTTTCATGTTTATGAAATAAATACAACTTAAGAAATTCAAATTACATATACAAATAAAATTTTGTTATAAATTTATTGAATTAGTGGATTGTTCATTTACTTAATACATGAACTTCTTACATTTATGTATACATATTCCCTAGGTTCTATAAATCATTTTGGATAAGAATGTATCTATCAATTATGGCATTCAACATGTTGACTTTTGAAGTGATTTCTCAACCTATAAATAGGATTGTCATTCACCATTGAAATACACTTGAAGACATTAATAAGATAATCTTTAGATTCCACTCTCCATATATTTGGTCTATATTTCTTGTTCTATATTGCTCATATTTTATAAAACGTTATCAGTACGAACATACTCTAAAAGTTGGAGTAATTCACAAAAGAGTTGTAGCTGAAATACCTGTGACGGAACAAGTTCAGTTTTTTTCTTGTTATTCACTTGTTTGTAATTTTGTAAGTGGTTTCTCAAGGGAAAGAGAGTGGCTTGCAAATTATTATGTTAAAGACTAGTTGCGTTAGAATCAAAATCCAGATGACACAATCATGACTACTAAGATTATTACTTGAGGCATTAGGAGTTACAAATTTATATTTTCAGAAGTTTCTCCTATACTAATAATTTATTTTAGTGTAGATGTGCCACATAAAGAGGTAGAACATATTGGTTTGTTTTACTATAACAACTTATACATTAATTTATGATTATACTAACAATTCTTCGATTCAGAAAAATAATTAAAGAATAAAGAGGTAAATTTTCATGTTGATTTTCTCAGTGAAGTATGAGGAACTTATCTACATTTATAAACACTAAAGGTGACAAAACTCTCAAAGCCTTATTATGACTAAATTTGCTTCTAAAATTATTATTGACAGTGGTAATATATATATAAAGGCTTGAGCTTGAGTCCTATTATATTTTGGCCTACTATGCCATTGGCTAAAAAGTAAGATGCTGGATTCAAATTCCCTTTCACCAAGGGGTAAGGACATATATTTGAATTTCGATGTAGGCTCGAGTCTCATAAAATTATTGTTTGTGCCAAGCCTCATGAATGCTCTATCATTCTTGTAATGCCCCTATATCTGAGAAATTACTTTTCTATGTGAAATGCCCATTTTGCCCCATTCCTTAGCATTTTCAAACTTTGTTTGTGATGTGGAGATGGTTAACATGGTTTTCGATACGATCGGGTGTGATTTTAGCAATTTGAGGCATTGAGTGAGAGTTTTATTGAGATAGTTGACTTTGGTCAATATATTGAGATTCGAGTGTCAGATAGAAATTTTGTCAGTTCTGTTGCGTCTGAAAAGTCGAGTTGGTTTAGTAGAGTGTTGACTTAGAGCCCGGGACCTTAGTTTTTATTTTGAGAATTTAGGCTAAAAGTTGAGTTTTAGGCCTAAAAGGGATCTGGGAGGGTAATTTCATCATGATGGATTTTTTCTAGAAATTTGATGATTCCATTGAGTCTAGAATATCAATTTTAGTGGGTAGCATATAGATTTATTTTTATCGGACTACGAACAAATCTAGAAAGTGTGATTGGAGGATTGGATTTTGGCATCCCCAACTTTGTGTTCGCAGTGGCCAGGCTCGCGTTCGCGAAGGGTCCCCTCCCAATGTTTTGTGATCACGGTAGATTGCCCGCGTTCGCGATGGTTCGCTTTCTTCGGTCTCCACGTTCACGGCACCTTCTCCGAGTTTGCAATGATTCAGGATCCTGTGCTCTGCAATCGTGGGGTTAGTGGCCTGCGATCGCGATGTGTAATTAGGGCATAAACAGTGTAACTTTGGGAATTAAGCTCATTTTTTCATTTTCTCCATTCTTGCTCGGTTTGAAGCTTAGAGAGGCGATTTGGGAGAGGAATTTTTGGAGAAAATCATTTGGGTAAGTGTATTTAATCCATCCTTATTATTTTCTACCAATTTTACATTCTAAAATTATTCCAAAATCAAGATTTCAAATGGATTTTGGGGGGATTTTTCTTTCCAATTTCAAAATAAATGATTAGATGATTTCTAATCCGTTGGTTACTCAATTTTAATGGATTTTTCGAACTCCCCTTGTTATATAGAACATGATTTTTACATAAAATTTCAGATTTGTCCTTTTCGTTTACGAAGTGGTTTTTTGACGATATTTGACTCCGGTTCTAAAATCTTGCGATATGGATATCGTTGAACTCTTTTTGGTGAACTCTTTCCATTCTTGACAGTGGGTAATCATTTTGGAGTCAGTGTTTGAGTAGAGAGCTCCAGTTCGAGTGTTCGTGCAAAGTTTTGGTCTTCGAGGTATGTTTGACTATCCTTCTTTGAGACTGAGATTGGGTAATTAGTCATTCATATGTTATGGACTTTGGGATGGGGTCATTATGTGATTTTGGACTGTTAATTTTATTGTGATGCTCATGTGGGGCTTGATTATATTATATTTCCAGTGTGAGGGTTTTCTTGTGGGGGCCTTATTTGCTATCCTATTTGCTTTGAGAGCATGTGATTCAAGATTTGCTCGAGAAAGAGGCTTGTAGTACTATTTAACTTGTAATGCCTGCATGAATGGTTGAGTTAGGAGTTTTGATCACACTTGAGTACTGAAACACTTTTAAAAATGGTGAACTTACATTTCAATGTATCTCCTTCTTATTGCGATCTATTTTAGGGTGTATATCATGTTTAGGTTGAGTTTTGAGAACTTTGAACCTTATTTTACATGTTGAGTTGAATATTGCTTTCATGTCATATGTGTTTTGATGCATTCATCCTCATTCAGCATATCATTGATCTTGGGAAGTTGAGAAATGTGAAAATTCTTTTTGAGAAAGAAAATGTGGCACATTTTTATATCCTTGACCACGAGCTAGGTGGCAAGCTGATAAGTTATTGAACTATCCCTATGTGTTTACTTTACTCACGCCGTTCTATATAAATTGGCAGAACTAATGCCGAAATGGAACTTTTCTGTATGTAGATGGAAGAATTTCATAGTTTATTGCGTAAGTTTGATTAATTACTTATACTCAGTTGGTCAAACCTATATGTGGATTGTACTCACCCCTACTTCTCTCTCCCTTTTAATTGTAACACTCCTGAAGTTCCTAGCATAAACTAACTCTGAAATGATCTGAAAATTTCATCAGGCAAGGACCACGAGATCCACCACGGACAATACTCCTCTTCACGGTCCGTAGAGGGGAAGGGGTCGTATTGATGACATGATTCAGGGGAGGAGTTCACAAGAGGGACCATGGCTCATGGTGAGCACCACGGACCGTAGTCCTTTCCATGGAGTTGGCCCCTAAGACTTCTTAGCCTGAGATAGGGGTGTGCATCGGTCAGTTCAGTTCGGTTTTATGTATTATTGATTCGGTTTATCGACTTTTTAATTTTGAAATATGCTAAACCAATAACAAACCAATAAAATATTTTTTTTCATTTTTAATTTATCGATTTTGGTCCTTAACGGTCTAATTTTTTATCTAACCAATAAGAAAATACTCATAAAATAACTAAATGACTTCTCCAATAAAATGGCGCAACAAAACAATAATATAACTTTATAGAATACTCATAAAATAGAAATAATAGTGACTAACATGAAAACAACTCTACAAGTGCAACAAAAATAAAAGAACTAGGACAATAATGTGAATTGAAGGCTAAAGGAAAAAGATAGTAACCAATAAGGTATTGATATTAATATTTAATATTTATTTAGGAGTAAAGTAGTAAATTACTATAGTCTTAATGGGTTATCGATTTACCTAATAACCCAATATTAAAAATCAATATCGAACTAATAATCCTGTAATTGTTTTAATAAAAGCATTAAAAACTCAATAACTCAATAGCAATAACCCAATAACATTTTTTCGGTTCGGCTTATTAGTCGATTCGATTTTTGCACACCCCTAGTCTGAGGGATGACCACGATGGGCTCCACGGTCAATAGTGGCCATCACGGACCGTGGTGACCTCCATGAAGACAATCCCCCTTGGCCCAAACTCAACTCCACCACCATAACCCGTGGTAAGCTTCACTAACTGTGGTGGCCTTTCATTCGTGGCGAAGTGTCCTAATTGTCAACAAGTGAAAGTTGAGCATCAAAAATCGAGAGGTTTGGCTCAAGACATTGAGATTCCTACTTGTAAGTAGGAAGACTTGAATATGGACTTTGTTATTGGTCTGCCTTGTACTCGTAGGCAACATGATTCTATTTGGGTGATTGTTGACCGAATGACAAAGTCATCTCATTTCCTTTATGTTAAGACTTCATATTCAGCCGAGGACTATGCTAGATTGTATATCCAAGAATTGGTTGAGCTTCATGGTATTCCATTGTCTAATATTTTGGATCGAGGTACTCAGTTTACATCACAATTTTGGAGATCTTTTTAAAAGGGTGGGTCTTGGTACTCAATTGAAGCTTAGTATGACTTTTCACACACAAACGGATGGTCAGGCAGAGTGTACCATTCATACATTAGAGGATATGTTGAGAGCATGTGTGATTGATTTTAAAGGAAATTGGGAATCATTTGTTATTGATAGAGTTTGCTTATAATAACAGTTATCACTCTAGCATTGAGATGGCTCCATTTGAGGCTTCGTATAGTAGGCGATGCAGATCCCCTATCGGTTGGTTCGAGGCTGGGGAAGTGACTTAAATAGGACCCAATTTCGTATTTGAGTCCATGGAGAAGGTTATACTCATTAGAGAAAGATTGAAAATAGCCCAAAGCCGACAAAAGTCCTATTCAAATATAAGAAAAAGAGATCTTGAATTTGAGGTTCATGATTGGGTTTACTTGAAAATTTCACCCATAAAGGGTGTGATGCATTTTGGTAATAAAGGGAAGTTATGTCCCCACTATATTGGCTCATATCAAATTTTGAGGCGGATTGGTAAGGTGGCTTATGAGTTGTATTTGCCTTCTGACTTGGCATCGGTGCATCCGGTGTTCCATGTATCTTTGTTGAGGAAGTTTATTGGAGATCCTAGCTCCATTGTGCCATTGGAAAGAATTGAGGTTAAACAGAGTCTTTATATGAAGAGGTTCCAATTGAGATCTTAGACCAACAAGTTAGAAAGTTGAGAAATAAAAAAATAGCTTCATTTAAAGTATTGTGGAGGAATCAAGAGGTTGAGAGTGCTACATGGGAAGCCGAAGCAGCTATGATGTCCCAATATCCTCATCTTTTTCCTTCCATGCCTAGTTGAGGTATTTAGTTCCTTCGTGATCCAACCAGCCCAAATTATGTGTTTCAGTTATTCTCATGCTGTCATATGCATTGATGTTCATAAAATGAGTTTTAAAGTCATGTTTTAGCTTGAGATTAAAGATATCATGTTTATGCATCATCGAGACATTTTGCATTCATGTTGGGATGTTATATTTTTTTTCTTTTCTATTCATGCTAGCTTGAGTCCCATTCGAGGATGAGTGTTCCCAATAGGGAGATATTGTAAGACCTCAAAAGTTAGAAAGATGGAAAATGAGGAACAAAAGATAAAATTCTAGAAAATGTAGGTGTTGGGCACCAAATGGACTTCACGAGACCCACTATGGGCCGTGAAGAAGACCATAGGCCATGAAGGGACACCATGGTCCATGCCTGGGCAAATGGTTCCCAGAGGTGAGGACCATGTGAGGCCATCATTAGATGCAGTGCGGACCACGGTCCGTAATGGCCCCCATTGTGACCATCTCCTGCAGGCCCTTATCAGGACCATCTTTACGACCAATATTCATGGACCGTATTGTCCTTCACGTACCGTGAGGGTCTCCTTAGAGGAACACCTAAAATTATCCCTACAACCCCCAAGATTTCAAGACCAAGTCTACCACAACGGAAGACTACCACGGGCCATGATGTCCATAACGGGCTATGGTTGGTATCGTGGTGGGAAACCTTCCAGAACCCCTTCAGAAATGCTAATTCCCTCACCAAGGAGGGGGACCGCAGACCGTAGTACTCATAACGGTTTGTGGTGAGGGCCCATTTTAGGTTTCGGGTTAAGATTTAATGAGGGTTATTTTAGTCTTCTCCCTATATTTTATTAATGAATGTGGACGGTTTTTGAGATTAGATTCTTAACTATTAACTACCCTAAAGTCTCCTAACCCTCCGATTCTCTCCATAATTTCCAAAATCATAAAACCTTCTCTTCCAAGTTTTCTCTCAAGGTCTTCTTCTCCCTCAAGCAATTCAAAAGGGTTCTTCAAGGTCAAGCTTTCATCCTCTTCAATTTAGGGTTCATCAAGGTCAAGGTATGTGGAACTTCATCCATGGGTACCTTTCACCCATGGAATCCCAAAGATTTCTTCTCAATTTCTCTTATGATTTCTTCATTTAAAAGCCCTAATTACATGATTTTCATTAGGTCTTCTCAATTATGACATTCTTCAATATTACTAGCCTAAATGTGCATAATTTACATCATATTGCATGATTTCAAGTTGAATTTCAATGACCCGGGCTATATACTAGTTTCAAGTATGATTTATGAGATATGATCATGATTTTCAAGTCATATTCTATGAAAGATTTATGAATAAGTTAAAGATGCTTTATGCAAAGAAATTTATTAATGATGATTCTATGATGTTTCAAGCAAGTTAATGATAGGGCAAGTTAAGTACCTAAAGATGTTTATGATCAAAGATATGTAATGATGGAAGGTCTACACCCATATTGCATAAGTTATATGATAGATGAGCTAATCATATGCTTTAACTATGATGATATTTGATGAGTTATTCCTATGATGTTTGATAAAGATGGTTTTATATTAGTTATTATCTTTCCCTATGATGTTTATGATCAAGTTTTATGAGTTTCGTTGGGATAATGACTAACCATTGAGAGAACTTTTAGGTGAGGTTCATTCCAGTAACGCAATTAGTTACCCAAGAAAATCCTATTAGCAACCTTTAGTCCCAAGCTACGTTATCCGCGTAGGTTCAAATAAGACACTATGGTGAAGCTAGTGGATCAACACAGCCCAGTTAAAGAGTTACTTAATAAAGTATGCCCTGGAAAGGTAGCCTCTCCCGTCTCGATGTAGGAGTCATTGGATTTCATGTATTAGTCGCATGGTCTTATATGTCAGTTAAAGGTCCTATCCCACATAGTTTTAGTTGAGTTATGAGTTCTTGTGATGATTATGAGATTCTTTTGATGCATTGACCAATGAGATAAATATTTTAATATTTTCATGACTTTATACATGTTCTAAAGATATTGGCCTTGCATTCCATTATTCATATTGATTATTTCCTATGTTTATCGTTCATGCATATTCTCACATATTTAGTGCATTCTATACAATAATGGATACTTTTTATCGATATTATATCATAATGTAGGGACTGAAGATCACATTCATCCTCCTCCAGCTCGTAGCTAGAGTTTACTATTAGCTTCTTATTGGTGAGTCCTCACAATTCCAAGACATGATATTTATTTCTTATCTTGATAATTTTTACTTCTATGTTGTCTATTGGGTGAGTTGAAAGATTGTCTTACGCCCCCATCTAGTAGTATAGGCATGTTAAATAGAAAAGAGTCTACATCGTAGTTTCTCATTTTGAGACTTACATTCTATTTGAGATTTTGCTTCTATATCTTTATTTAGATTTATTGCTTAATTTTCTTATGTATGCTCATGAATATTATGCTAAGAGGCTTGATTGGAGTCTTTTGGAATTCTAATCTCTGTATTACGACCAGTCTCTAGGTTGGGTCATGACAACTACGGACCGCACTTCTCTTCACGGTTCGTGAAAGGGGGATTGCATAGAGGTCAATGACCATGACTTATGGTAAGCACCACTAACCGTAGTCCCTTCCATGAAGTTGACCCTCAAGACTCCTTAGTCTAAGGGACGACTATGATGGACTCCACGATCTGTAGTGGCCATCACAAATCATGGTGATCTCCGTGGGGCCGACCCCTTTTGACCTAAACTCAACTACACCACCACAACCATCACCAAGACTCGTGGTGAGCTTCACAGGCCATGGTGGCCTTCTGTGAAGGTGCCCCACTCAGATTTAATGAAGCGCATTCTGGTCTTTTCCCACCTTTTTCAAATTGAAACCGACACATTCATGGACCAAAAATCAGTCCCTTAAATTACCCAATAAGGTTTTCCTCTCATTCACACTTAGAACTTGTGATAGAAGAGATTGGAGATAAGAAACAAAGCTAGGGTTCAAGGGTTTTCAAATGATTCCTTCAAGTATCGATTGTTCCTTTAATTTTCAGGTATGTAAGGCTAACCATATTGTGGATTGAGTTCGTCCACATGCCCTACATATTCATTTATTCAAGTTGAGTTGAGTTTTGAAATTCCATGAATTGAGTTCTTAAAATTATTTATAATTCCTATTGAGTTTTGAATATAAATTCCATTGTGTTCTTGTATATATTGTAATATCCTTTGATGAGTTTCTTGAGTTGGGTCTATTTGAGAGTATGGATTTGTGTGTGCATTCACATGAACCCTAATTGAGATTTCATTTGTATTTTATGCATTGATGGAGTTTTTTTCTAGAATTATTGGTGAAAATTTTGCATTAATTATGTTGTGTACTATTTTGAGTTTAAAGAATGATTATTTTTATCTTTGGCTGAGAAAGAGTTTGAGAATGAGCTAAGTTTGAGAGGTTTTTCATTTAATATTTTGAGTATGAGTATTTTGTGTAGAAATGAGTTGAGCATTATTACATTAAAACATTTATTTTGAGGTTGAGTTGAGGAGTTAAATTATTCTTTAAATATATTCTTTGAGTTGAGATGAGTTGAGTTTTGAGCTAAGTCCAAAAGAGACTAAATGAGTTAATTGAGTATTTTATTCACTATATGAGCATAATAAAGTATTTTGAGAACCAATTTAGATAAGAGTAGAGGAAACCCAAACCACATAAACAACGTAGCTAGAGTAGGAGAGGGGCTATGCCTCTCTAAGTTCCAAAATGATGGACTTTGATTGATTTTGGATCCAGTGAGTTTGAGTGTTGTATCATCACTAGCTCATAAGCGATGCTTGTCAGTTAGAGAAACTCCCCAAGAGTAAAATATCATATTTTTATATATTGAGTTGCATCTCTTATTGCATATCATTTAAGGCATTCATACTATTTTACTTCATGCTTTATTGACTGAGTCATTTCAGAGTGATTCCCTTGAGTTGAGTTGCACTAGGTTGAGTATTGTTGATTGTGTTCCTTCTCAGTTATTTTACATACTCTTACATTCCATGTACTAATGCCTTTTGGCCTGCATCATTTCATGATGTAGATACAGGTTCTAGAGATCATCCATGGGCACTCTGTTGAATATCTTTTCATTACTGATAGTGGTGAGACATCCTTGCTCCCGGATAAATCGCATTTATTCAATTATTGATTTTGAGTATTTCTTTTTAAGGTAGTTGTGGGCTTGACTCGGCACCTTCTTGACAGATGTTAGAGGCTTCTTAGACATAAATTGAGTAGAGGGGAGTTGATGTCTCTTCCGAGTCTGTTTTGAAATTATATTTTTATGAAATGAGCTTTACTTATATAACAGTGTTTATTTGGAATATTGTTTCTTCAAGTATTGATTTGATAGCCCACCTAAGTGATTCTTTTGAGTTATATTTAGTCTTCTGTTGAGTGATTGCATTAATGATCAGACCGAGTGGTATGCTTGGGGCCAGCAATGGTCTCCGAGTATCGGCTACACCTAAGGTACCCTTTTGGTGTGTGATATTAATGCAGATCCTCGTTAGGGGTATCCTGCGCAATAACTAATTTCTCTAGCGGATAGCGTATTATCATATTAGTAGTGAGATCCTGTGATCCAGATCACCTCTAGTTCTATCTTTTACTTTTAGTTTTTACTATTATTCAAAGACTTATGATGTATATAAGATTCGTGTGTTGTATTAGATGCTCTTTTTACTTACGACATCAGGTTTGAGGATACTTTTTTTCCCCTTCTTATTATTTATATTGTGGCCTGACTTTCCCTTTGGGAGTCTCGTATGAGTTTTACTATTAGGCTTTCACATTTGGTTGGGTGTTGAGATATATGCCATCATGACTTTGATTTTTGGGTTGTGATAAATTGGTATCAGAGTACTAGATTACCAGTCTCATAAGTTAATGAGCAAGGTGTCTAGTAGAGTCTTACGGATCGGTACGTAGACGTCCATACTTATTTTCAAGAGGCTACAAGATACTTAATAGAAGAAATTCCTTCCTCTGATTTTTTTCGTGCGATTTATTCATATAAAGTGTTGTATACTTCTAATCTATTCCTTCTACAGAGATGGTAAGGACTAGAGCTAGAGTCACTAAAGACGAGGCTTCACTAGCTACCCAAGTGCCAGTTCGTGGGCGAGGTAGAGGATATGATGGGGTTAGTGGTCGATCACGAGTGAGAGGAGCAACACCTACTTGAGGATGATCTAGGGAGCCATCTCCAGATCCTATATATGAGCATGAAGATTATTTTGAGCAGCAGATTGAGGAGCCAGCCCATCCTCCTATGGTTCCCAACAATGCTTCGATGCTTTAGGAGCTACTTGTCTGATTATTATCTAGATTGGATGGTGGCCCTACTCTTGGTTTTCTTCCGAGTACTTGAGGCTCTCCTATTACATTTGATGATACACCGCCACTTCCGGGGCCTAGTGTGAGATTTTAGACTCTTAGTTCTTTTTTGGTTCCCTCTATATTACCTCCAAGATTTGTATGTCAGTTTCTGCTAGTGCTTCCATGTTAGTGTCTAAGTAGAAGAGTTTTGAGAGGTTTATTCGATTGGCACCTCCCAGATTTGATGGTACTACCGGAGAGAAGGCCTATGATTTTTTAACTTAGTGCCAGGATAGTGTGTTCAACTTGGGTATTCTCGAGGCATATGGAATAGCTTAGACTTCATACCAGTTTGCAAGAGTGTCCAAGGAAAGGTGGAGATAAGTTATTTTTCATAGACCTGCTGGTTCTCCTATGATGAGTTGAGAGAAATTTACTATTCCTTGAGAGGTTCATGCCTTATAGCCTCCATGATCAGCACAATGAGTTCAACAGATTAGAGCAGGGCTCCCATCAATATCAGATTATGAGGCTCCTTTTTATGAGTTGTCTCATTATGCTATGTCTAGTATTCCTATAGAGTTTGAGTGGATCCATAAGTTGGTGAAAGGGTTCATCGGTTATCTTCAGGAGGCTACAACCTCTCTTGTGTTACCGAGTGGTACATTTCAGAGTATTATTTATAATTTCAGGATGATTGAGAATATTTGACATGCTAGATAGGGCAAGGCCAAGAGGTTCTATCGAAAGGGTTAGTTTAGCAGTTATTCATCCATAGGTAGGGAGTATTTAGGTCCAGACACCCAGGGTTACTAGGGCAGGCCAGTACATGCAGCGATTCAAGGCACAGATAGTACTGGTGGATCCAGATTAGTTCAGGCTAGTTATGGTGGTTCTTCAGGCTCTGGAGGATATATTAACACTTTTAGTTATCCTCTACGAGATTCGGGTCCTCGAGGCTATTTTGTTTATGAGGAGTTTGGGCATAAGGAAAATGATTTCCCAAATGTGCTTCTTCCACTATTCAGCCCAGGACACCGACTGTTAAATTTACACCTGCCACAGTTGTTTGGGGTACTTCATAGAGTGCTAGAGATGGCACCCAGGGTGCCAAAGGTGAAGCTTGAAGTGGTGCTCGTGGTGGTTCACAGGATAGTGGTGTCCGTAGACTATGATATGCTATACCGGGTAGATCTGAGGTAGAGGTCTTTGATGCAGTAATTATCATTCTGCTTTAGTATTATCTGATCCAGAGTCTACCTACTTTTATGTGTCGACCTATTTTGATATGGGCATTGATTATGTATGTGAGCCTCTTGCTGCGCTTATTAGTGTTTCTTCCTCAGTAGGTGAATCTTTAATAGTGGATCGGTTTACTATGGGGTGTGTAGTGATATTTTCAGGTAAGACTCGAGTAAGCTTGATTTTATTAGATATTTTTGATTTTGATGTGATATTGGGTATGGACTGATTATCTCTCTATCATGTAATTCTAGATTATTATTCCAAGATTGTGACCATAGCTTATCCCGGGTTACCTTGTTTAGTATGGAGGGATAATTCGAGGTTGTATCGAAAAGATGTGATATTTTATATTCGTTCTCTCTGTATGATGGATAAAGGTTGCTTGTCTATTTTGGATCTTATGTGTGATCTTACTAAGGAGTTATCCTTTAAAGACAACAAGGGTGGTAAAAGAGTTTATGGATGTATTTATAATAGACCTTTTAGGTGTTTCTCCACACTGTGATATCGATTTTGTGATTAATTTGGATTCAGGCACCAACCCCATTTCTATCTCTCCTTATTGGATAGCTCTGGCATAATTAAAAGAGTTGAAGGAATAAATAGAGGACTTATTGAAGAAGTGATTTATTCAGCCTAGTGTATCACCGTGGGGTGCACTGGTCTTGTTTGTGAAGATGAATGATGGTACTATGAGGATGTGTATTGATTATCGATAATTGAACAAAGTTTCAATCAAGAACAAGTATCCTCTTTCACGCATTGATAATTTATTTGATTAGCTCCAGCGTGCATCAGTGTTCTCTAAGATCAACTTGAGATTGGTTTACCATCAGTTGAGAGTTTGAGAATCAAATATCCTGAAGACTTCTTTCAGGACTTGTTATGGGCATTATGAGCTTGTGATTATGTCCTTTGGGCTGACTAATGCCCCGACTGCTTTTATGGAGTTGATGAACTGAGTATTTTGGCCTTATTTGGACTCCTTAGTAATGGTATTTATCGATGATATCTTGGTTTATTCCAAGAATGAGGCCGACCATGATAGTCACTTGAGGGTCGGTCGTACTACAGAGTTTGAGAGAGGAGAAATTGGATGTAAATTCCTCAATGTGAGTTTTGTTTTAAGTCCATGGCATTCTTGGGTCATGTGGTGACCAAGGATGGTATAATGGTTGATTCGGCCAAGATTGCAACAGTTCGTGATTGGGTTAGGCCTACTTCAATTACAGAGATTTAA
This sequence comes from Solanum dulcamara, assembly GCF_947179165.1. Classification (NCBI taxonomy): domain Eukaryota; kingdom Viridiplantae; phylum Streptophyta; class Magnoliopsida; order Solanales; family Solanaceae; genus Solanum; species Solanum dulcamara. The sequence continues at coordinate 34,133,774 of NC_077240.1, read as the reverse complement.
AGCTTTATTAGGTTAGCAGGTGTTGCTTCCAAATGCACACGCAAGTGTACGTGATCTCAAAAATAATATAGTGGCCTTTAATAAGAGCCAGAGGTCGAATCCACAGGGAAATTGAATTAGGCGTAGTTAACTTTTCAAAGAATCAAATTATGTGAGTATGTTTCAAGAGTTGAGTTCATTTATGTCTTCAAAATAATTATGTCAGAGACGAGATGAGAACTTAATTTAATGGTATTTGAGAAAATTTATCAATTTAGAGAAGAGTCCCTGGGTTGTAGCATTTATAGATTTCCAGTTTATCTTCTTTATTCTTTCTCCAATGGGTTTTCAATTACTGATTTACAAGGTTGACTTTACAATTATGGTCTTCCAATCTCTAATTTCCTACCTTTGTTGACAACTTAACAACATCGTTGAGTGGGGATAAGAATGAACCAACAAAAATGCATTAATATCATCATCATGTTTAATAACCAAACATGGTGTGTAGATATGTGTCACATCCATTTCACACTCAAATTATTCTAGGCTATTCTAGAACAAACATGCTCCTTATATGCTAGTGTTCTATCCTCTTTCCGTCTTTCGAGTTCCGAGTGGACAATAAATTTGTTTTAATGATGATCAAGAATTAGAACAATAAAAATAAGAATATAAGAGTAATCATATATAAAAAACCATTTTCAACCAAAGAAAGCAAGATTTAAACCTCCATCTTATGGCTACAATCCAAGAATAAGGGAATTTAGCCACTCATAGTTTGTGACATACTTACATAAATCATTTGTAACATAAACTTGAATTCAAGATGAAAATAAAGGAGAAAATATCACCAAAACTAGGGTTTTCTTCGTCTTCTCCAGCTCTCCTCCGACAATGTGCAGTGCTCCTTTTAGAATATGCAAAAGTGCTAATTATAGTGCTAGAAAACCGTTGGTAAAGCAAGCGCACTGAAGTCCGCGATGTGTATTTGGGTGATTCCAATACAACATTTCATTTTCCTATTTTTGGGATAAATTTAGCTTACCCATGTCCAAGGTCCGTGATGCGGACCACACTGCCTCGCTAAATAATTTCACGCTTCAGTTTTTGATCAACACATTTCCAAGGTCCGCGACGTGGACTTATCACGGACCACACTGCCTCGTGAAATAATTTTATTTCTTCGTTGTTGATTCTTTATGGCCAATTTTGCGGGCGTGAACTACACTATTTTGGATAATACATTCCATGTTTTGGAATAAAAACTATAGGTCCTTATTCCATGATGTCGATTTATTTTGTTGTAGTGTATTTTTGTCGCCTTGTGATTTTATTTCTCCCTTGAGTTCTAATGTACATTTGTACTCAATTAGACTTGACAGTTTCTAATCATGTTATTTAGTTACAACAATACAAAATATGCACAATATGAACTCAATTTTAGGAATTTGTTTTCAAATCTAGCAATAATTTATGGGTTTTAGTTGCTATTGGGCACGTAAATGTGCCCAAGATTAGCAGGCTATTATCATTGGTTTGTTCAGAGTTTTTCTTCTATTGTAGATCCATTGACTAAGTTAACTCAAACGACCATGGCATTTCAGTGGATCAATGAGTGTCAGGTGAGCTTTAAAAAGCTCAAGGAGTTATTAACCTCAACATCTATTCTAGCATTACCCGAGAAGGGTGTGGATTTCACAATATTTTGTGATACTTTGGGTGTTGGTTTGGGTGGTGTATTGATGCAGAATGGGATAGTTATAACTTATGCATCTCAACAACTAAAAGTGCATGAGAAGAACTATGCTACTCACGACTTGGACTTAGTAGCGGTGGTATTTGTTTTAAAGTTGTGGAGACACTATCTCTATGGTGTGCATTGTAAGGTCTTTACCAATCATTGTAGCCTTAAGTATATATTTTCTCAACTAAATTTGAACTGAGGCAGCGAAGGTGGTTGGAGCTATTGAAAGACTTTGACATCACCATCATTTATCATTTGGGAAAAGCTAATATGGTAGTAGATGCCTTGAGTTGAACACACCTAGTATGGGTAGTATAGCCTGTCTTAAGGTAGAGGAGAGACCATTGACTTTGGAGGTTCAGTCATTGGCTAGACAATTGGTGTAATGACCCTGAAAGTCATTTTTGAAATTTTTTATGAAATGACCATTTTACCCCTCTCGATAGTTGAATCGAGTCATTTCTAATCTATGCTGGGGTTGGTTTTGGAAAATTCTTTCAAAAGATGAAGTTTTGGAAGTGTTTGAGTTTTAAAGGCTTAAAGTGTTCAAAACAGGTATTTGGGACCAACCAGAGCTACAAGTCTCGGAATGGAATCCTATCGATTCCAGTAGCTTCGAGATGTGGAATTTGGTCTAGGAGAGTTGGCAGAATTAGATTTGGGGTTGTAACGAAGATTTGAGGTCTCGAGTTGGTAATTTTTGAAATTTTGATCATAGAGTTGACTTTAATCAATATTTGGAGATTCAATGCTCGAAATTGAATTTTGACTACTTCATTGGATTCGAGGGATGATTTTAGATCTAGGGTGCACTTTTGTGCTTCGCATTCGCGGACCTTCTTGACCGCGTTCGCGAAGGGTTTGTTGCTTGACCTTCACTTTCGCAGAGGGGTCATTGTGTTCGCGAAGGGTAGAGGCTTGTGACCTTCAGGTTCATGGAGCTATGTCCTCGGTCATGAAGAGTCCAATGACCCTTCATCGCGTTTGCAGGGTTAATGAGCCGCGATTGCAAAGGGTATTTTTCCCTGAACAGTATCTTTCTTCTAAATATGGGAATTAGGTTTATTTCACCATTTTTAGGGGATGTTAGAACTCGGAAAGGTGATTTTGAACGATATTTTTCAAGGTTTTCTAGTGGGTAAACTTCTATGATCCTAACTTTCAATTACCCATTGTTTATATCATGATTTTGTGTTGTAATTTACAAATTTGAACCCCAAATTTTGGGATTTTTTAAGAACTCTCGAGTTTTCTTAAATTGATGATTCCAACCTCATTTTAACTCCAAATTCAAAATAGTTTTTGCCAATAGATTCCTTATACTTCAAGGACCATTTTCATATAAAAATTTTCAGATTGGGTCTTCGTTTTTGGAATTAGGTTTTTGGGTTGATTTTGGCCAGAATTTCAGAAACTATGATTTTGGTGTCATTAGCTTCATAATTTGATTAAAAATTTATATTTGATTAGATTTTTATGATTCATAGCATCGATGGAAGGGAAAGATTCAAGTTCCGGAGTAGTTGGGTGTGGTATCGAGGCAACTAAAACTCTAAACCTTAGTAAGATTTTTAGAATGTGTTTTCTTGTTACATGTTATGTGATTTGATTGAATTAGGTATTGGGATGATCACCAATCATGAAAACACTTGAAATTGAGCATTCAGAGCTATATAGATTGAGAATTAACCTAATGAATCGAGTTATTTGAACTATTTGACTTAGTTGACTCATTGTGAGGTTTTTATTGTGTAATTGTTATATGATTTGCATATGGTATTGGACTTCATTCCTTCCCATCGATTGCATGAATATTCTCATTTGCATTTGGGTTTATGCATATCATTGAGGTTCCAATTGATGAATTCGCCGATGTGAAACATTTCTGGCTAAGTAATAATGAAAGAGAAAAACAAAAATGGATTCGAGGGACGTGCCATGCACCATAGTTGTTATATTATTGTATCGAGGGACGTGCCATGTGTCATGGTTGTTATATTATTACATTGAGGGATGTGCCACACATCGTATTTATTATATTATTGTATCGAAGGATGTTCCATGCAGCATGGTTGTTATATTTTTCCATACGTGGACGTGCCATGCATCATGGTTGTTATTTTAGCACCACATTGGGTATTCATCACATTGCATTGTATTGCATTGATTTGACTATTTGAGTATTTGCCCTTTCCTTGTGTGCTATTGAGACTGTAATACGTATGATTTTGATACTTTCCATTTGGATTTGAGGAGACATATCTTACTTATGTTCTCTATGAGTTATATCTGCATATAGAATGTTAGATTGGGTTTTTATGCTTGCAGGTCGTAGTTAAGGAGGTTCAGATGGTGTGTCAGGAGTACTTGTTCTATTTAACTTTACATGCATTTATTGTATTACTTGCTAAGTACCATGTTATTTGGTACTCATCCCTAGTTATCTACACATGTGTAGGTTCTGAGCCCGGACTGTGATCCAGACTTCTCCTTTCTTCATCTGTGGCTTTTGGAGTTACTTGAGAGGTAGCTATTGATGCCTGCAATCTCTCTTGTTTCTCTTTACATGATTTGTTCCATTTGAGAGACAAACACATTTTGATACTTATATTTATTTTGTTTCTTCTATAGTAGAGGCTTGTACATGTGACAACCAATCCTTTGGAGGTTTTATAAATGATGAAGACTTCGGCATTTTTGTATATATCTATCTACTTATACTATTTTCACTTTATTCACTTTATTTGGGATTTGGGCTGACTTATCTCGGTGGGTTGAGATGAGGGTAATCACACCCAGATTCAGATCGTGAAAGTTGGTCCCACTTGATATTTGTACACCTCATAGCATTTTGACCTTTGTGGAGGCTAGGGCTACCTTAATGGTTCAAATTTGTGCCTATTAGTTTGATGATGACAAGTTGAGTACTATTCAGGTCAAAGTATTGACAAGTGAAGCTAAGTCGGCTTTCCTTAATCCCGAGAGAGTTTTGAGGATTAGCGGTCATATTTGTGTGCCAATGATTGGTGATTGGGTATGTATGATATTGGAGAAGGCTCATTCTTCTAAGTATTCTATTCATTGGGAGTGGAAAAGATATTTCATGACTTGAAACAACACTATTGGTGGTGTGGCATGAAGAGAGATATTGTTGATTTTGAGGCTAAGTATTAAAATTACCAACAAGTGAAGTATGAGCATTAAAATTCGGGTAGTTCTATGTAAAGGATGCCCATTCCCGAGTGAAAATGGAAGCACATTACTATGGACTTTGTGTCGGAGTTGCCCCTAACTTTGGGTAAGTATGATTCAGTTTGGGTGATTTTAGATCAATTGACCAAATTGGCTTATTTCATTATGGTGAAAACTAGCTATAATGCGGACTAGTTAGCTAGGATCTACATCAGTGAGATCATTCAATTGCATGGAGTGCCCATTTCTATTGTGTCTGATAGAGGTACGTAGTCTACCTCTCAATTTTGGAGTTCTATGTAGGAGAATATGGGTACTAAGCTTGAGTTGAGCACAACTTTTCATCCTCAGACCGATGGTCAGGTAAAACGGACTATTCAGGTACTTAAGGACATGCTCCGAGCTTGTGGCATGGACTTTGGTGGTCATTAGGACAAGTCTCTTCCTCTTGCGTAGTTTTCACATAACAACAATTATCATTCAAGCATCCAGATGACACCGTTTGAGACATTGTATGGAGGAGGTGTAGATCTTTCATGGGATGTTTTGATTCTATTGGGGTATGACCTTGTGGTACCAATTTGTTGAGAAATGTCATGAATAGGGTGAAGTTGATTCAGTAACGCCTTATGTTTTCCCAAAGTAGGCAGAAGAGAGGATTGGTGTGTTTGTGATGTGTCCTTTGCTATTGGTGAGCGGATATTTCTCAAGCTGTCACCCACTAAGGTTGTGAAGAGGTTTGGGAGGAAAGGAAATCTTACTTTGAGGTTTATTGTCCCTTTTGAGATTTTTGGAGAAGTATGGGAAGTGGCCTATAAATTGGCCTTGCCTCCAAAGCTTTCATTTGTTCATCCTGTGTTTCATATATCGATGCTTAAGAGATACCGATATGATAAATCTAATGTGATTTAATGGGACTCGGTTGCTTTGGATCATGACTTGTCATTTGAGAAGGAGTCAGTTGCTATCTTGGATAGGTAGACTAGACAATTGAGATCAAAGAATATTAATTCAGTGAAGGTCCAGTGAAGGCACCGGCCTGTTAAGGAGATTACATCGGAGCTGGAGTCCGACATGTATTGTAGATACCCTCATCTTTTCACCCATACAGGTACTTTACTTTACTTTTCATTCGAGGAAGAACGTGTGTTTTAGTAGTGGATGATGTAATGCCCATATTCTTGAGAGATTATTTTTCTATATGAAATAACCAGTTTTTCCTTTCCCTTAGCCTTTTCATACTTTGTTTGTGATGTGGGGATGGTTGGCACAGTTCTCGATGTGATCGAGTGTGATTTTAGAGATTTGAGGCATTAAGTGAGAGTTTTATTTAGATAATTGACTTTGATCAACATATTCAGATTTGTACATCAAAAAAAATTGTATCAGTTTCGTTGCATCAGAAACATTGAGTTTGATTTAGTAGAGTATTGACTTAGAGCCTCGGGACCTTAGTTTTTATTTTGAGAATTTTGGCTAAAAGTTGAGTTTAATGCCTAAAAGGGGTCCGGGGGATAATTTCATCATAATTACCTTTTTCGGAAATTTGATGATTCCATTGAGTCTAGAATATTAATTTTAGTTGGGTAGCATACCCGATTTATTTTTATCATGATCCACACGAATTCTGAAGGTGTGATCAGAGGATTGGATTTTGGAGTAGTTAATGATTTTGGTGCAGGGGTGTCCCCTTCTTCATGTTCGTGATAGTCAGGCCTGTGTTCACAAAGATTCCCATCCCAATGCTTTGTGATCGCTGAAGATTGCTCGCATTTGCAATGGTTCGCGACACCTTCTTCCCATTAGATAGTTTGGGATCTAGTGCTCCACGATCGCGGGGTTAGTAGCCTGCGATCGCGATGCGTAATTAAGGCATGAACAATGTAACTTCGGGAATTAGTCCCATATTTTCATTTCCACCATTTTCGCTTGGTTTGAAGCTTAGGGAGAGGAATTTTCAAATAAAATCATTTAGGTAAGTGCTTTAATCCATCCTTATTATTTTCTACAAATTTTAAATTCTAAAATCATTCCAAAATCAAGATTTCAAATGAGTTTTTGGGGAGTTTTCTTTCTAATTTCAAAATAAATCATTTAATAATTCTAATCTATTTTTATCTAATTTTAATGGGTTTTTCAATCACGGACTCCCTTTGATATGCAGAACATGATTTTCAAATAAAATTTCATATTTTCTCTTTTCGTTTTTGAAGTGGTTTTTGGATGATTTTGAACCTGTTTCTAAAACTTTGCAATATAGGTATCGTTAGACTCATTTTGATGAATTCTTTTCATTCTTGATAATGGATAATTATTTCGGAGTCGATGTTTAAGTATAGAGCTCTAGTTCGATTATTCGTGTGAAGTTTCGGCCTTTGAGTTAGGTTTGGCTATCATTCGTTGAGACTGGGATTGGGTATTTAGTCATTCTATGTTACAAACTTTGCGATGGGGTCGCAATGTTATTTGAGATTGTTAATTTTATTGTGATGCCTGTGTGGGGGCTTGATTATACTATGTTTCCCATGTGGGAGTTTATTTGTGTTGTTCATCCCATGTGGGGGCCTTATTTTCTATCTTATTTTCTTAGAGAGCATGTGATTCATGATTTGCCTGTGAGAGAGGCTTGTAATACTATTTGACTTATAATGACCGAATGAGGGATTTAGTTGGGGGTTTTGATCACACATTAGTACTGAAACGCTTTCAAAAAGGGTGAACTTACATTTCAATGTATCTCTTTTCCATTGCTATCATTTGAGGGTGCATATCATGTTTAGGTTGAATTTTGAGAAGTTTGAACCTTATTTTACATGTTGATTTGAATATCACCTCTATGTCATATATGTTGTGATGCATTCATCCTCATTCAACATATCATTGATCTTGGGAAGTTGAGAAATATGGAAATTCTTTTTGAGAAAGAAAATGTCGCACCTTTTTATATCCTTGACCACAAGCTACGTGGCAAGTTGATGAGATATTGAGATTGTAATTTGGTATATAGACTACGATTCCGCCATAGGTCTTTGTCAAGAAGCCTTACCTCAATAGACGACTGGTTGTGTGACAACCTTGATTCCACCTTACCACCACATCATTGCATTATCTCATTGGATTGCATTGCATTGCATTGCTCTTTGGATTGTTTGACTTTATCTTCTCATATGTGATATTGAATTTTTCCTATGTGTATACTTTACTCAAGCCGTTCTATATAAATTGGCGCCACTGATGCCGAAATAGGACTTTTCTGTATGCATGTGAAAGCATTCCTTAGTTTATTGCATAAGTTTGATTAATTGCTTCTATTAAGTCGATCAAACCTACTAAGTACATGTGCATTGTACTCACCCCTATTTCTGTGTCCTTTTTGATGCAAATCATAGTCAGGATATCCCGCGAGCAGCTGATATCTCTAGTGGATAGCGCATTATCAGATTAGTGGTGACATGTAACCCCCCATGTTATCCTAACCTAAATTAGGCTCGATGACTTTGAGAAAGATTGAGAAAAGAACTGATTTTGAGGACCGCAAGTGTCCTCTACAATTTGTAGAGGGTTCTATGAGTCATAGGGACAACTCGTAGATCCTTCCCGCACTTAGTGAAATTTTGAATCCTTGAAACCCTTGCTACGAGTAACCTTATGAGTCGTAATGGTTTCTATGAGTCATAGAAATGACTCATAGAAGCACCGAATACTTAAACAAATTTTAGAGCTCAAATGTTACTCTAACAAGTGGAGTTGATGAGTCATAGAAATAACCCGTAGAGAAACTTCAGAGACTCAAAATTTCCAAATTCGAAGAAACTTGTAAGATTTTAGTCTACGGCTCATCGAGTCGTTGACAACTCGTAGAACTGACGACTTATAGACGACTAATTTCAATAGACAATTCGTAGAATCTTCTACAAGTCCTAATGACGACTTATAGACGACTAATTTCAGGTTTTAAAGAGGGGATTCGTGTCTTTTCCCACCCATCCCAAATAAAAACCCTGATGTTTTAAGACTAAATTAAGTCCCTTATCAGCACCTAGTACGCATAATACTCTCATCAACACTTAGATTATTTGAGATCGAGGATTTGAGAAGAGGGGAAAGGCTAGGGTTCAAGATTCTTCAAGCAAAGTCTTCGAGTTCTTAATTGTTCTTCATTCTAGGTATGTAGGGCTAAACTAAAATATGGACTTTGTTCCTCCATATTCCCATGATTGTGATTGGATTGGGTCCTTATGATTATGTTTCTTGAAAATTTCTTTCTTAAATTTTTTATGTTTACTGATTTTTGAGAAAATCAATGCTTTTCCTTGAACTAGTTTCTTGAACAAATGATTGAACTACTTGTTTCATAAACCTTAATAGCATGTTGATTGATATTATATATATATATATATATATATATATATATATATATTAAGATTGAGTCTAGAGCCTTGAATTTGTGAATGCTTGATGGTAATTGAGTTGTGAGCATGATGATATTGATGATGAACCTGATAGTCCCTTATATTTTCATAATTGAACCCAAGCGAACGGTCTTAACTGAATGTTGTCATAAATAATTGTCTAAAACTTCTCCTAAAATAAATGATTGGGAATGATTGGGAAATTGATTGGTTGAGAGGATTGATTTGATAGAAATGATGAATTGAAAGTGTCCTATAGAGACTTATTGATTTGATTTGATTTGAATTGATTGGCTTATGAGCTTTGAGTCTTGGGAGGAGTATCGAGCACCGAATTGGATAAGATTAAGTAATAACTTGAACCTAATAACTACGTAGCCAAACGTAGGAGAGGATTGAACTGTTAAGTCAGATGTTTCCTAAATTATTATCCTGACATGATAGAACTTGATTGGTTTTGGATCCATGATTGGTTGATTCGTTCTTACCCTAGAAAGGTATTGAACGGATGTTGAAACAACGTTAGTTTGTTGTAATATCACTGGCTCATAAGTGATGATTGTTAGATAAGAAAAACTCCCATATAGGTCTTAATAGTACACTAATGGGATTGGATTGGATTGGAATGGATTGGATTGTATGTGATTGATCTTTGCATAAATCTTATTCTTGTTTAGACTTAGGACATCTTGATTGAGTTGTTTACCTTCCTGATTGAGATCTCTAAGTTGGTTTGATTCTACCTTGATGCATGTTTTATTCTGCTAGTTTACATACTCGTAAATTTTATGTACTGACGTCCATTTGGGCCTGCATCGCTATATGATACAGAGACAGGTAAAAGAGATCATCAACAAATGCATTATTGAGGATTTATTCGCATTGTGCTATTTGGTGAGTCCTCCTTAGTTCCGAAGGAAACCACATTTATTATTCTAGCTTTGAGTTTAATTATCGTCATTTGATTTGAGGTAGTTATGAACCTGTCATTGGCAACACGTAGACAGTTGATAGAGATTCCATAGACTAGATTGTGATATTGTTGATTCATCTCGTATTTGACTTTTTTCTTTCATACTAGTTTATTGATTGGATTTGTTAGATGGTTGGCCTTTGGCCTTGTTTATGAGTAGTTTCTTGATAAGTGAGTCTTCCGTTGATGAATGTGATTGAATGAAAGTGTGATTGGACTAAGTAGTTTTCTTGAGGACCAACAATGGTCTTCGAGTGCCGACCACGTCTAGGGTACCCTCCCGGGGCGTGACATGACATCCTGTGATTTAGATCATCACTAGTTCTTTATTTTACTTTTAGTCTTTACTATTATTCAAAGACTTATAATGTATATCAAATTCGTGTGTTGTATTAGATGCTCTTTACACTTATGACAACAGGTTTTGAGATATTTTTCTTTGTTTTCCTTCTTTTCATTTATTTTGTGGCCTGTCTTTCCCTTTGGGAGTCTCGTATGAGTTTTACTATGAGGCTTACACATCAGGTTAGGTGTTGGGATATGTGCCCATATGACCTCGAGTTTTGCGTTGTGACAAGTTTGAAAGTGAATGGGTTAAGATGTGATAAGTGCATTATGGATTTGATATATCCCACAACTCACCACTACGAGAGGTTTAAAAATAAATAAATTTTATTATGTCATAAAAGGTCATTGATCATGTTTTGTACATTATAAATATTATGATATGTTTCATTATGAACTTTTTAAAGGGCAATTTATAGAAATGATTATTGCGTGTAAAGGTTGTGGTCATGATCAAAATAATATTGTTGTGTGGCAAGTGGCAACACAAATTTGTCATTGGTTGTGTAACTCAATATTTTGCTTTGCATCCTAAAAAGAAGAGGCAATAGTTGGTTGAATAGATATAATTATTTGTGATGACAAAATGATATAGCCACAAATATATTGTTGTTTTAAAAGTTTGTACTTTTTAGTTATATTTTACCACGAGTCAAAATTTATTGTAGCAATATTAATCTTTAACAACGTCAAAAAATACCTTTTTTGTATCAAAATATAATTAGAGGTATCAATTGTCCATTCAATTTTATACAGTCTTACTAGTAAGTTTCAAATATAGTTCAAATAAATAAGTAACTATATTGAGAAAAAATAGCCAAATGCACCCCCAACTTATTGTCGAATTCTCAACTACACACATATACTTTACAGGGATCCTATTACCCCCTTAGACTATTTTAAAATAAAATTAATTTTACCCTAGTTGTTGAGGTGGCAAAGAGAATGTGTTCACTTTCTCAAAGAGAGTGAGAGACAATTTTATTTTTATTAAACTTTAACTTTACAAGTATTTTCCTTTTTCATATTAAGTTTTTGATTTTTTTTAAGATTATGTTACCTTTAACTTTTATTTATCTTTTCTTTTTTATTGTCTTTCTCTTCTTTCTTTTCTCTTCAACACTTCACCGGATTTAAGTTGCCGAAAAATACGATGAACTCAATTCACCGTTCAGTTATCACTAATGTTATCTTCTTCCTTTCGTTTTTCAAAATAAATTTATTTTTCATTCTCACACCACCATTTTTGTCGTTGCTAGGACGGAACCTCCACCTTCTTTTCCCAGATCTAAAAATTCTCCAACTATCACTATCTGTTGTTATTGAATTTTCAGTAGTAGTAGATTAAGAAATATTTAAAATTGAGACTAACAAATTAGTTTCATTCTAAAAAACACCTTTCGTAGACGGTGACCATGATAACGAAATTAAAAGTAGCAAAAATAATTTTTATACTTCAAATCAAAAATTTATTTTGGGCATCCTCAAATTTGATTTAGCAATATTATCATATCAATGGAGAAAAAGAAAATGTGAAAGAAAAGGAAAAGAAAAGACAAAAAAGAAAGAGAAAACGAGAAAGGGAAATATAAAAGAGAAAAATAGAATAAAGACAACAAATAATAATTTTTTTATAAAAAATAATGAAATATTACGTGGTAGGACGCATGTAGATCACTTAGAAATACAAATCTGGATATGATTTTTTAGGGGGTATATATTATACTTTTAAAAATTTCAGGGGGATAGTAGGACTCCCGTAAAGTATGAGTGTGTAGTTGAGAATCCGATTATAGTTTGGAGGTGCTTTTTGTCACGTCCCGGAAGGGTACCCTAGACGTGGCCGGCACTCGAAAGCCATTTCTGGCCTTCAAGCGATCCACTTGGTCCAGTCACACTTTTATTCAGTCATATTCTATCAACGAAAGATTCAATCATAAGGATACTATTCATAATTTAGGGCCAAAGGCCAAACATATATCCAATCAATAACTAGCTAGAATAAAACTAGTCAAAATGAATAATTTAACATTTCCACACTCTAGTCTATGAAGCCTCTATCAACAATCCAGGATGTGCCGATGACAAGTCCATGGCTACCAAAAATCAAAATAAGAGAAACAAATCAAAACGATAAAGATAATCTCGGTATCCTCCGAAAATTGGGAGGACTCACCAACTAGCTGGAAGTGAATAGGTCTTCAATGGTGCGTCGGTTGATGATCTCTACTACCTGTCTCTGCATCGTGAAACGATACAGGCATAATGACGTTAGTACATAGAATGTACGAGTATGTAAAATGGCCGAATGAAATAAACATCAAGGAAGAATCAAATCAACTCGAAATCTCAACTCAAGAGAAGGAACAACTCAATCAAGTGTCCTAAGTCTAAACAAGAATAGGGCTTAGACGGGACCAATCACATATAATTCAACCCAATCCGACTCAGAGTACTATCAAAACCTATATGGGAGTTTCTCTTATCCGACAACCATCACTTATGAGTCAGTGATAGTATAACAAGCCGACATTGTTGCCACGTCCGTTCATACCTTGCCAGGGTATGAACAAATCAACCAATCATTGATCCATATCCAACCAAATCCTATCATGTCAGGACAATAATTTGGAAAGCATCCAACTTTAACGGTTTAATCCCCTCCTACGTTTGGCGACGTAGTTATTGAATTCGAGTTATTACTTATTCTTACCCAATTCGGTGCTCGATACGCCTCCCAAGACTCAATGCTCATAAAACTCCATCCAATCAACTCAATCTAATCATATCTACAAGTCTTATTTGGAACATTGTCAAATCATCAATTCTATCACAATCAAACCTCTTCCAATCATACTATCTGACCAATCTCAATCGCATCTTTCAAGAGTAGTTTAAATATGCATTTATGTCAACATGTAATCCTATCCAATAATTTCTCCATTTATTTAACAAATCTTTCTGGGACTCATCAAGACTCCAAGATTCTAAATCAACAATTTAAGATGATCAGCATATCTAAGAAAGTTAACATATTTAAAATAATCAACATAGTTAAGAAAATCAACAAAATATGTTTAACCACTCATATCAATCAACTCATACCAACATGTAGCACATCACTTTCTTAACTCCACAACATTAACATAATAATAAAAATTTAGGTTAATAGATGAAAAAGACACATTTGGACTTAAATCTATCAAAAACTCCATTCTTAGGAAAAATCAATCTCAAAGAAGGTGTAGGGCACATGGGTGGACTCAACCCATGCTTTAAGTAGCCTTACATACCTTGGTGAAGACTTTGAAGGAACCTTGATGTTAGGTCTTCAATGGAAAGCTTGAATCTTAGAAATTCTTGAAGGCAATCCTTGTTGGAGATGGATTAAAAGAGAAGAGAGTGGAGTCTAGGGCTTTTAGAGAGGGGCACAAGACTGAAAATTATACTCCAAATCGTCCAAGGCTAGAGTATATATAATTAGGAAAAATATCCAATTTGCCCTTCCTCAAAAATCTAGAAAAATGGGCTAAAACCCTCCTGGCGCTATAGTGGCGCACCGCGCCACTACAGCGCCAAGTCAAATATAGGCTTAAAAACCCTGCACATCTAATAATGGCGCATCACGCCAAGGACTAAACTACTGAGGCTTGTTTCTGGCGCTATAGTGGCGCATCACGCCACTACAGCGCCAAGCCCAGGATTTCCTCAGTTATAGTCTAGGCCTGAAATTCCTACAGCACTAGTCCGTCGTAAGGTAGTCATAACTTTTCACTCCGAACTCCAAAAAATACAATCTTGGCAGCGTTGGAAAGAAGACTCAAAGAACTTTAACTTAATAGGTCATGGGCCACCCAGTTCATTATATTCAAAAAGATAAGGTCATTGGAAGTTGACCCTTATATAAACTCATTCGGAAACTTATCCAAGACGAGTTCTTTGGACTTGGCTTGGTTTTAGGGATCCCTTATAACCCTAAATCACCTCCAACACTTTCCAATTTCTTAGAAATTCATCCTAACTCATGCATGCACTTTATAATCGTCTAGTACGATCCTATACGTATACGTAGAACGGTCCAAATCTTAGTGAAATTTTTTGTGAGTGTTACATTATCTCCCCCTTAGGATCATTCATCCTTGAATGATGAGTAAACCAAGAATGGACTCGAGGTACAAATCACAATCAAAATTCAGTCATTCAACCAATCAAATTCTCAAAATAATTTACTATCCGAACTCAAAACTGCACATACGAATTTAAATTAAGGAAATGAACATTACCTTCAACATTCTCATCGATGGGCACGAATAGATGCGGATATTTAGCTTTTATATATTCCTCCGCTTCCCATGTGTCTTCCTCAACAAATTGATTTCTCCACAAGATTTTGACCGAGGCAATCTCCTTGTTCCTCAATTTGCAAATCTGGCGATCAAGGATTTGGACTGGAACCTCTTCATATGACAAGCTATTCGTAACTCCAATACTATCAATGGGGACTACCAATGAGGGATCGCCCAAGCACTACTTCAAAATCGAAATGTGAAATACCAGATGAATAGAGGCTAGCTCCGAGGGTAACTCCAACTCATAAGCGACACTCCCAATCCTCCTCACAACCTGGTAAGGACCAATGTATCAAGGACTAAGCTTTCCCTTCCTTCCAAACCTCATTACGCCCTTCATCGGTGACACTTTCAAGTACACCCAATCATCCACCTCAAACTCTAAGTCTCTCTTCCTCACATCGGTGTAAGATTTTTGGCGGCTTTGGGCCGTCTTTAGCTTATTTTGAATAACTCTCACCTTCTCCATAGCTTGGTGAATAAAATCAGGCCCAATTAACTCAACTTCACCAACCTCAAACCACCCAATCGGTGATCTACACCTCCTCCCATATAACGCTTCATAGGGAGCCATTTGAATGCTTGCATGATAACTATTATTATATGCAAACTCTATGAGAGGTAAGTGATCATCCTAATTTCCTTTGAAGTCAAGTACGCAAGCCCTCAATATATCCTTCAATGTCTGGATGGTGCACTTTGCTTGGCCATCTGTCTAGGGATGAAAGGTTGTACTAAGATTCACCTTTGAACCCAGTCCCTTCTGAAAGGATCTCCAAAATTGGGAAGTGAATTGAGCTCCTCTGTCTGAGATGATAGACAAGGGGACCCCATGCAATCTGACGATCTCCTAGATGTATAATTTTGCATAATCTTTTACGGTGTCAGTAGTCTTAACTGCCAAGAAGTGAGATGACTTCGTCATCCTATCCACAATTACCCAAATCGAATCATGTTTTTTTTGGGACCTCGGCAAACCTATAATAAAGTCCATATTGATCATCTCCCACTTCCAATCCAGAATTTCTATGTTTTGAGCTAACCCACATGGCCTTAGATGCTCAACTTTAACCTGTTGGCAATTCGGGCACTTAGAGACAAATTTCGCAATATCTCTCTTCATTCTACTCCACCAATAAACTTTTCTCGAGTCATGATACATCTTTGTAGAGCCAGGATGAATAGAGTATCTGGAACTATGCGCTTCGTCCATAATCCTTTCTCAAACTTCATCAACATCTGGGACACACAATCTATTTTGTTACCTCAACACACCATCTCCCCCTTTGGTAAAAATCATCACCTTTTGTTTGTGAACAACTTCTTTCAATTGGAGAAGGATGGGATCTTGGTTTTGCTTCTCTTTTACCTCTGCCACGAGTGAGGATGTAGACCCATCCTAAACATTAACTCCACCTTCATTATTCTCTTCAAGACGAACTCCCAATCGAGCTAATCTATGCACCTCTTTAGCCAAATCTTTCCTTCCCTCCTCTATATGGGCAGTGCTACCCATAGACAACCTGATAAGAGCATCAACAACAATATTAGCTTTACCTGGATGGTAGAGAATGCTCATATCATAATCTTTGAGCAACTCGAGCCATCTTCTTTGCATCAGGTTGAGTTCTTTCTGGCTGAAGACGTATTGCAAACTCTTATGATCAGTGAACACATCAACATGCACTCCATACAAGTAGTGGCGCCAAATTTTAAGAGCAAATACCACAGCTGCCAGCTCAAGGTCATGAGTTGGGTAATTTCTCTCATAAATTTTAAGCTGTCTTGAAGCATAGGCTATCACTTTTCCCCTCTGCATCAGCACACAACCCAAACCAACTCTAGACGTATCACAATAGATCACAAAATCCTCTGTTCCATCGGGCAAGGTTAGAACAGGAGCAGTGGTTAGTTTGGTCTTCAATTTCTGGAAACTCTCCTCGCAAGCATTGGACCATTGGAACTTAGCCTTCTTTTGGGTCAGCTTGGCCAATGGTGATGATATGGATGAGAATCCCTCTACAAACCTTCGATAATAGCCAGCCAAACCCAAAAAGCTTCTTATCTCTGTCGGGGATGTGGGTCTGGGCCAATTTTTTACTACCTCAATCTTCTGAGTATCAACCTAAATACCATCTCCAGATATAATATGGCCGAGAAAACCACTGATGCAAGCCAAAATTCACATTTGGAGAACTTTGCATACAATACCTGGTCTTTCAAAGTTTGCAATATGACTCTAAGATGATAGGCGTGCTACTTCTCATTCTTGGAGTAAACCAAAATATCATCAATGAATACAATCACAAACATATTAAGATATGGCTTAAATACTCAATTCATGAGATCCGTAAAAGCTGTAGGGGCATTGGTCAACCCAAAGGACATAACCAAGAACTCAAAATGGCCATAACGGGTCCAAAAAGCTGTCTTTGGGATGTCACACTCCCTCATCTTCAACTGATGGTAACCCAATCTTAGGTCTATCTTTGAGAAACAAGTGGCACCCTAAAGTTGATCAAATAAATCATCTATTCTGAGGAGAGGGTATTTATTCTTTATGGTGACCTTATTTAGTTACCTATAATCAATACACATCCTAAGGGACCCATCTTTCTTTCGCACAAATAGGACGGGAGAACCCCATGGTGAGACATTTGGCCTAATGAATCCCTTATCTAACAAGTCCTTCAACTGTTCTTTTAACTCTTTCAACTCAGCAAGAGTCATTCTATATTGAGAGATAGAGATAGGTTGGGTACCAGGAAGGACATCGATCCCAAAGTCGATCTCCCTATCATGAGGGACTCCGGGCAGATCTTCAGGAAAGACTTCAGGAAACTCATTGACAATCGAAACCGACTCAAGGGATGGATACTCAATACTGTCATCTTTCACTCAGACAATGTGATAAATACACCCTTTTGAGATTAGTTTTCTGGCCCTAAGGTAAGAAATAAATTTACCCTTAGGCACGCCAGGACTACCCATACACTCTATGACCGCCTCATTCAGGAATTTGAACTTGGCAATCTGAGTCCTACAATCAATAGAGGCATAACAGACATAAAGCCAGTCCATACCAAGGATCATATAAAAATCAACCATATCCAGCTCAACTAAGTCAGCCAAGGTATCCCTGTGATGGATTGACATTGTGCAAGTTGCAGCTAATAAAGAGTTGTATGTAGAAACAAGGGTCACCAAGCTAGAAAGTTGTCAGTCCTATTGCTTAATGCATAGTTGCCCTGTTCTTATTCCATGCCTGAAATTCTTTTCAAAAAGGTTATGGAGAATCTTGATGAAAGCATTTGAGATTATAGCCTCCTCTCATTTCAGATTAAGTGTCTATTCATCCCTCCAAGTTTCAATGTCGAAGGTAACATTCCTCTTCCTATCTCTAAGTTAGTACCTTCTTGAGTTTGAGTAATTGAGTGAGTTATTATTGAGATCAAGTCTTTTAGTTCTTGCATTGTATTTGTTCCTTGTGTATTTTTCTAACTTGGCCATCATTCTAGGATGAATGATCCCAAGCGGGAGATATTGTAACACCCCACATTTTCCCTTATAGAATTTGATTCATTCATTGTAAGTATCTATGCTTGAATCGGGCAGTGTCCTACTTTTTCATATGTGTTAAGGTTCATTAGAATGAGTGGGAAGTGTATTGGAGGTGGTGTAGGTTCATAAGAGACATGTAGTACTATGTTGAGTTCAAAACCTCTCTATGTTTTTCGCATTAGTTTATGCAAGGGTCAACTTCAAATGATCATATCTCCTAGACTACAAAGAATTAGATGGCCCGTTATTTATCCAATTAGAGGTCTTTGAGTCCTCTTTCCAACACCACCAAATTTCCCTCATTGGATTTTGGAGTAAAAATTTATGCCCATTTTAGTAAGCATTGTTGGGAAGTTGCATTTTCACGACCACCCACTATGGGTCGTAAAGACCTTCACGGGCCATGAAAGCTTATGTCTACAAAAATTTTCAAAAAAATATTTGGACGCATCCCAGGATTATTGTGGTCCTTTCCAAGCTTTTTAACCCTATTCTAAGTTTTTTTTGGTGTATTGAAGGAATATATCGTTCCACTAACTATTTTTTGATTATAATCATCAATCTAAATAACCTAGTCTCAAGAAACTCTATCAAAACTAACCTAGGGTTCCTCTTCTTCATCAAGAACCCAAAAGCTTTCAAGTAACAAATTCAAGAATCGAAGAGAAGCCCTTCACCCAAGGTTTTCCCAAGTTTTTCCACTCTAAGAACTTCATAAAAGAGTTTTTTTCTCAAGAACAAGCATCGAGGTTGTAAGATCAAAGGTTTCCTCCAAGAAAACTAGTTTTTTTCGAGTTCCAATTGTAATATCAATCTTCCAGGTTTGTAAGGCTAATCATAGTGTTGGATTGAGTTCATCCATGTGCCCTACATCTAAATTCTATCATCAAAGAGTTGAGTTATGTTTTATCCCTAGTTTCTTTAAATACCGAATGAGTAATTTCTTCGTTCATTAAATTCTATATAATTATGCATTGAGATTATTATTGTTTCTACAGCTTGAATTCTTGAGATTGTTGTTCACGATTTCATTCACATGAACCCTAATTGACTTGATGATAATTATATTAACATGTATATATTTTGAGTTGATGAGAATGACTTTCATGCATTAAATGAATTACATTTTAAACTGAGTCTATGCATATTTTATTGAGTTTTGAAAGAGCATGAGCATGAGTTGAAAATTGTCTTAATTATTATTTTGAGCATGAGTTTTAGAAGTCTCTTAATAATTATTTTGAGCATGAGTATTTTGAGTATAAGCGAGTTGAACCATATTACATTAAAAAATCTATTTTGAGGTTGAGTTGAGGAGTTAAATTATGTTTTAAATGCATTTATTGAGTTGAGATTTTATCCATATTTAAGAGAGGAGTTGAGTTTTTAGCTATATCCAAAAAGAGACTAAATGAATTAATTGAGTATTTTTCTCACTTGATGTATATGAACGTAATAAAATATTTTGGAATTAGTATTGAGCACCTATATGGGGTAAGAGTAGAGGTAACTCAAACTACATAAACTACGTAACCAGCGTAGGATATATATTATGCCTCTCCAAATCCCAAAATGATGGACTTTGATTGATTTAGGATCCAGTGAGGTTGATATCCCTTACCCTAGAGAGGTATTAGACGATTGTGGCAATAGAAATGCAAAGCGTTATACCATCACTATTCATAAGTGATGGTTGTCGGTTAGATAAACTCTCTAAGAGTAAAATATTATATTTTTTTATAATGAGTTGCATCTATTATTGCATATCATTTAAAGCATTATATTATTTAATTTCATGCTTTATTGAATGAGTTATTTAAGAGCGAGTCCCTTGAGTTGAGTTGAATTGAGTATCTTTGAGTAAGTTTCCTTTTAGCTATATTACATACTCGTACATTTCATTTAATGGCGCCATTTAGCCTGTATCATTTTATGATGCATATATAGGTGATAGAGGTCCTCAATATGTGCATCGTTGAAGACCAGATCCCATTCAGCTTTTGGTGAGACCTCTTTGCATTCGGAGGACTTCATTTTTATTTCATTCATCCATCATTCTTTTGATATTCATTTGAGATAGACTTGAACTTGTCATGGCACCTTTCTAGTATTGAGTTAGAGGCTTCATAGACTGAGTCGGAGTTTAGTTAGAATGGTTCTTTCAGAGTCTATTTTTAAACTATAATTTCATTATTGAGTTTATGATGTCAAGTTACATTATGCTTTGAGTATTTTTAATATATTATCTATTTATTGATGATGATGCTTCTAAATTCCCACTCGAGTTAACTATTTATTCAGTTGAGTCTTCTACTGAGTGATTGATTGATTGATTAGACAGAGTGGTTCGCTTTGGGCCAGGGATTGTCTCTGAGTGCCATCCACTCCTAGGGTATCCTATTAGGGCGTGACATAAACTCTCCTAATATGCTATACTCAAAGATACAAAACCGCTACTATGACTTTCTTCTGAGAAACCTCTCTAAACTTCCTCTATCTTATAGGCATATTTCTATAATCGGTCCTAGTATCGACGTGCATAGACACTTCCTCTAACTCTTATGATTTTTCCTCTTTCTGCCACCACTCATCTTCTAGGTTCACCTATACCTAATTGAAGGAAACTTTAACTATAATGGGAGACTCATCATCTATACATAACCCCCTTCGACCCAATTATTATTGATTATAAAATATAATTGTTACATTATCTTTCTCCCCATTAGAAACTTACGGCTACTAACTAAGCACCCAAAGAAAATCATAAACTTAGAGCCTCATACAAATATAATATATCTCATATACACATTTTACGTCTTTTCTTATCCAATGACTTAGCCAAAATTCATTATTTTTATCTAAGGATCACACACACCATATTTGGGACATCATACTCATTGCAAGTTAATATCTTAACTTCTTACATACGCTATGTCAAGTTTACTAGAGAAACTTTCAAACCAAACACTATCACACTCATAGTGATATCCTTTTTTTTCAAAATGCTCATCAAAATTCAAGCTTAGGCACTAGTACTAAACATGTATATCAACACACTTGTAATTACCTCCAAGGTCATGATTGTATTTTTGTATATTTTTACTATTTTACCCCTTCTCATACCTTTTTTATAGGTCTTATGCTATGTTGGAATAGGTGGCACGCTCCTCAAGGTGGTTGGGTGAGCTTGGTGTGGGTTTTCCTCTTTTTAGAAGCTTTAAGTGTAAGGAGTTGACTTTAGTCAACATCTAAAGATTTGATTGTCGTACAGAAACTATGACAGTTCCATCAGCTCTGAAAGGTCCATTGTGGGATGGAAGGAAGGTTGGTTTGGGTTTTGGAGTCTTCATTTTGAGTTTGTGTGGTTTTTCCATTTAACTTTAAAGTTTGGCCAAGTTTGACTTTAGTCAACATTTTGAGTAAATGCGCTTGGATGAAATTGTTTTAGGGCGGTTAGCTTCGGAATGTCAAGTTTGGTCTAGAACAACCTTTGGTTCAGTTCCTGAGGTGCTCGGAATGAGTTTTTAGCCGTTTGTGCTTTTTAAGTATTTTCTTTGAAAAGTGTTGACTTTCATCAACATTTGAATGAGAGAACCTCTGTTGGTCATTTTATCGATTCCATTGAGTCCAAAATATCATTTTTGGTTAGGTACATAGTTCATTTGCATTCAGGGGGTTCTAAATGAATTTTGGACCCCTATTGAAGAAATCCCATTCCTTTAAAGTTTAGCACCAGTTGAACTGTGAGCCAAGGGCCTTGATCATCAAGGAAAGGCTCCTTGGTCATCACGATCGCCCTATCCTTTGCGATTGCAGGGATGAGTGCCGCATCATGGACATGGGTCTCGTGATTGCAAAGGCCAATTTCACTGGCTTAAGTGAAATTAAAAGGCCCATTCCAACAACTAAGTCTCATTTTCAGACTTAGTCAATTTCGATTTTTAATTGATTCTCTTGGTCTATTCCAGCGATTCTTGATCTAGTGAGTTGTAAATTCTTGCGGGGATATTTCGGGATCCTTCCATATCCTAAAAAACTTGTAAGTTTCACGTAATTTTGTTTTCTTGCATTTTTGGCTATCTTAGGGCTTGAAATAAATGGGGTTCTTTTGAGATCCTCTGATGCTCAGAATGTTCCCCTTTTGGGGACACAAGATTTTTGAGCTATTTGGGACCTTGTGATGGAATCAATTTTTTGATTTTATGTGCAGGTCCCAATGTCAAATTTTTACCCAATTTGGCTCCATTTTCAATTATAGTAATATGGGTATCGTTGGCTTTGTTTCCATGTGTTCTTAGATGATTTGATAGAGTGACATCTTTCGAAGGCAGCCCAAAAAGAAAAAGCTCCTATTTAGCAATTCACATCCAATTTTGGCCTTGAGGTAGGCTATGGTAATTTTTTGATAGATGTGATTCGGTTAGAATTGATATATTATGAGTAGTATTGTGATTAGGTTGGTTAGAGGTGTTGGTAACCCTTTTGAGTAAATTAGGAGGAAATGGCCACCATTGGTAGCTAGTTTGGATTTTAATCATTGGAGCCTTAGATTAGTTGCTTCCTTAACTTGTTGGCATTGCTTATAATCCTTAGAACTTGCTTCTAGGCGACTTTAACTTAAGATGCCTCTTGTTTGACTTATTTGGTTTCGGTTGTGTAATATCTTGGATATGAAAAAGATAGAGTATGAAAAGCTTATGATTATTACAATTATGATTTATGATTATGACATGTTATGTATTCCATGGCTTGATATACTTAGAACCGAGAAGACTTGAAGTGGGGGCTCGACCTAAGCCTTAGTTTCAAGTTCTAGTTTCTTATACTACATTACCACCGTAGGTTTGCCAATATGGCCTAGCTAGTAGATCCACATATAGCACATGATGATACTATTTGGATGGATCTTACATTGGCAAGTAGCCTCCCCCTTCTCGATGTGGGGATCATCAGATTCCATCTTATAACTCGCATGATCTTAATGTCATTATGGTTATCTCCTTCATATGTATACTCTCTTTTATGTTCTTCATGATCTCAATTATGTCTCTAAATGGTTTGATCGTTATGGTTTCTCTTATGACCTTACTTATCCTCTTGTATATCATGTTTATTATTTTGATCATTGCATCTTATGATTTATGTTACATGGAATACCCACATACTTAGTATATTTACCTACATTATCTCATAATGTAGGGGTTGATGATCACATCCATCCTCCACGTGGTTAGATTTGAATTGCTACATTCCAATCTTGGTAAGTCCTCATTTGTCGAGGGCAAGATCCTGAGTTTCTTTCATATCAAAGACTATGGTTTCCTTGATTAGAGGGTGAGATAGGGACTTGTCTTAGCCCCCGCCATATTGTTTATGTAGAGGCTTGTTGGACATTTTGTGTATTGGTCTATGTTGTTATTGACTTATCTGTGATACTTTTGCGAGTATCTTCTAGTCTATTAAGTTGATGCTTATTATGCCTTATATGTGTTCATGTATGATATGTGAAAAGGCTTAGTTGGATCCCTTCGGGGTTTCGATCTCCATATACTTTATTGAGATAGGCGGAACTCCTTGACTTTGCTTTCCTTCTTTATTGTTTTTCATAGTGGAAATGAATACATTTACATACAGCTTGGTCCTAGTTCAATTCATGACAAGTTTTGTATCAGAGCACAAGGTTTAAAAGAGTCCTAAGGAGTCCAATATATCATGTCAAGTATATTCTTATTCATGGGTGTGAAACGCGTCATATCTATGAATATGAAGCTACGAGGCATTTTTAGAAAATTCTCACTTCTTTCATGATCTTATCGTGTGATAAAGTTGAACTCTATAGGAATTCCTTCTAACTCATATCCTACACATATCAGAATATGTCTCATCAAGAAGAAACCAACTAGAAGATTGATCAATATGATAGCCCTTTCTTTCTAGTTGACCTACCCTTAGATGCCAATATCTTTAATGTAGATCTTTGTTATGTCCTCGTGTTATTGTATTGAGTTGTGACCACTAAATTGAGTCAACAAAAAGGAACTCCTATGAGCAGAATTTAAAAGGAAGGAAAAGTTGTGCAAAAGGAATGATAAGAGAGGAAATGACTTTAATCATCAGAAGATGTCAAAAGGGGAAACATCCAGCTCGAATATAAGGAAGAGTGATGGAAAGGAAATATCCAACCCCTCATTCCACTGGTGCGGTAAGATTCATATAGGGGAGTACTTGTATGACATATCGAGTTGTTATAGTTGTGGCAAAAGTGGAAAAAAGAAGAGGGACTATCCGGTGGCTTCTAGGAAAGGGAGGGATTCCAAGAGGGGTCGATGTAAAGGTGGGACTTCTCTATCCAAAATTGGTGGTGGTCTTAGTGGAACTACTATTCCCAAGTATTATAGGTGTGAGAGAAACCATAAGGGAGATTTTTAGAGGGATCGGATGTTTGTTATAGGTGTGGGAAGCCAGGTCATCATGAAAGGGAATATAGGAGTGGTACTACACCCCAAGCTCAGACCCAGACTACAGGTCATCTATATTAAGGTGCTACTACTTTAGGTGGTGGTAAGAACCAAGACAGATGTTATGACCTTCATATTTATTAGGGGTTAGAGGATCATCCGATGTTATTATGGGTATGTATGGGACTCTACCTTTGATGTTTATGCATTGCTTGATCCCAGTGCCAACTTGTCTTTTGTTACTCATTATCTTACTACAAGATTTGATATGCTCCCTAAAATTTTATTAGAGCCTTTTTCGATTTATACTCCCGTTGGTGGTTCAGTGTTAGCCAAGAGGATTTATAGGAATTAACCTGTGTCAGTCTTGCATAAAGTTATTCCATATGATCTTGTTGAACTTGACATGATGAATTTTTACATTATTCTTGGTAGGTATTGGTTGTATGCTTCATATGCATCTATTTATTGTAGAATTTGTAGGGTCGGGTTCCTTTTTTTGAATGAGCCTATTCTTGAATGGAATGGCAATGATTCGATAGTTAAGGGTCGATTTATGTCATGTCATATGGCCCAAAAAATGATTTCCAAATGGTGCATTTATCATATAGTGCGAGTTAAGGATGTTGATTTTGAAACTCCTACTCTTGAGTAGGTCCCTATTGTTAATGAGTTTTCTAATGATTTTCCAAGTGTTCCTCCCAAAAGGAAAATCAATTTTGGAATAGATCTTCTTCCCGGTAGTCAACCTATTTCCATCCCCCTTACTGAATGGCTCTGGTGAAACTTAAGAAGTTGAAAGACTTGTTGGATTAAGGTTTCATAAAACTAAGTATTTCACCTTAGGGTGCTCCTATGTTGTTTGTTAGAAAAAAGGATGAATCACTTCAAATGTGTATAGACTACCGGAAATTGAATAAGTTGACGATAAACAACAAGTAGCCAGTTCTGAGAATAAATGATTTGTTTGACCAATTGAAAGGGGCAAGTTACTTTTCTAAAATTGATCTCCGTTCCCGATATCACCAACTAAAGGTAAGAGAGTGTGATATTCCCAAGATGGTGTTTAGAACAAGGTACGATCATTTTGAATTTTCTTTATGTTGTTTGGCTTGACTAATGCTCCTGCTATATTCATGGATTTGATAAATCAAATTTTTAAGCCGTATTTAGATATGTTTGTGGTGGTGTTTATTATTGATATCTTGATTTACTCCTAGAGTGAGGAAGACCATATGGGTCGCTGAGGATTGTGTTGCAAACTTTGAGGGATAAGCAATTATTTGCCAAATTTAGTAAATGTGAATTTTGGTTGAAGTTTGTGGCATTCATTTGTCATATTGTTTTTGGTGATGGTATCATGGTCGATCTAACGAAAATGGAGGCAGTAAAGAATTGGCTTAGACCATTGTCTCTTTTGGATATTAGAAGCTTTTTAGGCTTAGTCGGATACTATAAAAGGTTTGTTGAAGGGTTCTCGTCTACTGCTTTGCCTTAATTTACTCAAAAGAATGTGAAATTTTAATGGTCGGACGAATATGAGAAGATTTCAAATATTGAAGGATCGTCTTACGTCAGCTCCTATTTTGACATTACCAAAAGGGTCCAATGGGTTTGTTGTCTATTGTTATACCTCACATATTGGTTTGAGTTGTGTTTTTGTGCAGCATGGAAAATTCATAGCATATGCTTCTAGGCAACTCAAAGTGCATGAACAAAAATATCCAACCCATGATCTTGAACTTGTGGTGGTTGTTTTTGCATTAAAAATTTGGCATCACTATCTTTATAGGGTGCATATAGATATGTTGACTGATCATAAAAGCTTGCAACATGTGTTTAGACAAAGGGATTTGAACTTTATGCAAAGAAGGTGACTTGAACTATTAAAGGATTATGATATTAGTGTGTTGTACCATCCGACTAAAGCCAATATCGTAGTTGATGCTCTTAGTCAATTGTCTATTAATAGTGTTGCTCATGTTGTTGAAGGTAAGAAAGAGTTGGTTATGGATGTGCATAGATTGACTAGGTTTAGTATTTGTTTGGTTGATTCTAAGGATGTGGCATTCTTGTGCAAAATGGCTTGGAATCAACCCTTGTAGAGGATGTTAAGGCCAAACAAGATAATGATCTGGTATTGGCTGAATTGAAGAAGTCGGTTGCCGAAAATGCCATTGAGACTTTCTTCCAAGGAAGAGAAGGTGTACTTCGTTACCAAGGTTTCTTGTGTGTCCCTAATGTGGATGGTCTAAAGTAATTGATATTGAATGAGGCCAATAGTTCTCGGTATTCAATTCACCCAGGATATACAAAGATGTATTGTGATTTGAGGGAAGTGTATTGGTGGAATGACATGAAAAAGGACATAGCGGAGTTCGTGGCTAAGTGTCCTAATTGTCAACAAGTTAATATTGAACATCAAAGGTCGAGAGGTCTAGCTCAAGACATTGAAATCCCTACTTGGAAGTGGGAAGATATGAATATTGACTTTGTCACGAGATTACCTCGTACTAGCAGTCAACAGGATTCCATTTGGGTTTTTATGGACCGAATGACTAAATTGGCACATTTTCTATTGGTTAAGACTTTCCATAGAGCTGTAGATTATGCTTAGTTGTATATTCGAGAGTTGGTAAAACTTCATGGTGTTCCCTTGTCTATTATATTAGATTGAGTACTCAATTCACTTCATATTTTGGAACTCATTCCAAAAGTGTCTTGGTACGAGAGTCAAGCTAAGTACCATTTTCCATCCTCAAACCAATGGTCAAGCCAAAAGAATGATTAAAACTTTGGAGGATATGTTGAGGGCATGTGTTATTGATTTCAAAAAAAGTTGGGATGAGCATCTACCATTCATTGAGTTTGCCTACAATAATAGTTATCACTCAAGCATCGAAATGGCTCCTTTTGAAGATTTGTATAAGAGAATATGTAAGTCCCCGGTGGGATGGTTTGAAATAGGTGAAGTAGCCTTTATTGGTCCCAATTTGGTATTTGGTGCTATGGAGAAGGTAAGACTTATAAGGGAAAGGCTAAAGGCTGCCCAAAGTCGCCAAAAGTTCTATTAGGACAATAGAAGAAGAGACCTTGAGTTTAGTGTAGATGATTGGGTCTATTTAAAAGTTTCTCCCATGAAGGGTGTAATGTATTTTGGTAAGAAAGGAACGTTGAGCCCTAGATATGTGGGGGCCTACAAAATCGTGAAGCGTATTGGCAAGGTGCAATATGAGTTAGACTTTCCATTAGAGTTGGCTATGGTTTATCCAGTGTTTTATGTATCAATGTTGAGGGAGTTTATGGGTGATCCAAATTCTATTGTGCCAATGAAAATTATGAGTATTGAGGAGAAATTAACTTATAAGGAGATATCGGTTGAGATTTTGGACAGCTAAGTGAAAGGGTTAAGGAACAAAGAGGTTGTACCCATTAAGGCCTTATGGAGGAATCAAGAATTTGAAAGCTCTACATGGGAAGCGGAAGTGGACATAAGGAAATAATATCCTTATCTCTTTCCTTTTGATCCAATCTAAGGTACTTAGACATCTATACTCAAATCCTCCAAAACCTCCTACGTTTTGACTTCTCCGTTTCATGACATATGCATGCATACCACGAAAATGTTTTTTTAATGATGTTGATGTTATAAAGTTGCATTGTTGCATTCATGTTGGGTTGTTGCATACCCACTCTATTCTACTCAAGTTAGCACCTATCTCATTCGAAGATGAATATTCCCAAACGGGGGATATTGTAATATCCTGGGTATGAGAAAGATAGGGTATGATATAATAAGCTGAATAATTAGCCTTAGGGAATTCATTGATGGGTCAACTGAGATTTCCATTAAGGGTATTATGGACTTTTCCTCTATTTTTAGTAGGGAATGAATCTAGATAGTTTTTGGACTACATTCCTAACCTATATAATGCCCAAAACTCCGTCAATTCTCATTCTCTCCCAATCCTTCTACTACAAAAATATCGTCTCTACAAAAAAGGCTCTGAAAACCTCGATTGATGACATAGCAAGGATTCTCCCAATTTCTTCATTGATATTCAAGTTTTTCTTCAAGTTTCTTCTTAATTCATATTCAAGGTATGCGGGTTTCATCCATGGAGTTCAAAGAATATCTTAAATCTTCCATGAATTTCAATAACATTATTGAATCTCCTAAATTTCAATTTCAATTGTATGAATTATGATGTATCTTATGAATTTAAATCTACTTTAGGAATAAATTGATAAATAATTTCTTGGGACTTATAGATTCTTCATATATATTAATTATATTGCTAATTAGGGCTTAGGATCTCATTATAGGGGATGGAAAATCATGAAAAATATACAAATTTTCTAGGGAAAGGGTGGGGTGGCGCGCCACCAACGCGCCAAAACCACCCTTCTGGATTTCAGGGGATGGGCGCACGAGCAGTGGGCTAGGCCCTAGTCTCTAAAGATTAGGCCTTGGGGCAGCACGCCAACAGTGGGCCACCGCCCTGATTCTTCCATACACGACCCCTTTTATGTATTTGAGCCCTACCCCTCATCAACTACCCTTTCAGGTACATGAATTACATTTTATTTATGATTTAACCTATGATCTTATCATAAATTACTACTTAACTACATGATGTTGCTTTCAAGTATGAACATACAAGTACGATTTCAAGTATGTTTTCAAATATGATTTGCATGCAAGTTTATGAAGGAGTGACTTAGGATCCTCAATGGGGAAGGTGACCTAAGACTCTAATGATTTTGATACATGATGTATTTTGTAATGATAGAAGGCCTACATACACATTTTATGATAATGAATTTAAATGAAAAGGGTGACTCAATATCCTTCATGGTGACTTAATACCTTAATGAATAGGCAACTTCTGACCATAATGAAAAAAGGTGACTGGAGATCCTTAATGAGCTATTCCAATGAAAAAGTTTATGAATTTTGACTATGAAAAGCTTATGATTATTATAATTATGATTTATGATTATGATATGTTATGTGTTCCATGGGTTGATATGCTTAGCACCGAGAGATTTTGAAGTGGGGGCTCAACCTAAGCATTAGTAGCAACTTCTAGTCTCTTAAACTACGTTGCCACCATAGGATTGCCAATATGTCATAGTTAGTGGATCCACATATAGCACATGATGATACTATTTGGATGGAGCTTACCTTGGCTAGTAGCCTCCCCTTTCTCGATGTAGGGATCATCGAATTTCATGTTATAAATCGCATGGTCTTAATTTCGATTACAATTATCTCTCACATATGTATACTCTCTTTTATGTTCTTCATGATCTCAATTATGTCTCTAAATTCTTTGATCATTACGGTTTCTCTCATGACCTTACTTATCCTCTTCTATATCATGTTTATTATTTTGATCATTGTATCTTATACTTTACGTTGCATGGCATGCCAGCATACTTAGTATATTTAAATGTACTAATGCATATTTGCCTACATTATACCATAATATAGGGATGGATGGTCACATCTATCCTCCACGTGGTTAGAGTTGAGTTGTTACATTCTAGTCTTAGTGAGTCCTCATTTGTCGAGGGAAATATCATGAGTTTCTTTCATGTCAAAAATTATATTTTAATTGATTTGAGGGTGAGCTAGGGAATTTCTTAGCCCCCACCATATTGTATATGTAGAGGCTTATTGAACGTCTTGTATATTGGTCTATGTTTTCTTTTGACTTTTCTATGATACTTCCATGAATTTCTTCAGGTCTATTGAGTTGATGCTTATTATTCCTTGTATGTGTTCATGTATGATATGTCAATAGGCTTGGTTGGATTCCTTCGGGGTCTCAATCGCAGTGTCACTGCTTGGCCCTATTTCAGGTTGTGATAGGTAGCCCATTTTGTCATGATTTTAGCTTATGCTTATATCTATTTTGCTTATTATTTCAAAATATTGGGCCCGAGGACATGCTTTTTGTACACCGAAGTCTCAGGTTAGTGATTTGGTGCCTTTGGCGGGATTTTACCTTGCTTTGAGTGATATATGATTTTGATATGCTTCTTACCTTAATTTCTTCACCGATGTTTGAGAATCATGCTAATGGAGGAATAAATGATGAGGCTAAGTTTTTAGTTAATGGATAAGTATGAGGAATTGATGAAAACACTGGTGATACCACGATTATGGCATTTCCTAATTTGGATGAGCTTGAGGTATGATTCTTAGCAGCCATTTTATTGACTTTGGGCTATACTAATATATTCACCATTGATAAGACATGTGAATTCCAGGGGGCTTATTGATACATATTCCGGGTTATTACTTTGATATTGATGAGCTCGAGGGTTATTTCGGACGCTCTATGATACTTGCGGGATTATTATTCCATATCTACTAGCTTACATTATGCATTCCTCTGATACTTTGTGAGTTGAGACTATTAACGTGATTACTTGATTGGTTGGATTTACATGACTCTTTTATGATCTTCCCATGCCCTTTTTCCCTGTAATCGTAGTTTTATACTTCTTTTCTATTATTATTAGTATCATCTTGCTGCTTATTACATATTTGTTCTTTGTGAGCTCGGTAGACCTATGATGCCTACTGAGTACCCTATGTTTTGGTACTTATACTATACTTCTGCATTCATTTGATACAACTCCCAGTTTGACCCACCCCTAGCGCACGCCCGATCATTCATAGTTGTGCCAGATTTGGATAGTGGTGAGCTTCCGGCATTCAGAGATTTGCTACCTTTTTTCTTTTGTACTAACTTCTATTTTATATTTTGGATAGTCAGTTCAGTATTGTATATCTATCTATATATATATATATATAGTCAGCTTTTGGACTTAACAACTCTTGTATATGTGTCACGAGGTCTGGGGTTTGACCTAACATCAGTTACCATTTTTTATCACTTTCGGGCCTTTTTGTATAGTTTGTATCATAGTTACATACATGTACCTTGGTCTGATCTTGATTTATTATATTCTTTTTGCTTTCTCCTTCTCATACTATTATTTATTTATTTAAACTTTGAGTTTTTTCCTTTGTTGAGTTTGGTTTGGCTTGCCTCTTCCGGGGTTATTGTAGGCGCCATCATGGCCTGGATTCGGGTAGTGACAGAGTGGTATCATAGCCAAGGTTCTCAGGACTCACCACTACAAGATCAAATGTCTAGTAGAGTCCCATGGAGTGGTACGATGACGTCCCTATCCAATCTTTAAGAGGCTATAAGACATTGTTAGGAATTTAGTCACTATTCTTGTTTTTTATTATGCGCTAATGATAATGAACAACTCTAAATCCTAAGTGTTTCACTCTTTCTCAAATGGTGAGGATGAGATCCACTTGGGGTAGATGAGGACCCCTTGTGCTTATAGATAGAGACCCATCTTGGGGTAGAGGACGAGGTTGACACAGAGGTCGGAGCATAGCTCAGACCATAAAACTAGTATCAAAGCCAGACATAGAGGTCGAGCAGTTCAAGCACCAGTCTGTGGTGTTAGAATCAGCCTATCCCCCATCTAGATTCGTAGCCTTACTAGTGTTACAGGATACTCTGGCCCGGATCCTTAACTTTATAGAGGGTATGTACTGAGTAGGGACACTATCTAGCACTTCAGTCAGACCTCAGGTTCGAAATGAGGCTTAAACTTCAAGGCATATAAGGGAACAGTATGATCAGACGAAAGTCCTACAGCCTAATACTAAAGCTCCCCGTTTGGTGATTCGGCCAATTTCTATAGTCTTTCAACACATGGCAGCTAGGCCGATTATGACTGAGGAGGAGCAAAAGATGATGGGAAGGTTTATTAGATTGGGTCCTCCTAGCTTCTCTGATGCTATGGGAGAGGATGCCCATTAGTTTTTGGGTAGTTGCCAGGAGAGGTTGCATAACCTCGGGTTGGTGGATTCCCATGGGGTTAATTACACTACTTTCTAGCTGGACGGACCAGCAATGTAGTGGTGGAGATCTTATCTTAGTTGCAGACTCGCGGGATCTCCACTGATGTCATGGACTCAATTCTCTGAGGTTTTCTTGAAGAAATATGTACCTCTCAGTTTGAGGTAGAGGCTTAGGGATGAATTCACAATGCTGGTATAGGGATCGATGATGGTCACAGAGTATGAGTCTTAGTTCTATGAGCTCTCAAGGCACGCTACCATGATTATGCCAATAGAAAAGGAGCGGGTGCACTGGTTTGTTAGAGGGTTATCTGTTCCTTTAAGGTTGGATACAGATTAGATGGTTGCATCGGGTTGTTTTTTCTTGCAGATAGTAGATCATACCCGTACTATCAAGGCTATATATTGTGAGTCCTACAGAGGCAGCAACAAAAGGCCTTACCGTCAGAAAATCTTCAACAAATTCCAGTCACATGGAAGGGGTTCTTTTGGCAGAGGTCATCCACATCAGTATCCACCTAGTAGGCTAGTTCAGGAACCTTATAGCTTATCAATTGTAGATCAGTGGGTGTCGGTGGTCAGAATGGCCAAATTTTGGGCCAGTCTTCTTGGGGTTAGACTTCTGGGTATTTAGGTCGTGGTGGCTATCTAAATTCTACTAGAACATCACAGGGAATTTCATTTAGAGGGTCGTTCTATGAGTGTGGTGTGATAGGTCATTTTTCCAAAGAGTGTCCTACTATTATCTATCGCAGATGCTAGAGTCAGTAGGGTCTACAAAGTCAGCATGTTCAGGCCCAGGGCCTAGTTCAGTCACCTAGAGAGAGTGTACAGAGTGGCAGAGGTGATGCTCATGGTACTAGGTTGGTCCCCAGGAAGGCCGGATAGGTGGTAGAGGTGGACGCAGTCATATGTATGCCTTTTCGAGTAGGCTGGAGGTGGAGGCATTAGATGTCGTCATTACAGGTATGATCTCCATCTCTCATCATCCTACCTATGCTTTATTTTATTCGAGGTCTACTTACTCGTATGTGTCTGCTCATTATGCTACTCAGTGGGATGTTCTATATAATCCATTGCTTATGCCTATGCGTGTAAGTACCCTCATAGGTGATTATTTAGTAATAAATTGAGTGTATCGATTCTGTGTGGTGACCATCCTGGGTCATGATATTTTAGCGGACTTAATTGTGCTAGATATGGTAGACTTTGACTTGATTCTAGGTATGGATTGGTTGTCTACTCATCATACAGTTTTGGATCACTTCTCCATGATCGTTACCTTGTGTATGCTTGATATTTCTCCCATCGTGTAAGCAGGTGTAGCTAGTCATGTGTCTTGTGGTGTGCTCCCCTTCCTCAGGGCTCAGTGGTTAGTAAGAAAGGGGTATCTATCCTATCTTTCTTATGTCCATGATACCATTGCTGAAACTCCTTCTGTGGATTTAGTTTCGGTGGTCTGAGAGTTCCCTGATATCTTTCTCACTGATCTACCTAGTCTTCCTTCTGAGAGTAATATTGATTTCAGTATAGATGTTGAGTCGGGTATATAGCCAAGTCTCTTTTCCGCCATATTGAATGGCTCCATTTGAGTTGAGAGAGTTTAAGGTGCAGCTCCAAGATCTCTTGAGTAAGGAGTTTGTCAGGCCCAATGTCTCTTCCTGGGGTGCTCCTATTCTGTCCATGAAAAAGAAGGGTGGTACCTTGAGTAATTGATTACAGGTAACTAAATAAGGTAACCACCAATAATAGGTACCTGATGCCGCATATGGATGACTTATTTGACCAGCTCTAGTGTGTAGCAGTGTTTTCTAAGTAGACTTGAGATCAGGGTATCATCAGTTGAGGATTAGGGAGGCAGACATCCCTAAGACTACATTTAGGACTCGATACGGCCACTATGAGTTCTTAGTAATGTCTTTTGTGTTGACTAATGCCCCTGCAGCATTTATTGATTTTATGAATCCTTTGTTCAGACCCTATTTAGACTCCTTCATTATTGTGTTCATCGAGGACATCCTAGTCTACTTTGGGAGAAGAGAGCGGCATGATCAACACCTGAGGATAGTACTTCAGACCTTGCAAGATCAGCAGTTATATGCAAATTCACAAAGTGTGAATTTTGGTTTAAGTCTATGGCATTCTTAGGGCAAGTGTTATCCAAGGAAGGTATTATCATAGATATAGTGAAAATAGCGGTAGTTCGTGATTGGGCTAGGCCCACTTCTCCTACCGAGGTTCACAGTTTTGTCAAGTTGGCAGGATATTACAGACGGTTTATGGAGGGGTTCTCTTTTATTGCATCTCCTTTGACCAGATTGACTCAGGAGAATGTTTCTTTCTATTGGTCAAACGAGTGTGAGGCAAGCTTTCTGAAGCTCAAGGCCTTATTGACTTCAGCTTCGATTCTTACTCTTCCTGTTTAGGGCTAGGGATTTACATTGTATTGTGACGCTTTAGGTATTGAGTTAGGTTGTATTTTGATGCAGCAGGGTAGATTTATTGTATATGCCTCCAGGCAGCTGAAGGTGCATGACAAGAACTACCCCACATATGATTTGGAGTTGGAAGCTATAGTCTTTGTATTGAATACTTGAAGCCATTATTTATATGGTGCCCATTGTGAGATCTACACCAATCACCATAGTCTTCAGTACATATTCAGCTAGAAAGACCTTAATTTGAGGCATCGTAGGTGGTTGGAGTTATTGAAGGACTATGATGTCACTATTCTCTATCACCAAGGCAAAGCAAATATAGTAGCAGATGCTTTGAGCTAGAGAGCATTGAACATGAAGAGTTTGGCATTTTTATCAGTCGATGAGAGGTCGTTAGCTTAGGACATTCAGTCTTTAGCTAACCATATAGTCCATCCTGATATTCCTATATATCAGAAAGGATACTTGCTTATTTGGAGGCTAGCTCTTCCTTGATGAAGTAGATTCAGGCACAGTAGTTTGATGATCCACAGCTGAGGGTGATTCGTGATAGAGTGCTCAGTGGAGAGGATAGAAACGTAACCTTAGATCCGAAAGGAATTTTGAGGAGTGAGGGTCGTATCTGTGTTCCTAGAGTTGGAGATTTGGTCAGGATGATTCTTGAGAAGGCCCATTATTCTAGATATTCAATTTATCTTAGTGCAGAAAAGATGTATCGTGATCTATGGCAGCATTGATGGTGGTGTGGAATGAAGCGGGACATTACAGCTTTTGTCGCTAGGTGCTTGAACTGTCAGCAAGTTAAGTTCTAGCATCAAAGGCCAGGTGGTTTGACCTAGTGACTACCCATTCCAAAGTGGAAGTAGGAGCAGATAGCTATGGACCTTGTAGTTGGTTTACCACATACCGCCCAAGGTTTGGATTCTATTTAGGTCATTGCAAATCAATTAACCAAGTCCACTCACTTTTTACTGGTCCAGACTACCTACACTTCAGAGAGGTTGGCTCAGATTTACATCCAAGAGGTGGTCTGATTGTATGGGGTGCCAGTATCTATCATTTCAGACCATGGCACTCAGTTCACTTCACATTCCTAGAGATCTATACAGAGAGAGTTGGGTACCCTAGTTGAGCTAAGCACAACTTTCCACCCCAGACCGATGGTCATTTAGAGAGGACTATTCAGATCTTGGATGACATGCTATGGGCCTGTGTTATTGATTTTGGGGGGTTAGTGGGATCAATCTTTGGCTTTGGCTGAGTTTAAATATAATAAAAACTACCATTCGAGCATCGAGATGGCACCTTTTGAGGCATTGTATGGTAGAAGGTATCATTCTCTAGGAGGCTAGTTTGATGCTTTTGAGGTTAGGCCTTAGGGAACTGATTTACTGTATGATTCGATGGATAGAGTTCATATGATCCAGGAGAGGCTTCGTACTACCTAGAGTAGGCAGAAGAGTTATGTTGATAAGAGGTTTCATCCTTTGGAGTTTATTGTTAGAGATCGGGTATTCTTGCAAGTGTCGCCATGAAAGGCGTGATGAGATTCGAGAGGAGGGATAAGCTTAGCCCCAGGTTTATCGATCCTTTTGAGATGATGAGAAGGCTAGGAGAGGTGGCTTATGAGTTGGCCTTGCCCCCTGCACTTTTGGGTGTTCACCCTGTATTCCATGTTTCTATATTACGACGGTACATTCCAGGTAAGTCTCACATGCTTCAGTGGGATTAGATTCAGTTTGATGTGTCCTTAGCCTTTGAGGAGAAGCCTATGGCTATTTTGGATAAGTAGGTTAGGAAGTTGAGGTCTAAGGTGATTCCATTGGTGAAGGTCCAGTAGTGGAATTGTCCGGTCGAGGAGGCTATTTAGGAGATTGAGCAGGACATGCAGACACGATATCTTCATCTTTTTAAGCCACTAGGTATCTTTCTTTCTTGACTTTCGAGGACAAAAGTCCTTTTAGTAGTGGATGTTGTAATGACATCCAAGATCATTTCATTGTTTTGTGCATTTTTACCTCTTTACCCCTTCCTGTAGCTTCTTTATAACTCTTATGTGATGTTGGGATAGGTGGAACGCTCCTTGAGGTGGTTAGATGAGCTTGATGTGAGTTTTCCTCCTTTTAGAAGTTTTAAGTGTAAGGAGTTGACTTTAGTCAACATCCAGAGATTTGGTTGTCCTATGGGAATTCTAAAGGTTTTATTAGCTCCAGAAGGTCCGGTTTGGTCTAGAAAAAAGGTTGGTTTGGGCATTCCTTCAAAGTTCAGCACTAGCTGAATTGCTAGTGCAGGGCATCTTGTTCTTCGCGTTCGCAAGCCAAGGGCCACGATCATGAGGTACATGCTCCTTAGTCATCACAATCGCAGGGATGATTATTGTAATCGTGAAGGGTACTTGGAATATTATTTGCGATCGCAGACCTGGGTCTCACGATCGCGAAGGCCAATTTCACTCGCTTCAGTGAAATTAAAAGGCCCGTTCTAGCAACTAGGTCCCATTTTGGGGCTTAGTAAATTTTAGTTTTTAGAGCTTCTCTTGGTCTTTTTTAGTGATTCTTGTTCCAGTGAGTTGGAAATGGTTAGTTGGAAATTCTTGTGGGGACGTTACGGGATCCTTCTTTATCCTAAAAATCTTGTAAGTTTCACGTATTTTTGTTATTTTCTTGCATTTTTTGGCTATCCTAGGGTTTGAAATTAGTGGGGTTGTTTTGAGCTCTTCCGGTACTCGGAATGTGCCCATTTGTGGGATACAGGTTTGTTGAGTTATTTGTGTCCTCATGATGAAGTTGGTTTTTCAATTTCTTACGTTGGTCCTAATTTTAAATTTTGACCCGAGTTTGGCTCCATTTTTAATTATAGTAAAATGGGTATCATTGGCTTTGTTTTGATATGTTCTTAGATAATTTGATAGAGTGACATCGTTCGGAGGTAGCCCGTAAAGGAAAAACTCTAGTTTAGTGGTTCATGTGCAGTTTCAACCTTGAGGTAGACTATGTTTTTTTCTTATTAGACTTGGTTCGGTTAGAATTGATATATTATGAGTAGTATTGTATGGTTAGGTTGGTTCAAGGTGTTGGTAGCCCTTTTGAGTAAATTAGGAGGCGATGGCCATTGCTGGTAGCTAGTTTGAATTTTAGTTACCTTAGATTAGGCGTTTTCTTGACTTGTTGGAATCGCTTATAATCCTTAGAACTTGCTTCTAGGCAGCTTGAACTGAAGATGCCGCTTGTTTGACTTATTTGGTTTTGCTTGCCTGTTTTGTCATGATTTCGGCTTATGCTTATGTCCATTTTGCTTATGACATTGAAACATTGGGCTCGAGGCCGTGCTTTTGATACAGTGGAGTCTCAAGTTAGTGATTTGGTTCCTTTGGCGAAATTTTACCCATATTTGAGTGATATATGATTTTGACATGCTTCTTAACTTGATTTCTTTGACAATGTTTAAAAATCATGTTAATGGAGGAATAAATGATGAGTCTAAGTTTTTACTTAATGGATAAGTGTAAGGAATTGAAGAAAATACTGGTGATATCCTGATTATGGCATTTCTTGATTTTGATGAGCTCGAGGTATGATTCCTTATGGCCCTTTTACTGACTTTGGGGTCCACTATTATATTCACAATTGATAAGCTCGATGTGTGAATTCTGGACAGCCAGTTGATACATTTTCTGGGTTATTACTTTGATATTGATGAGCTCGAGGCTTACTCCGGGCGCTCCATGATACTTGCGGGATTATTGTTCCATATCTACTAGCTTACATTATGCATTCCTCTGATACTTTGTGAGTTGAGTCTATTAACGTGATTACCTGATTGGTTGGATTTATGTTACTTTTGTATGATCTTTCCGTACCCTCTTTCCCAATAATTGTAGTTTTATGATTCTCTCCAATTACTATTAGTATCATCATGCTGCTTATTATATATTTGTTCTTTCTGAGCTCGGTCGACATATGATGCCTACTGAATTCCCCATATTTTGGTACTCATACTGCACTTCTACATTTGTTTTATGCATCTCCCAATTCAAGTCACCCCTAACGTGCGCCTGATCATCTGTAGTTGTGCCAGATCTAGATTGTGGTAAGCTCCTTGTGTTCAGAGATTTTGCTACATTCTTTCTTTTGTATTGGCTTCTATTTTTTATTTTGGATAGTCAGTTCTGTATTACAGTATATGTATATATATATATATATTATCAGCTTTTGCACTTAGTACCTCCTGTATAGGTGACACGTTGTTCGGGGTTTGGTCTAGAGTTAGTTGTCATTTTTTGTCACTTTCAAGCCTTTTTGTATAATTTGTATTGTATTTACATACCTGTACCTTGGTTTGATCTTTTTTTATTATATTTATTTTGCTTCCACATTCTTATGTTATTATTTAATTATTTAAACTTTGAGGTTTATCCTCCATTGAGTTGGTTTTGGCTTGCCTACTCAGGGATAATAGTAGGTACCATCATGGCTAGGATTCGATTCATGACAACACTTATCACATACTATACTGACTTATGACTACTAGGAAAGATTGAGAAACATTAGACTACTAAAATCTCATGAGAAGAAATTGATCTTTATCTTATAGTCTATCTAATTATAGTCTATCATCACCCTCCTTTTCACCCCCTAAGTACTATCTACCTATTCACTATACCTTATCATAAACTCTTTTCCTAGTTTATGTATACTCTAACTCATCCTAACCAACAATTCTTGTTCTACCTTCTATTATGTAATCCACATAGAACTCGTTACTCCTTTGCCAACACATAAGGGAATACTACCTCACTAGCGACTTATTCGGTACATGACTACAACTACGTACTATACTCAATAACCATCCCCTCTTTTTAGGTTACCACACTTCTAAATGTATACTTCTAACTCTGAGCACTTCTACTACTACTGGCTCATAACATCACATATCACACTAACCTTCAGGTGTCAATACTACCCAAGCATTCTAAAACATACTTCTCTCCTCAATGATAACATCTAGAGAAAGATTTAGAGTATATAGTCTGGGAGCACATATTGCTTTAGCTTAAATGCACGATTCATATGAATAAGGGTGCATACTTTCGAATAGATAGACCAAGCCCACTAATAGGCTCCTCCTAGGATTTTATACAATCTCTTTACCTTTTGAAGACTTTATTTGGTAGTAACTTATCAATAAGGATCTAAGCTTTACTGTTCAAACCACCATGAGTATGAGGGATAATCGGACGAATTTGAGCAATACATGAATTTTAATAAGTTTCTTAGGGGACAACTTTATTGCACGATCTAGAATTTGAAAGAAGAAAAACTTTTCTTAAATGTCCATAGTCCCTAATTTATAGAAGTGGGGCCCTCACAACCATAAACTAGATCCTACTGACACGACTTCATAGACTTCCTTGTACACTTGAACTTTGCACTCTGATATCAAATTTATAATGCCCCGAGCCTACACCATGGATGTGACTGGCACTCAGAAACCATCAGCAATTGGTAAGACCTCCTTGCTTTTTGAGGACTCCAAAGTAATTGGTAAGATCTTCTGCTATCAGCAATTAGTAAGACCTCCTGCTATCATAAGTACTTGGATTTGCATCATATAATGATGCTACACCAAATGGCGTCAGTACATGGAATGTATGGTATGTAACAAAGCTGCATAAAATACTGGACTGAACTAAATACTCCTGATGAACGGAATGCTAAAAATACCTTGGCTAAAAGTAAAACAATGTAAGTGTAATGAAAAACCTCAAAGTTTTATAACTAAAAAATATGCTGCAATATTAAATACTAAAAATAATATAACTTAACTTTTCTTAGGAGATTTCTCTAACCAACAACCATCACTATGAGCCTCGTAATGATATAACGTCTAGCCATATTGTTAGAGTCATCCTATACCTTGCCAGAGTATATGAAAATAACTCAACTTATGGATCCATCTAAATAAAAGTTCTATTTTGGAAGAAAAGTGAGGAGTCGCTCGAACTAATGGTGCGATCCTATCTATGTTGGAGGCGCATGTTAT
The DNA here is from genome assembly GCF_947179165.1 of Solanum dulcamara. Taxonomy (NCBI): domain Eukaryota; kingdom Viridiplantae; phylum Streptophyta; class Magnoliopsida; order Solanales; family Solanaceae; genus Solanum; species Solanum dulcamara. The sequence goes on along the minus strand of NC_077240.1, from coordinate 34,092,375 downwards.
GCGGTTTGATAATCTTAAGTCCAAATTAGTGGTCAATAATACTCCCAAAACATGCACTATGCTCAATAACTTTAAAGATGTCCCTCTTTAGGGGAAAGCTAAAAATCAGATACTTAGAGCCTTTTCTCAAAATACTTTCTTTAAACTGAATTGAACTCAACTTTTGCTCATTGAAAACTGCTTTCTCAAGCTGATAATGTTATATTTAAAAGTAGTCATGCTCTTTTCAAAATAAAGTAATGCATTTGGAACCTTTTAGTTCCCTTAAAACTCATTCTCAATAATAAATGCAAAATACTTTAACTCACTTAAAACTTTTTAAAATCATGTATAATGAATAGTAATGCAAAAGCTCTTCTTTGACTAATAACTCAAAATGCTTGAACTTTACTTTAACTGAAAATAATGCATAATGCATAGCAATGTAAAATCTTCAAACAACTCTTTTCTAAATACGGTTCTTGTGAAAAATAGGAATGAACACAATAAAGAATAAGGAATACATGGAAAATCACGACTTCAATGATAGCATCACAATTCAATAATGAAGCGTAATGAAAGAACTCGGAATTCAAGGAAGCTTGGGTTAAAACTCTAGATTAAAGTCTTACTGACTTAATTTAGAAATAAGGCGTGAGGATGAACCTAGTCCAACACTATGATTAGCCTTACATACTTGATTATAAAGCTATTAGACTAAAAAATTTGGCGGAGACTTGATTTTTCTTGAGCCTAAAGAAGAACACTAGCTTTCTTGAAGAAAATCTTTGATCTTGGAATCTTGGTGCTTTATCTTTAGAAAAGAAACTCTTTTATAGAGTTCTTAGAGTGGAAGAACTTTGGGAAAATCATGGAAGGAAGGCTTCTCTTGATTGTTGAATTTTTTAACTTGAAAATATTAGGGTTCTTATGGAGAAGAGGAACACTAGGTGAGTTTCTTGAGAGTTTCTTGAGACTAGAATGTTTAGATTGATGATTATAAGCGGAAAATTAGTTAGTTGAATGATATATTCCTTTAAAACACAAAAAGTGATTTAGAATAGGGCTGAAAAATTTTAGAATGGATCAAAATAATCCTGAAAGACGTGCAAAAAGTTTCTGGAAAAAAAACACAGCAAGCTTTCAAGAATGGCTTCACGGTTCATGAAAACTTATGCCGTTAGTATATAGGCCTCCGTGAAAGTGTGATTGTCTGACAGGACTTCACTAAAATGGGCATAACTATTTACTCCAAACTCTAAATTAGGCAAACTTGGTGGAGTTAGAATAAGCATTCATAGAACTTTAATTTGATAGGTTATGGACTACTTAATGCTTTATAATCTAGGAGATATAATTCTTTGAAGTTGAGACAAGTAAAATATTATATCGAAACTCAATAGGCAAGGAAGCTTTCAACTCAACTTTGTGCTAAAGGATTCTTGTGACCATAATTGATCTCCAAATCTATTCCCACACTAAATGATTGACCTTAAAACCTATGCATAATTAAGAATCGCCCAGTACGACCCTATACACATATAAATAATGGTTCGGATCTTAGTGTCACACCCTATGAGGGTACCCTGAGCGTGGCCTGCACTAAAAGACCATTATTGATCCCAAAGCGAACTACTTGGTCCAATCACATATTCATTCATTTAGCAGAAGACTTAAATGACAAAAAGGGGGACAATCATGGTGGGAAACCAAATCAATAACTCATCAAAGAATAACACATTTAACCAAATCCCTACACAACTCCATGTCAAAGAATAGTTTTGAAAACCAAAATAATGACTTAACACTACCATTATCTGTCTATGAAGCCTCTAATAATATCCATAATGTGTCAATAACAAGTTCATGGCTACCCGAAAAGAAATACTCAAAGAAAAGATAACTAATCTAGAGTGAACCAAATCTAAGAGTAAAAGTGATCTTCAATGATGGGCCTCTTGAGGATATCTAAAGCATGTATCTGTATCATCAAATGATGCACGCCAAATGACATCAATACATGGAATGTACAAGTATGTAAAATGATAGGAAGGAGAAACAATCAACAACACTTACCTCAAACTCATCAATCAACTCAAAGGATATCCAAAACAATTTAGAATTTAACAAATATTTCTCAAATGGACTCAATCATCTACAATCTCAATCAAACAATCCTATCATGCAAGATCTTATCCTAATTGGGAGTTTCTCTAACTTACAATTATCACCTATAATCCAATAATGTACAACGAAGCGGTGTCATTGTCATACTCATCCAATACCTTGTCAGTGTAAAGGACGAATTACTATCATTGGATCACAATTAATCAAAGTCCATTATTATGGGACTTATGAGGTTTAACCCTCCATCCTACATTGGTGACGTAGTTCATAGGAATTGAGTTATAACTATACTCTTACCCAATTCGGTGCTCAATACTCCTCCTAAGACTCAATATGCTCATAAGACTCAAATCAATCAGTTTATATAAGTCAATCCATCTAGTCACATTGAACTCTAATCAACTCAATCATCACTTTTTTTAATTAGACATTCTTTTCAAGACTCATTCATGACCCATCAGAACTCCAAATCAACAATTATTTAGACTTTTACTATCCAACTCAAGTTTGACTCATGCTCATTCAACATTCACCAATCAAACTTTTAGACTCAATCATTGTGTAATACATTGAAAGTTAATACTCAATTAGGGTTCTTATAGGAAGAAACATAATCATTTATTTTAAGTGTTTAATTCATGAAAACTATCAATTATGCAAAGTTATGTAAAAAAATACTAGGATTTAAAGAGATCTTTCAAAGATTCATTCATAGGAGACTTATATCACTTACTACTCAACCAATAATAAACTTATGGCACATGAAAGAACTTAAACCATGCTTTAGTTAGCCTTACATTCCTGTAACTCAAAGAACAATCAAAATTTGGAAGATGAGAGTGAATGCTTCAACCCTAGGTTCTTTCTCTTCTCCAATCCTTGCTCTTAATTAAACTAAGTTGTTAATGAGGACTTACGCACATAGGATACTGTTAAAGGACTCAAAATATCCCAAAACATCATAGTTTTGATTGGGAAAGGGTGGAAAAAGACCAAAATATCCCTTAAAAAAATCTAATTTTGGCCATGGATTGTTCATTTCTATGACTCATAGACTTTTTCACAAGTCATGATCATCACTCGTAGGAATTACTTTACTTTTGGAATTTTTTCTAAGTTTTTTGACGTTTTACAGGTCCTTTTTACGAGATGTAAGAATTCCTACGAGGCGTAATCAAGAATAGTAGAAAAGACACCAAAGACTGGAATTTTTCTAAGTGCTCAAAGGTTCTATGGGTCATAGAAATGACACGTACAAACTCTACAATTCGTAATGTTGACCCGTAACTTCTGATGATCTGACAGCCTCTAGTAAAATGGTCATAATATTTTACTCCAAACTCGAAATGAGGGAAATTTGGTGGCATTGAAAAGAAAACTCAAAGACTTTTGATCTGATAGGTAATGGATGACCTAATTCTTTGTATTCTAGGAGATATGGTCGTGCAAAGTTGACCCAAGTAAAATCTTATATAAAACCTCAATCGGTAAGAAAGCTTCCAACTCAACTTTGTTCTAGAGGATTATTGTGACCTATCACGACCCGACCTAGGGCCTAGTCGTAACATGGTGATTGAAACCCCAAAAGGACTCCAACCAAGCCTCTTGTACATATCATAAGCATACATAATGTAAAGCAAAAGCGAAAACATTATAAGAGAGTCTAAACCATTAATAGAAATTTAAGAACGCCATATAACAACATAAACTCAAAATATTTATCCAACTAGATGCCTATATTCATGAATATGGGCGGGGTATAAGACATGTACCTAGCTCACCCTCAATATAAAATGTAGAAAAAGTCTTTGAAAATAATAACTAACTCAATAACCAGTCTCCGATAAATAAGGACTCACCACAAACACCGCTGGATAGGAAAGCTTAACTAGCCACGTAGATGAGTATGATCTTCAACCTAAACCCCTACATTATGAGACAATGTAGGCAAATATTATACATTAGTACATTGGAATGTACTAAGGATGAGGGCGTGACATGCAACATAAATCATGGAATGCAATGGTCAAGTAAATCACATGATAAGATGAGGTAAGTAAATACACGAGAAAATTATGTTAACCATAGTATTTAAAAGCATAATTTAAAATCATAACATACATAAGAGATCATACATATGTGGGATAGGAATGATAACCGACAATAAGACCATGCGATCTATAACATGGCATCCCATTGTCTCCCCATACAATGAAGAAAAAGGGGAATCTACTTGCCAAGGTAGACTCTACCCCGCTAGGCGGGTCATACATACGCTATATGTGGATCCAATAGCTAGTCCATTAAGGCAACCTACGGTGGCACGTAGTTTATGGGACATGAGGCTCTTTTGTTAGGGCCCCCACCTTAAGTTCACTCTGTGCTAAGTCAAATCCCACGGAATACATACATAGCATAGAAATCATAATTACATATATCACAGTCATGATCATAGGTTTGAAATCATAGAGTAGCTTATTTTCATAACATACTTGTAATGTGAGAATTGTCCTTTCATCATTACAATCATATTTGCATAATTCATATCGTTAGGCCTTAGGTCACCACATAGGGCCCTAAGTCACCTTACTTCATAACTTGAATGAAATTCATACCTTGAACTTAGAGTAGAACTCAATTGCATAATCAATTGACTTAGAAAATTATGTAATTGACTTGAAAACATGCATGATCATAAACTTTATATCAACCCATACATAATTCATATAGATAATATCCTTTGGAAGTATAATTAAAAATACTCATAATTTACATCATGAACCTTAAAAATCAAAATATGATAATTCATAGGAAAACTCTTCAATGCAATGTAATAACCATCAATTTATATCAAAATAGAGTCATGATCATACTTTGAATCATAATTCATGCAATAGGAATAGAGCTCATAAAACTCATAAAATACCATACTTTAATTTGATAAAAAATCTTGAAAAATTGATTGGCCTTCATGGATGAAAGAATCCATGAATCAATACCCACATACCTTAAGTGAGAACACCAAATAATTTGGAAGAACTTGAGAGTTTTGATGGAGAGCTTGAGAAAATTTACTTGAAGTCTTCAATGGAGTCCTTGAGAGTCTTTTGTAGAGAGAGAAATATTTGAGTAGGTGAATTGTAGAAGAATGAATAGAATTAGAGGTTTAGGTCAATTTATAGATTTGAATTAGATCCTAAAAATGTCTAGGTTCATTACCTAACAATTAGGGAAAAGTCAAAATTGCCCTTGCTAAAAAATAAATTTGGCCAAAAAATCATCGCCAGGTCCGCGATGCGGAGGCAAGAAAGTCTGTGACGCAGACTTGCCGCACACCTTACTGGTTTACGCAGTTCCTTGAGAAATCTATATTTTGATCTACAAGTCTAAAAATCCACCGAGACTATTTTTTCTGCATTTTTTGACCCCCTGATCGATATTCTGAACTTGAATTTTCCAAAAAGATTAAGGATAATGCATTACATGAACGGCCTATTCCCAAGGCATTCTTAAGACACTTATGAGCATGTTGAGAGTTATTCAATATACTAATTCACTTCAAATACACTTTAACCACTGAAGAATGAGTCATAACAATTACCTTACAATTAGAATTATTGGATTTAGGCCTATACGCATACAAGGAATGGTTCGAGTCTTAGTATAGAAATTTTTGGGATGTTACAATATCTCCCCCTTAGGATCATTCGTCATCAAATGATGACCAAGCTAAGAATTTACCCAAGGCACGAATACATCACAATAACTCAAAAGATCCTAACTCAAGAATAATCCACTTAATTGCTCAACTAAGGAAGGGACTAACTCAAAGATAAAAGTAGGAATAGTACCTTCAACATTGACACTAGGAGGAACAAATAGGTGTGGGTACTTGGATTTCATATCCTCCTCGTCTTCCCTGGTAGCTTCCTCAATGAATTGATTTTTCCATAAAACTTCAACTAAAGCGACCTCTTTGGTCCTCAATTTACGAACTTATCGATCAAAAATTTGGACGAGAATCTCCTCATAGGAAAACTATCTTTCACTCCAATTTTTCCTGTAAGAACAATGAGTGCAGGATCTCTCAAGAATTTCTTAAGCATAGCAATATGGAACACTGGATGAACGATATGTAACTCTAGTGGAAGCTCTAAATCATAGGCGATGTTGCCAACTCTTTTTATAATCTGGAAAGGACCAATATATCGGGGTCTCAATTTTCCTTTCCTCCCAAATATCATAAATCCCTTCATGGTAAAAACCTTTACGTACACCAATCATTTACTTCAAACTCCAAGTTTCTCCTCCTAACATCAGTGTAGGATTTCTGATGACTTTGTGCAGTCTTTAACCTTTCTTGGATAATTTTCACTTTTTCCATAGCTTGATGAACCAAGTCTTGCCCAATCAACTCAGCTTCACCAACCTCAAACCAACCAATTAGTAATCTACACCTCCTCCCGTAAAGAGCCTAATATGAAGCCATTTGAATGCTCGAATGAAAGCTATTATTGTAAGGAAACTCAATAAGTGGTAAGTGGCCATCCCAATTACCTTTGCAGTCTATAACACAAGCTCTCAACATATCATCAAGGGTCTGAATAGTATGCTCTGCCTGACCATCTATTTGAGGATGGAAAGCGATACTGAGATTTACCTTCAAATCCAAACCTTTCTAGAATGACTTCCGAAACTAAGCAGTGAATTGAGCTCCCCTATCTGAGATGATATACAAAGGAACCTATTAAGTCTGATAATTTCTCGAAAGTACAATCTGGCATAGTCCTCTACTGTGTTCATAGTCTTAATAGGTAAGAAATGGGCTGATTTGGTCATCTTGTCCATAATCACCCAAATAAAGTCATGCTGCCTGCAAGATCGCGGTAAATCTATAATGAAGTCCATATTTATCATCTCCTACTTCCATTCTGGAATCTCAATATTCTAAGACACTCCATAATGCCTTTGGTGCTCAACTTTGACTTGTTGGCAGTTCAGGCAGTTGGACACAAACTCTGCTATATATCTTTTCATTCCACTCCACCAATATACTTCTCTTAAGTCGTGGTACATTTTTGTAGAACTTAGATGGATGGAATACCTAGAGCTATGGGCCTCTGCCATAATTCTTTCTCGAATGCTATCAATACTTGGAACACACAATCTTTCTTAATACCTTAGCACTCTATCTCCCCCTTTGGTAAAATCTTTTACCTTCTGCTTATGGACATCATCTTTCAATTGGAGGAGAATAGGATCTTGATCTTGCTTTTCTTTCACCTCTGCAACTAATAATGATTTAGCCCCATTATGAGCAATGGTACCACTATCACTAACATCAATAAGTTGAACTCTCAAACGTGCAAACCTATGCACCTCTTTAGCCAACTCCCTTCTTCCCTCTTCCACATGGACATAATATGCTAAGAGCATCAATAATAATATTAGCTTTACCTAGGTGGTAGAAAATGCTAATAAAATAGTCCTTGAACAGCTTAAGCCATCTCGTCTGCCTTAGGTTTAGCTCTTTCTTAGTAAACACATACTGTAGGGTTTTATGGTCTGTGAACACATCAACATTCACGCCATAGCGATAATGATTCCAAATCGTGAGAGTGAATACTACGGCTGCCAACTTAAGGTCATTATTCGGGTAGTTTCTCTCATGAATTTAAGTTGCATGGAAGCATAGGAAATAGCCTTACCCTTATGCATCAATACACAACCAATCCCACTCTGGACACATCACAATAGATAACAAATCCATTTGTTTCCTAGGGTAGGGACAAAATTAGAGCAGTAATCAATCTCATTTTTAGGTCTTGAAAACTTTTCTCGCAAGCTTCTAACTATTTGAACTTAGCCTTCTTCTGAGTTAGCATAGTCATTAGAGATGATATAGATTAAAATACCTAAACAAATCTCAAAGGTAACCAACCAAACTCAAGAAACTTTTTATGTTAGTCGGGGATAAGGGCATGAGCCAGTTCTTAACCGCTTCAATCTTTTGCGATTCAACTCGGATACCCTCTTCGGATACAACATGGACTAGGAATGCCATAGAAGCAATCCAAAATTCACACTTTGAGAACTTAGCATATAGCTCCCTATCCTTGAGACTCTTTAGAATAATTCTTAGGTGATTGGCATGCTCCTTCTCACTCCTCGAATAGATCAATATATCGTCTATAAGACACAATCACAAACAGGTCCAAATATTATTTGAAAACTTTGTTCATCAAGTACATAAATATTGCAGGTGTGTTGGTCAAACCAAAAGAAAAAATAAGAAATTCAAAGTGACCATATCGGGTTTGGAAAGAAGTCTTTGGAATGTCATATTATCTCACTTTCAACTGGTGATAGCCTGATCTATGGTCTATCTTTGAGAAGTAAATGGCACCAAGAAGCTGGTCAAATAGATCATCTATGGTGACCTTGTTCAGTTGACAATAGTCAATGCACATTCTCAATGACCCATCTTTATTTCGGACAAATAGGACAAGAATGCCCCAAGGTGAGACACTAAGCCTAATAAATCCCTTACCTAGGAGATCTTTCAGCTATTCTTTTAACTCGGCAAGAGCTATTCTATATGGTGAAATAGAAATAGGTTGCGTATTGGGAAGAACGTCAATCCCAAAGTCAATGTCTCTATCAAGAGAGACTCCGGGAAGATCCTCAGGAAAGACTTTAAGAAACTCATTAACAATCGGGATAGACTCAAGTGATGGAGACTCCACACTATCATTTCTGACTCGCACAATGTGATAAATACATCCTTTCGAGATTAATTTTCTAGCCCTAAGGTAGGAAATAAATTTACCCTTAGGCACAACAAGGCTACCCTTCCATTCTAAGACATGTTCATTTGGGAATTGGAACTTAACAATCCGAGTCCTACAATCAACAGAGGCATAAAACACATAAAGCCAGTCCATGCCAAGAATCACATCAAAATCAACCATGTCCAACTCAACTAAGTCAGCCATGGTATCTTTGTGATAGATTGACATAATACAATCCCTACAGACCCTCTTATCTAAGATAGATTCACCAATAGGGTTAGATACACTGAAAGGCTCAATAAGACAATAAGGGATTCTATAAAACTTATTAGCCATATAAGAAGTCACAAAAGACAATATATCACCCGGGTCAAGCAAAGCATAACAATCGAAAGAGAACACTCGAAGCATACTAGTGATAACATCTGGTGAATTCTCCTGATCCTAGAGATTAGACATAGCATATGGGAAGTTTGAACCTCCGCCCCTACCTATAGTGGTACCTCTTTTATTACCTCGAGTTGGGGGTGTTCCAGTAGATGATTGGGCTCAATCTCCCTACATAAGACACTACCACTGAAAATAGCCTATCTTACCATATTTATAGCAACCATTACTTCCATCCCAACATTCTCCCAAGTAGATTTTTCCACATTTACTACAAGATGACTTCCCCTTCGAACCTGAAGCCACACTAGCTTAGGATTGAGAACCCTAAGCTCTGAAGTTTTGGTGGTTCTATGTATTTTGATCATACTTGTGGTTGGGGGCAGGTGCACTTGCTATCGACTGAGCATAGTTAGAAGACCTCTTATGGAAGAAGGACCTGTTGTCCTTACCTTGCCTTTGCTCATTCTCATGCCAGCTGATTTGGCCTTCTTGCTCAAATGCTCTTCTCTATCTTTCTTCATATCATCCTCAACCTTCTGGACATACATCATCAACCTAGAAATATTAATATTAGAAATTAGTAATAATGTGTTACACTCTTTCTTCACGTGCTTGCCCAGGCCGGAGACAAACTTCCTCAACTTTGATCTTATATTTGGGATAATCTCCGGAGCATATCTGGACAGCTAGATGAACTTTAGACCATACTCTTTCACTATCAAACCCTCTTGTTTCAAGTTCACGAACTCTTCTACTTTCTCATCCCTCAATTCTCTGGGAAGAAGTGATCAAGGAATGCTTTCTCGAACTCATCCCAAATAGCAGGCTCTACATCCTCACCTCTACCCTCTTCCCACTGGTTATACCATACCTTTGTTACATCTTTAAGCTAATAGGAAACCAACTCAACCCCTTCAATCTCAATAGCATGCATTTCTTTCAGTATTTTCCACTTCTCATCGATAAAGTTTTGGGGATCCTTTTCAGCCTTAGAACCTATGAAAATGGGTGGGTCCATTCTCAAGAAGTCTCTAATCCTCGAGGCATCAGATGACTCTTGAGAACTAGAGATAGGGGCTGGTGAACTATGACTACCATTTCTGAAAGCTACCAATTGAGTGAGCATAGAAATCGCTCCTCAGAAATTGGCCTCTAAAGTCGGTACAGGCTGAGTAGTAGGCACCTGGGTTTCCTTCGCAGATCGGGTAGGTCGACCCTTAGTTCTCACTCTAGAAGGTAGGGGCATCTCAGATTGTAGGATCTTAGTCTTGGCAGCGTTCCTCTGACTGGAGGTACATTTTGCATGCATTATCTGCAAACGCGTATCAAGATCCTTTTCAAGTTTGAATTTGTTCATTTGGAATCTAGGTTTTTCTACGCACGGATTAGAAAGGAACTTTTGTAGTTAACTTTTTTGCATGAACTTAAAATATGAAGAAGTGGAACAATTCCTAATGTCCTATAGCCTCCTGATTATAAATATAGTACACGACACACCCATAAGCAAGACTCTAGTAGATACACCTTCATAGACACCTAAGGACTCTTGAACGCTGTGATCTGATACCAAATTTGTTACGCTTTATAGGTTATAAGAGTCCAGATTTTCAATGATGTAAATAATGACAAATCCTTCTATTCATTGGAGATTATGATTTTTGACTTAATAAATATTAAGAGTGAATTTCTTACGATGCTGAATTGTTCCATCTTATTCTGCATGTCTCATGATAAAGTTATGTTAGCTGGTTCGCTCGGACAAGTTAAAACATTTAATGTTGGTCTCATCCAGGTCAAGACTTGAGGTGTGACAAAATTGATCATAACTATGAAGGAATCTACTTTCAGAATAACCTTATTGATCCCATGTTGAATACAACAAGATAAACTTTTGAAGCTGACAGCATGCCTACCATTGTGCATTGCCGTCCTCAAGCTGATCTCATTAACTTTGGGAACAGGGATAGGAGCTGGGGAATTTGATAATGTGAGCCCATAAGAGGGTTTTGAGGATTGTAGGTCGGCTCGGTACAAAAAATAGAATTAATTGTGAACTTCATTGTTAATTCATCGTTATATTGCTCGTAGATAACAAAAATAAATATATGATAATTCACCACTACATGTGACAAATGTTTCTCTTTAGCTGAAATTTATCTATAGTGGCTATAGAGATTATAGTGATTGTGGGAAAGTTATGAAGAGTCCCACCATCCGGTGGGATTTTTTCTGTGGTGGCCATCGGCATTGAAAGGTAAAAATTACCATTAGAGGTTAAACGAGTCTATGGTAGGAAGAGAAAACTAAAGAGAGAGTTACAAATGCTGAACTTTAGCCATACATATGTTAACTTTAACTTCAAATATGATGTTTGAAGTCAGACTTTAATAAGACTAATTAACTTCAGACACCTTATATCTAAAGCTATATCTCAAAGTGGATACACGTCCAAACGAATTTAAAAAGCGGACAATCGTGACAGTGAAATAGGGTATCTGTGCACTTTGCCCTAATGTTCTAATCCTCTCTTATTTGTCCTTTTAATTAATAAATTAAATTTCAAAAAATATAGAAAGTGATCCATTTATTCCATGCACGAAGGCATCAGAAGTCGTGGCTTGCCAAACTTCTCGAACTTTGTAAAATCATCTTTTTTACATTATTAGTTTATTTTTTAATAAGGAAGGGCAATGACACTGTTAGGTAAGGAAAGACTTTTAATCTCATGAAATAATGGTAGGCGCATAGAAATAGAATACCACTCACTCACAGAATCAATTCATTCCCTTGGTAATATAAGAAGAAAAAGACAAAATCAATTATTTTAGACAGATGGAACCCAAGAAAGTTCTATAAATGTCTTAAACAAGAATATCAGCTATCTAATCATCATTTAGAATTTCACTTTATTTTTCTTTTTGGATTTCATAGCATTCATTCTTGTTACTTTTTTCTTTTGAAAAGTTTGTTTTCTTCCAAAAAAAAAAATGGGTGAAATTGGTAGGGCACGTAATATAATGTGTAAGAATACAAATAGTGTGCGTTTTGAATGTGTATGTCGTATTAATTAATAAAATTATATATATGAAGAATAAAATTATTAAAAAATAGAAATTGATGTTAAAATAAATATAATATTTTATATAAAAGTTTTAAAAATTATTTAAAGAAGTGTGAACCTCTTTTTTTATTAATTTTATTTTCCTTAATTTAAGTAAGATTTGTATAAAGTAAGAATATTGACTTTAAAGTCTTAAATGTTAGGACTTTTTATATAATTCAAATAATGAAATATTTAAGAAATAAAATTTTAGTCAATTTTAAAATACTAAATATTAGTTCTTACCTATTACAAATAAATAAAGAATTAATAGTTATATCTTTAATAAATTTCAAAATCCAAAATATTATGATAATAATTAAATAAAAATTATTTGAGAAAATAGTAAATGACAATTTTGTATATCTATAGAGTCTTATAATGAAGAGCAAAAATTTCAATTAACATTTCTAAAAATCTTCATACTTTTAATATATATATATATATATATATATATATATATTTATATATGCAGCAACTACAAGAAAAGAGTTAGATTGAATATAGAATAACAATGTACATACAAGAGTCAATTTCAAGGAAAATGAAGAATCAATTGGGTTGGAAGTGATACCACTCCTAGACCCCTAATATAAGATCCGGATTTAAAAAGACTAAAATAAAGTAAATTTATGCATTAGTTAAGATAAGTTCATTTTTTTAAAAAAAATTAAAAATAGAGAATTTCATGGCTTTATTGACTTGATTAGGAAAAAAGTTTTTTCTTTTATTTCTGATACTTCTTAATTGTTAATTGAATGAAATTGTAATGGGTATGAATTGACGAAGATTAGTTATACGCTTGTGTAATGATAAAATCATTTACTATTTCTTCAAGCTCAATCTTTCCTCCTGAAGAACCATAAAGCCATTAAGAGAAATCATGAGCCACACTATAGTAAAAACAGCTTTTATAAGGGCAATATATATGTACATAATTAACAAAGAGTGCCTAAAGTCTCTACCGACATTAAAAGATGAGGTGAATTTAAGTTTGAGTTTTTGGGAAAGTTAAAGAGTGATATATTTGCATCTGCGAATGATGCAGCCTTTTACACCAAGATTTTATTCAATTTTTTCCTTTTATCTTGTACGAGGTACGTACAAATTATTCACTACTGTCGAAAATGACTGAACTAATTGGAATGACAAAATCAGATGAAGGCTCGATTAGACCTTACTAGTCAAACACAGGAAAAGGAGTGTGAATTTTGATTTTGCTTTCGTAGAATTCAAGCTATAACATAATAAATTAATATATAGTTTCATATGAATACATCTTAGATTTTTTGATATCTCATGCTATTTAAATTAAGCCTCTTTAGTAGAATATATGAATTACTATAGTATATTCTAAATAAAAGTGGCACTAGTTTTGGTATCCCTATTGAAGCATCTCTTACAAAAGAAAAAAAGGTAGGCTTACAAAGTGCTGTCTTTCAAAGAATTCTGCCTGCCTCAGCTTAAATAGCTATATGATTCTGCTCTCTTGATGATACAAAACGACAAGCCAGTTAAGCATATGGATTATTGTTATTGTCATTTTTTTGGCATTTGTTATTCAAAATTGATTACTAGCACGTACGGTTAATTGATATATATATTTGTAGGAATACGTCCACTAATTAAGCTATTACGATGCTCCTATCTGGAGAGTACTCGAATTTGAGATATCTTATTATGGATAGATATTTATGGAAAAAGTAGTACTATATATATTGTAGATGCCATGCTGCATCTTATACAGAAAAGATAAACTGGAAAAAGCCTTGCAGGCAATTTTAATACTCTACAAGGCATCTGTTAGAGATAATTCAAAATAACTCTATGTACAGATTATTCGAGTTATCTTGTACATAAATTTGGGACTAGTTCAAACTCTATCCTTTTAGAAATTTGAGTAATAAAATGACAGCTATAATAATGTGTAGTGGATGATTCCTCATTAAGTATATATAATAATTTCTCAAACTTTTGCAAATCGTTACAGTCTTAAATTATCAAATATTTGATCAACATATTAATTAATAATTACCATTGCACGATGAAAGTATCAGGAGAAATCTTTTATCGAACATCAGAAAATGTTATATCAACTATTTTAACAAAATCTCATCTAGTATAATCTTAACCTAAAATTTGCCTCATAAGAACTATTATTTTCATGCATCTTTAACCTGATTTAATAAAGCAGAATTTGTAATTGAAAAGTAGTGTTAAATTACTTCTGAGCCCATAGCCTACTTCACATTGGTCCTTAAAGAAATTTAATATTCTTAGTGTTGCTTAAGATTTTAGATTAATTCATTTTAGAATAAAACATCATGATTCTATAATATTGACATTCCAAATTAATTAAAGAATTCCGACTAATTCAAAGAACGGAGAAAATCACATTTGATATCTTACTTTGGTTTTTACAATGCAGAAGAGCAGAAGAAAGATTCGAACTTCAGTGTTTACAATATATAGAATCTAAGGCAATGCCTCTAAATTCGTAGCCAAAAGTGCGAGGAAATAAATGAGGAAATACTGTTGTCTTTATTCAAAATAAGGCCAAAAAAGGAAATGAAATTTAAACCAAAAATATATCAATCAAATTATAATTGACTAAAGTCAAAGCCGAGCGAGTGAACCCAATATATTTCTTTCCACCTTCCTATCCGTATAAAGTTCCTTCATTTCCCACTCATTAGCTAACTCAAAGATCATGAAATGAAATCTTATTCGTAAAGAAATCGCAACAACAATTTGGTTGCAACACCATGTCTTAACTTATAAAAATTAAATGAATAATATATCTTTGGATAGTATGACGATCAACTTTATATAACATATGAAATTGAAGTTAATGGATATTAAATTCAAGTAAAATCGTTCTAAGAGAAAGAAATACATACCTACAAATTGCAAACCAAACCAAGTTTTCATTGTCATAAAACTTCACTCTTACACACGATGTAACATTATATTAAAATTACAACAAAGAACCCCACTTTAACAAATTAGCTTCCTCACACTAAAGAATCTAAAAACACTCCTTTGACCTAAAATACACAAAGCAAAGCTTAAGTTAAAACAAGAAACGATCTAATTCAATCAAACAACATTAATTTGAGGAAATCTCAAATTAATTAATTATTACTACATGTCCCTAACTTCAAACTCATTGCGATTCTTAACAACAATATCATACATGTGCATGGACTTGAATCTGTTGAAATCCTTTGGGAGAGAAATAAGGTGAACAGTTGATCTTTTGTGGTACTGAAGAAGGTCTGGATCATCATAGTACCTCTCCCATCCAAGAGAGTACAACTTCCTCTCAAGGGATGCATATGATGTAATTACTTCATCACTAGAAAGGTGCACAAGCACTTTACGGCGACCGGTCGCACCGTTGAAGTCACCGGGGTTCTCAACTAGCCGGACTACTCCATTCTTGAATACCCAAACACCGGACATGTTTGAAAAAAAGATGAAAATGAAAATAGTAGTACTAGTTAGTTGAGTGTGTGAAGTTGAAGATGGACTTGAGGAGAAGTGTGAGTGGGTTTTTATAGGGGTTTCTGTGTAATAAAAAATACATAAGGTGGCATAAAGTATTTTTAAAAAAAAAAAAATGATAATAGGTAGGATTTAGGAATGTGGGCTGCTTATAGGATTTAGAATTATACTAACTTATCGTACGTTAAGATTAAAGAAAAAGAGAAGGAGAATATTTAAATGGATCGAGATGCCCTAATTTGCCCTACTGAAATTAGAATCTTCTCCTAAATAATCACTAATTAACGATCTTATACTCATTAAATGAACCTAATTCTTTTGGTTAATGGGTTCCAGGCATAATTCTTTAATTTGTTTAGTGTAAAGAACAATCTTCTATTCTTATATCCATTGCTTGCATGAAGCACTTCACAAAAAGGAAGAAAATAAAACAACAATCATTTCGGGGAAGCTTAATTTGTCTCATCGTCTCATGTTGAGGATGTTTCTTTTAAGCCTTAAATGTATAATAACAATTAAAATTTTCAGTATTGACAAATAGGTATAACATTGTTTTCCACTACTTTCTCTCACTATTCGAAACAAAGGTTTTTACCCACTGCAGATCAATGAGAAACTTTTATTAGGACACATGATATTCTCACTCATTTCCCATCAAATCAGCTCTCTGAGAAAACACATGGTGAAAAATAGATTCTCGTTGAAATAATGGGAAGCTTCCCATTTTTTCGTGTGAAAACACTACTATTTGTCCAGCGATTCAATCTAAATATCAGTGTAAATAGCCACCAAACATTTTTCAGTGGAAAATTCAATGGCATAGTATTTCTTCCAATTTGTTTTTTTGGTTTTATCTTTACACAAAATTTAAAAAAATAAAAAAGACTTTTAAATTTTATCATTTTAAACTAAAAATATTTAGAATACATCAAAGTAAGACAAATAAATTAAGACAACGGAGAGAATATTATTTAGCATTAATAGCTTCATTATGGTTTCAATTATAATCACTTTAGGTTTATAAGAAAGGTTGGCGATAGTTTTAACCGAGAGGCTTGCAATTGATCTAGTTATTGTTTTCTTTCATTAGGTAACGAAAATTGAAGGAACCAAAATAATTAATGCTTAGTTACTATCATGACATGACAAAATTAAAGGGTACATTAAAGCAATTAAAGAATGTTTCCAAATATATGAATAACTTTCTAAAAATGTAAGACAACGTGAAGCAAGTGAAAAAAAGGAATTGGAATAGTTAAAAATGAAGGAAATAATTAAAAGTGAGAGAAATGGAGATCTCTCATGTCCCATACTTTTGTGGATATTGAATTGGATAGGAATAGGATTTAATGAGAAAGAGAGAGAAGTAAGCCAATCTTCCTTCTCTCCTGTCTTTTTCACTTTCCCCTCCCATTCCCGTATCACCATTTCAGTGTACAAAGGAGAAGTCACATATGCCCATTCATTTGAGGAATGGCCTTTGCTGACAAGAATATCAAATAACTTAATTGTTACTACTCATTTTACGCTCACACATTTTTCATGATCCACTATATGAGTTCATCGATCCCTTTGTCAACCCACACCCCAAGTGGCATAGTTACATGATTCAAAAGATTTTTTTGGAATCGAAAAATTATATGATACAATTTCAGAAGCGAAGCTAGAGAGAAAATTATGAGTTTGACAAAACATTTTAGGTTAAATCAAAATCATGTATATGTGTTACAAATTCACTTATCAAAATTCATTAACTTAAATTTCTGTCTCCGCCTCTGTATGGATTGAAATCAAAACCAATATTCATATATATAATTAAATTGTTGAATTATAGAGTAAGTTGCTTAAGAGATTTTCTATTTTGCACGTTAAAATAGGGTGTAATTTAACATTTTCTTTTGTATATTTTAATTGTATTATTAAAATTTCTAATTCCGTCACTTTAATTTATCTATTTACAAAGCCTTTATGTCAAATTAGTATGCCTGATCTCCGTGAAAAGAACAAGGGAGATTAGCCAAGTTGCCCTCGCTTTTTCTCGCATGGTGCACGTGTTGATAAGGCTCTTATCAGCACATTTAAATGGCTCCCAATTAACCAATTGCACTTTTGTCAGAGATTAGACTTCATTTAGTTGGCAGAGTAGTTTCTGGATTCTTCAAAGTTGATGAGACCCCTAGTTGGCTAGCTTCCACAACTTTTGAACAAAGGTGTTAACTGAGCCAATCCGGGTTGAGCCTAACAACGCCAATTCTGGCCAAATTCTATAGAAAGGGTTGGTTGTCTGGCTCAGTTCACAATCCGTCAACGTTTTAATTCCGAGTTTATCAGTTTGGGCCTGTGCGGTGGGTTTCGTAGGTCAGATATTTTTTTTAATATGTTAAATTATTCCTCAACTTATTAATTTGAAAGTTTCATTTTATTCAATATAGTGTATTCAATATTGTTATCAATTTATTTTTAAAGTAATCGTAACCATTGTGAATTTAAATTTTGAAAGTTCAAATTTCAAATTTCATTTTTCAGATAATCTTTTCTTTACCCATCTATAATTTCTAATTAATTTTGGCCTATTATTTTATTTTTAATTTTCAACTTTCATCTTCCATGAAATCAAATGAATTAGAATACTTAAAATATTGTAGTGTAGTGTTTTCAATTATCAATTTGAAATTAGGAAATTGAAATTTGAATTTTGAAACGTGAAATTTAAAATTAAGAAATTGAAATTTGAATTTTGAAACGTGAAATTTGAAATTAGGAAATTGAAAGTTGAGTGCTAATAATGTAGTGTAGTATTATCAATTTAATTTTGAAATAATTGCAATTGTTGTACGTAAATTTAAAATTTAAAAGTTAAAAATTGAAACTTGAAATTTGTAGTCATGTAGTGTTATCATTTATCAATTTGAAATTTGAATCAGGATATACAAAAAAATAATCATCCAATATATATATATATATACACACACACACACACTTACAATATACATATCAAATATTGTCACGATCCTGACCTACCGTGATTGACACCACACCAATCCTTTTGTGGGAGAATTATTATTACAGCCCAAATTAACAATACAGGAAATGATATAAGACATTCAAAGATGCAGAAGCAGGTTTAATAGTTAAGAAATGACTGAGTTCTCAAAAACTCAGAAATATCTAATTATTAATCCCAAATATGCGGAATTTAACTCCTAGGAACTGAAAGTCGAATGTACTAAAATTCTAGCAAATCATCAAGTCTAGGAAGGGGATGCAACCCAACAAGTCATAAAATAAAGTGGTTAAAAGTCTAAGTCCCAAAAGAAGGACCAAAATAGGGAGAGTCCACGGTAGCTTGAAAGGGATGGCTCACCCTTGAACTCTGGCTGCTAGTGGTCCTCTATTCTAGGTGTCGGAGAAGCCGTCTGAATATGCCCTATACTCACCAAAGACAGAACAAGTGTAGTATCAATATACAAAATAATAGTGTACTGGTAGAATCACGCAGATAGTCAGTAAGTGAGAAATGAACAAGTAAATACAGCACAGTAAACACATATATACACAATAGACTTAACCATTATTGTCTCATAACCAGTACTCAACATGATCACATTCATTAGTCCCAATTATCATGCAACTTCACATAAGGGTCCTATCATGGGACCTACAAGCATTTATTTATGTGTTGGAACATGAAATCTGGTCCAAAGTTTGTGTCGGAATGTGACACCCGATCCAAATGTATGTCGGAACGTGACACCTGATTCAAATGCATGTCGAAATGTGACACCCGATCCAAGCATACAAGTCAACCACATTCACAATGAATAATCAACTATCATATCTACCAAGAATGGGTTCATCACAAGTCATGACTAGTATGTAGTCATTTCACATAGATCTCATGACTAGTATGTAGTCATTTCACATAGATCATTTCATTCTTCCCTATTCATACACACATATTCTTACAGCGGAGTAATTTAACAAGTGCATTAATCACATACGGGAAGACAAACCATTACCTACCTCGAAATCAAGCTTGACCACTCTAAAGTTCGGGAGCTTTTCTTTTTCGGGTTCGTTCAACTTGTTCTTGGTCTACAAACAATAATAACATATAAAAAATAAATACAAGGGCCTAAATTACATGACTTATAACATAATTCCCCTCCTCGTCCAAATTTTTGATCCTAACCTCCATTCTAGGGCTATTTCCCACCATTAATTTCTGTCCAAAACCCTTCTCCAATGATCATCAACCATAGTCTATGGGTTCTAGGAATCAAACTACAAGTTAAGGGAGTAATTACTTACCTTTGGCATAAATTATGGTGGAAATCAATAGGAATTCTCCCTAGGACGCTTCTGGTCTCTTAAGAATGAAGTGGGATGACTATAAACCATTATAGGACTTTTTCCTATCTTAAGTCACATCTGTCTCGCCACAGCGGGAATATCCCACTCTGGAGGCCCCATACTAGTGGGATTATTCTCATTCTAGCGGCATATGTGGAGACATAGAGCTCGTAAAGCATCTCCAAGTCTCCCATATCACAACATACCCCCACCCCAAGATGCCTTAAAATATAACTTTCAAGCTAAGTTCAATTTTAGGAGATGTACTCACCCGAATGCGATTCTATAAAGCCGTATAGACTTCGTATTGTCTTGGCTATAAAATAAACCCATCAAACTAAGGGTTCCATCCCCCATCCATTTTAGTATCACCCTAGACCTCACCTGATTAAATAATTATCCAAGTCTGGCCTAGGCTCAAAATTTTCCAAGTCACTACTCGAAGCGTTCCAACCCGAATTCCTTCTCTATTGGCTTACCCGTAATGACAAAAGCATGTTAAAAAATAGAAAAAAATTTATCCATCACTCATCTCCGAGTGACCAACTAGGACAAATAGGCTAAGACAAAGATCGAGTAGTACCTGATTCGATGAACAGTTGGGGGTACTTGTCTTGCATGTCCTTTTCAGTTTCCCAAGTAGCTTCCTCTACCGGAAGATGCTTCCATTGAACTTTCACAAACTTAATTTCGTTGGTCCTCAGCTTTCGGAGATCACGATTTAAGATTGCCATTGGCTCTTTTTTGTATTAAAGATCCTTGTCTAACAAAACTGAGTCTTATTTAATAATGTAATCTCCATCTCCATGGTACCTCTTCATGGACACATGAAACACTGGATGTATCCCATACATGGTAGGTGGTAAAGTTAATTTGTAAGCCACTGGCTCTACACAATCAAGAATATCAAAAGGGCTATTATAGCGAGGGCTAAACTTCTTGCCCTTCTTATCAAATCTCATTACCCCTTTTATAGGTGACACTTTTAGAAGCACTTGTTCACCATCTTGGAAGGTCATGTACCTTACCTTACGGTCAACATATTTTTTTTGATGACTCTAAGCTACTAGATGTTTAGCTTGGATGCTCCTTACCTTTTATTGAGTATCCTTTACTAAGTCCACCCTCAAAGGCTCTACTTCTCCAACTTCAAACCACTCTATGGGAGACCTACATCCCCTCCCATAAAGGGTTTCGCATAGTGCCATATCAATGCTAGAATAGTAAATATTATTATAGGAGAACTCACAAAAGGGAAAGAACTTATCCCAATGTCCCCCAAAGTCGATCACGCATGCTGTCAATATATCTTTCAGCACTTGGATGGTCCTCTCTAATTGTCCATCTGTTTATGGATGAAAGGTTGTGCTGAACGTGAGTTGAGTGCCCAATGCTTGATGCAACTTTCCCAAAAATTTAGAGGTAAACTACATCTCACAGTCTAAAATGATAGAAAGGGGCATCCCCTGCAACCTTACTATCTCCTTCACATAAATTTGCCAATTGTTGTGTATTGTGGTCCACTCTAACCGAGATGAAATGGGCTGATTTCATCAATTTGTCAACCACTTTTGAAATACAATCATACTTCCCCAAGGTCTTGGGGAGTCCCACCCCGAAGTCCATGGCTATCCTTACCCACTTCCACTCCAGAATTCGCATCCTTTGAAGCAAACCTGCAGGTCTTTGGTGTTCATATTTTACGTGCTGACAATTCTGGCACTTAGTTACATACCTGATTATGTCTTTCTTTATACCCGGCCACCAATACAGATGCTTTCAAGTTGTGATACATCTTGGTACTCCGGGATAAATAGAGTATCGAAAACCATGGAATTCAAACAACACTTTTTGGATTTTGTCATCTACCTGGGGAACACAAATCCTTTACCTAAAATTGAGCATCCCACTTGCATCAAGGACTGCATCTTGGGCCTTGCCCATCAACACTTTTTCTCTAATCTCATTCAAGTTCATATCCTTAAATTGTTTGGCCTTAATCTATTCAATAAGGTGGGCCTTAGATCAACACTAGCCATCACCCTACCCTTTTTTGAGATTCCTAGCATCATGAATTTGGCTCCAATGGTTGAATCTCTCTAGCCAAGGGCCGCTTGCATGCTCTCAAACAAGCTAGACTACCCTTGCTAACCAGTTTCTAGCTTAAAGTATCTGCCACTATATTACCCTTGCCTTGATGAAACTGGATGGTGAAATCATAATCTTTGAGCAACTCCATCCATCTTCTTGGTCTCAAGTTCAAATATTTCTGGGTGAATATTTGTTGCAAGCTTCAGTGGTCAGTAAACACCTCACACTTGACACTACAAAGATAATACCTCTAAATTTTTAGATCAAACACTACTGCTGCCAACTCAAAGTCATGAGTCGGGTAGTTTCTCTTATGAACCTTCAACTACCGTGAAGCATAGGCTATAACATTCCTATCCTGCATCAACACATCACCTAAATCTAAATGTGAAGCATCACAATAACCAATGCAATTTTTACCTTTAACTAGTAGGGCCAAGATAAATGTTGTGGTTAGAAGAGTCTTCAGCTATTAAAATCTCTCTTTGCATTTATTGGTCCTCTCGAACGGTATCTCTTTCTGAATAAGCCTTGTTAAGTAGGTAGCGATAGAAACAAAGTTTCTCACGAACCAACTATAATAATTGACAAGTCCCATAAAACTTCTAACTTCCATCATTGAACTAGGACGACCCCAGTTCTTAAGGGCTTTGATCTTTTGTGGATCTACTAGTACCCTTTCCTTTGAGACAATATGTCCCAAGAAGGCAACTGAAGACAACCAGAATTTTTACTTAGAGAATTTTGCATATAGTTTCTGCTTCCCCAGCATACCTAGAATAATGCGAAGATGATCTGCATGTTCTTGTTCAATCTTCAAATATACCGAATATCATCCATAAATAGTATCACGAATGAATCTGGGAATGGCTTGAATATCATCTATAAATACTATCATGATGATATACCAGAATATCATCTATAAACACTATCACAATGATATACTAGAATATCATCTATAAACACTATCACAAATGAATCTAGAAATGACTTGAATACCCCATTCATTAAAATCATGAAGGCTACAGGTGCATTGGTCAGCCCAAACAACATCACCAAAAATTCATAATGCCCATATATGGTTCTAAAAGTTGTCTTGGGCACATCCTCTGGTCTAATCTTCAACTGATGGTAACCAGACCATATTTCAATTTTATAAAGACTGATGTACTTTGCAACTGATCAAAAAGGTCATCAATGCACGGTGACAGGTACTTATTTCGAATGGTGACCCTATTCAGCTGTCAGTAATCTATGCACATTCTTATGCTACCATCATTTTTAAATAAACAAGATAAGGGCGCCCCACAAAAAAGCACTGGGAGATCAAAGAGTTCTTGGATTTGAGCCTTAAGATCTCTCAACTCTGCTGGAGCCATGTGGTAAGGAGGAATAAAAATTGGGTTTGTGCCCTACTCTAAGTCAATATAAAAATCTATGTCCCTATTGGGAGACATACCAGGCAAGTCTGTAGGGAATCCATCTAAAAACTCACACACTACCAGAATAGACTCAAGGGAGAGAGACTCCATATCAACATTTAGAATATAGGACAAATAGGCCAAAAAACCCTACCCCACCATTTTTCTAGCCGAGAGAAAGGATATGACCTTAGCTGTCTTAGGCTTGTACATCCCTTCCCACTATAACCTTTCCCTCTCAGGATATCTAGAGTCACAGTCTTAGCATTACAGTTATGCACAACATAATAGGGGTACAACTAAGTCATGCCTAAGATCACATCAAAATTAGCCATGTCTAAAATTACTAAGTCAGCCCAAATCTGAAACCCCATAAATATAATAGGACAACCACGATACACATGTATGACTATAACAGACTCTCCAAAAGGAGTAGAAACATAGATGGGCTCATCAAGCACATCACATATCATATCAAAACCCAAGGCATATCTCACTAACACATATGAATAGGTAGAACCCGAATAAAATAAAATAGTAGATATCTGATCATAGACAATAATAGTACCTATGATCACTGCATCAAATGCCTCGGCCTCGGTCTTGCTTGGCAAGGCATAAAATTGAGCCCTTTAATCCTGTTGGGCCACTTACTTTCCCTGCTGCAGTGCTCCTCGACCTGCACTATTATTACCTCAGCCTCCACATCCTCTTAGATTTCTTCCCCTCCCACCTTGTGGACGTCCTCTACTATTTCAACCTCCACTCATGAGTAACACTACCCTAGCTTATTATAATGTTGAATTTATTCCACAAGGATGGGGACACTTCTCTTTATGTACCCCAGATCTCCACAGTTGAAACAACCACACTCAAAATATGGCTTGCTACCAGAAGCAAAAGAAGTTCCTTGGACTTCCTTGGCCGGATGTTGTTGTGGATTACATAAAAATGCCCATAGAAGCGAGCAATACTGATTGAATTGGCTGAACTGCAATCACCAACTTGCCTGACCCTCTAGAATAAGATCCCTAGAAGTTACCTGTACTCTTATGCCTCTTAGCCACTGCCTTGGCTTGCCCATCTCATCGTACTCCCTCTACTTTCTTTACAAAATCTATGACCTCATTTAAATTCTTACCTTATGAAGTCATATGAATACACAAAACTTGCCACTCAAGGTTCAACCCGTTCACAAATAACTGAATTCTCTCATCTTCTGTGATTACAAACTGCATAGCATACCTGGACAATGTATGAAATTTGACCTTATAGGCAACCACTTTCATACTTTCCTTTTGGAATGCGATGAACTCATCCTTTTTATGACCCCTCAAGGTACGCCACACCTATTTCTCCAGAAATAAGACATGGAACTGGACCTAGGTAAGTGGGCACAAAATTGATGAGCGACACTCCACATAGGCCCTCTACCGCTGCTTGGCTTCACCTTGCAGCTAGAAGGTCACAAACTCAATCTTGTGCTAGTGAACTATCCTCAACTTGTGTAATTTCTCATAGCAATCAAGGATGACCTCATAGGCATCCTCACTCTCAAAACCATGAAAGACCGGAGGCTTAAGCTTTAGAAACTTGGTCAGCATGTAATGCTTAGTACCGATCATTGTTGGATCCATGAGTGGTCAAAATAAGACATTAGTGCCTACCAAATCATCTATCTAAGAATCTATAATAGCTGTAAGACCCTAAAAGTTAAAAAATCCTAATAAAAGGGTCAAATGATGATTTCCCAGAAAAACTCAGCTTTTTGGCATCAGGTGGCCTTCATGATATCCTTAATGGGCTGTAAAGAGGACCATGACCGTGAAATGCCATCATGGTCTATGCCCTACGATTTGGGTTTCAAAAGTGTTGTCCATGAGGGGCTACTATGAGCTGTGGTGCGGACCATGGACCATTATGGCCTCTATGGTAGACACCCCCTATAGGACCTTGTTAGGTCTTCACAACAGCCACCCTTCACAGGCTATATTTCCCTCTACGGATCATGAAGGTCTCCGTGGAGGAAATTCTGCAACCCCCAAATTTTTATGTGTAAGTCCAACACCACGGGCCGTGGTGCCCATAACGGACCGTGGTGTGTCTCTTGGTAGGTACCCTCTTTTCAAGACCCATTTTATAAAATTTTAAGTATCAGACCCTGAAATTTGGAAAGTCAGAAAACAAAGATCAAAACATGAAATTGCTAAAAAATCTATAATTTTGGCACCATGTGATGACCACGAAGGCAATCACGGGTCATGGTGAGCACACAAATCGTGGTGAGCCACCGTAGTGGTGGACCAGAGGTTCACTCCTATAGTGTTAGGTTTACAATAGGGAACCACTGACCATGGTAAGCACCACAAGCCATGAAGCCTTCTATGGTGAACCCTCCCTTGAGCCCTTAAAACATGATCCCAAGGCTAGGACCACAATTGGCCACCACAAGCTGTGTAGATCTTCACGAACCATGGTGAGCTCCTTGGTAGTCACTCCTGCAGGTCACCTTGCAGGGGATGCACCACACCCATTCTTCATGACTCATAATGATCTCATTAGACCGTGAAGGGGTTTTATGGAGAAAGTTCATAAACCTTCCTTTGCAATTCCCAAAGTTCAATTCTATATCCAACATCACGGACATCACTACATGCTGTGATGAGCATCAGGTACATCACTACATTCTGTGATGAGCATCATGGATTGTGATAGGTCTTTCGTGGTGAGTTCAGTTTCAGTTAAATGAAGGGTACTCCGATCATTTTCCCTATTCTTTTATTAATATATTTGGATGTTTTTGGGACTAGATTCATTATAAAAATATCCTAAATATTTCCAAACCTATTCTTTTTCCTCAATAATTCCCAATCAACTTTAAGACTTCTCTCGTAAGGATACTTCAAGGGTTCATTTTCTTCATTAAGTTTGGCTAGGGTTTCTTCAAAAAAAAACTCTCCTTTTTCAATTCTAAGGTAAAATTCAATCAAGTTATGTAGGGATTGATCCATGGGTCCCTTTCACCAATGGAGTCTCAAGGTTTCTACTCAAAATCTCATAAATTTCAAATTGGGTTTGTAGCCCTAGTTTTATAAATTGTATTGGTTTGTTTAAATTATGCTTTTGATTATTATAGATGATCATTATAACTATGTTCCTATAGGAATTACATGACTTTAAGATGAATTATAATTTCCCATGAATAAATCCTATTTTCAATGATGATATTATAAAGTATGATTATGATTTTAAGGTATTATCATGATTTTCATTCAAATTAACTTTGTATATGTGTTTTAATCTAAATTCAAGTATGAATCATGACTACGGATTTCAATTATGATCAGATTATGATATTCATGAAAGTTATGAAGAAAGGTAACTTAAGGCCCTATGTGGTGACCTAGGAACCTCATTATATGTATTATGCAAGTATGATTTGTAATGATGAAAGGTCAATTCTCACATGGTAATTATGTTATGAAATAAGCTATTTTATGAATTATGAAGTTATTAAACAAGTTATGATATATTTCAACAATGATTAATATGTTATGTATTCCATGGGATTTGACTTAGAACCGAGTGGACTTGAGATGGGGGACTTATTAAAAGCCTTAGTATCATCCTCAAGTCTCTTAAACTAAGTACTACCATAGGTTTCCTTCATGGCTTAGCTAGTGGATCCACATATAACATATGTAGATGACCCCCTTAGCGGGGTAGAGTCTACCTTGGCAAGTAGATTTCCCTTTCTTCCTTTATATGGGGAGACATCGAGATTCCATGTTATAGCTCACATGGTCTTATTGTCGGTTATGGTTCTATCCACATATGTACTTTCATGATTTCAACTATGCTTTTCAAATGCTTTGATCATTATGATTCTCTCATGACTTCACCTATCATTTCTTACCATTGTACTTAATTTGATCATTGCATCTTCTGATTTACATTGCATGTCATGCCCTCATACATAGTACATTAAAAATTACTAACAAATATTTGTTTCCTATATTATTTCATAATATAGGTGTTGAGGATCACGCTTCAATCACAAGTAGTTAGTAGGATTCCTTATCGGCGAAGTTTTTGTTGAGTCCTCATCTACCGGGGGTTATTTATGTGTTGTTTGTTTCATTTCAAAGACTTTGTTATATTTCATTTGAGGGTGATCTAGAGATATATCTTATCCCCCTCCCTTCTTATGTAGTAAAGGCAATTTGTTGGACCTATGTATGGACTCTATGTAGTCGAGTTTATATTTCTTCTATGATCATATCTTAAACTTTTTTTACGTTATTTCCGTTCTTACTTTACCTTGTGTATGCTTTATGACCTATCAAGAGGCTAGATTGGAGCCCTTCGGGGTTCAGATCACCGTGTTACGAATAGGCCCTAGGTTGGATCATGATAAATTTGGTCGGAGCACAAGGTTTAAGATATCCTAGGGTGTACAACATGCCATGTCAAGTAGAGTATTATTCATGGTTATGAAGCACACCACAATTATGGATAGGATGCTAAAAGGCATGTTAGGAAATTCTCACTTCTTTCATGATCTATGTTGTGATATAGAGTTCACCCTAAGACTTTCTTTCCCTAACGATCTTCCTTTAAGATTTTGAGAAAATGCCTCCAAGGAGAAACAATGCCAATGAAGCTCAACCTCCTATGGCAATAGTCTCCTACCCAACTAAGTTACTAATGCGGAGTTTTAGATCACTATTATGATGCTATCCCAAATAGTGGCCAACTAAGGGGTTGCAGCTTCTCCCAATGTTCCCACTCTGGCTTCTAGGGTAAGGGATTTTGGAAGGATAAACCCTCTAGAGTTTCATGGCTCAAAAGTTGATGAGGATCCTCAAGAATTTATTAATGAGGTTTACAAGATAGTAAGCATTATAGGGGTGTCGTCTGAAGAGAAAGCAGAGTTCGCAGCTTACCAACTCAAAAGTGTGGCCCAAGTTTGGTACACTGAATAGAAGTTAGAGAGAGTAGAAGAGGTCCTATTGAATAAGAAGCCTTCAAACTTGCTTTCCTTGATCATTTTTTCCCTCTTGATCCAAGGGAATCTAAGGTGTTGGATTTCATAAATCTTTGACAAGGAAACATTAGAATGAGGGAATATTCTCTCCAAGTATGCTCCATCTTTGGTTGTCAATCCACATGCCCAAATGAGTCAATTCATATTGAGGTATCTAACTTGGTTGCTAAATAATGTCGTACTAAAATGCTTATTAAGAAAATAGACATATCTCGGCTAATGACTTTCATCGATAAAATTGAGGGAGAGAAGCTCAAAGATATGAGAATGAGAGATTCTAAGAAAGCCTGGAATGAAGGTGGGTTCTCAAATGCTAAGTCCGGTGGTAGCAGTGGCCATTCTCAACAAGGCCAAAGTTTGGGAAATAAATTTGTAAATGATAGGGTGACATACCCTAAGGCTCAATAAGGAGGTGTGAATGCTACTATCCCTTCATTTCTCAAATATGCAAAATGCGGGAAGAATCATGGAGGGAGATGTTTGATGGTAATGGGTGCTTACTTTGGATGTGGCAAAATAGGGCATAGGCAATTCGAGTGCCCTCATGTTACCAACAAGGGTAGAAAAGGTTGTCCTCAAGGCCATGTTATTCAAGGTGGCCAAGCTCCACAAGGTGCTCAAGCTCAACCTAAGGATGGTCAAAGCAACAACCAGTTTTATGCTCTTTATGGTAGGCAAGAGGTGAAGGAGATTCCTGATGTTGTTACCTGTATGTTATGGGTCTTTCACTATGATGTTTATGCCTTGCTTGATTCGGGTGCAAATTTGTCTTTTGATACACCTTATGTAGCTATGAGGTTTGATATTAGCCCCAAAATATTCATGGAGACTTTTTCTGTTAATACTCTCATAGGTGAGTCGGTTATGGATAAAAGAGTATAGAAATTATCCCGTGTTAGTTTTGCACAAAGTTATCCCTTGTGATTTTGTTGAACTTGACATGACCAATTTCGACATTATTCTTGGTATGGATTGGTTACATGCCTCTTATGCAACCATTGATTGTATAACCTGTAAAGTCAAGTTTCAGTTTCCTAATGAGCCTATTCTCAAATGGAAGGGTAATGATTCGGTGGTTAAGGGTTGATTCATTTCATGTCTTAAGGCCCGAAAGATAATTTCCAAGGGTTGCATCTACCATCTATTTTGGGTTAGCGATACTAACTCCAATACTCTTACTCTCGAGTCAATTTTGGTTGTAAATGAATTTCTAAAAGTTTTCCCCAAAGATCTTTCAGTTATTTTTCGTGAAAGAGAAATTGACATTGGCATATATCTCCTTTCCGATACTCTGCCTATTTCTATTCCTCCTTACCATATGGCTCCGACGAAACTAAAGGAGTTAAAAGAAAAATTGATATATTTGTTGGATTAGGGTTTTACAAAGCTAAGCATTTTACCTTAAGGTGCTCCCATATTGTTTGTGAGGAAGAAAGATGGGTCACTTCGAATGTGCATTGATTATCGACAATGGAACAAGGCTACAATTAAGAATAAGTATCCCATCCCAAGAATTGATGAATTGTTCGACAAACTTTAATGAGCAAACTACTTTTTAAATATTGACCTCCGATCAGGATATCATCAACTCTGAGTAAGGGAGTGTGGCATTCCAAAGATAGATTTTAGAACTCGGTATGGTCATTTTAAATTGTTGGTTATGTCTTTTGGACTAACGAATGCCCCTGCAACTTTTATGAATTTATTGAACAGGGTTTTAAAGTAATATTTGGATATGTTCGTTATCGTGTTTATTGATGATATTGTGATTTATTCATGGAGTGAGGAAAATCATGACAATTATTTGAGGATTGTGTTGCATTTCCTCAATGACGGTCAGTTATATGCAAAGTTTAGCAGATGTGATTTTTTGTTATGGTCGATTTCTTTCCTTGGTGACATTGTCTCCAAAAAAGGAATTATGGTTCATCCAAAGAAGATAGAGGCAATTAAGAATTGGCTTAGACCATTTAGTCCTTCTGATATTCGGAGTTTCTTTGGCCTAACTGGTTATTATAGACAATTTATGGAAGGTTTCTTTTCCATTGCATCTTTCTTGACTGGTTTGACTAAAACAAAGTCGAAGTTCCATTGGTCTGAGGCATATGAAAAGAGCTTCCAAGAATTAAAAGATAGGCTTACCTCCACTCTGATGTTGACTTTATCGAAAGGTTTCGATGGATTTGTTGTGTATTGTGATGCCTCACGAGTTGGTCTTGGTTGTGTGTTAATGCAAAATGGCAAGGTTATAGCTTATGCTTCTAAACAACTCAAGGTGCATGAGAAAAATTATCCAACTCATGGCTTGGAGTTGGCGGCGGTGGTATTTGCTTTGAAATTATGGAGACACTATCTCTATGGTATCCATGTAGTTGTTTTCACCGATCACAAGAGTTTGTAATATGTATTCACTCAAAAGGACTTGAACCTTTGACAAAGGAGATGACATGAATTGTTAAAGATTTTTGACATGAGTGTGCTATACCATCCAGGTAAGGCAAATGTGGTTTTCGGTCCTCTTAGGAGGTTGTCCATGAACAGTGTTTCCCATGTTGATGATGAAAAGAAAGAGTTAGTTCGGGATGTGCATAGATTATCCTATTTGGGTGTTCGATTGGTCGAGTAGGAGGATGGTGGAGTTACTGTGCAAAATGGTTCTGAATCATCCTTTATGGTAGACGTAAAGACAAATCAAGATGATGATCCCATTTTCATTAAATTGAAGAAAGCGGTTGACAAAAAAGCCATCGAGCTTTCTCCCAAGGGAGAGATAGGTTTTTGAGATATCAAGACCGATTGTGTGTTCCGAACATTGATGGCTTGAAAGAAGCGATATTGTCCGAAGCTCATAGTTCTTGATATTTTATTCATCCCGATTACACAAAGATGTATCGAGATTTAAGAGAAATGTATTGTTGGAATGGCATGAAGAGTGACATTGCAGAATTTGTGGCTAAGTTACCTAATTGTCAACAAATCAAATTTGAGCATAAAAAATCAGGAGGTTTGGCTCAAGACATTAATATTCCTATTTGGGTGATGGTTGACTGAATGACTAAGTCGGCTTATTTTCTCCCAGTTAAGACTTTATTTTCAGCCAAAGACTATGCTAGATTGTATATTCGTGAGTTGGTTATGCTTCATGGTGTTCCATTTTCTATCATTTCTGATTGAGGTAATCAATTTACATCTCAATTAAGGAGATCTTTCTAAAAGGGTCTTGGTGCCCAAGTGAAACTTAGTATGACTTTTCATCCACAAATGGATGTCCAGGCCGAACGTACCATTCATACATTAGAGGATATGTTCAGAGCATGCATGATCGATTTTAAAGTTAATTGGGATAACCATTTGCCGTTAATAGAGTTTGCTTGTAGTAACACTTATCACTCTACTATTGAAATAACTCTATTTGAAGATTTATATGGTAGGTGGTGTAGATCCCTTATAGATTGGTTTGAGGTAGGTAAAGTTGCTTTGATAAGACCCGAGTTGGTATTTGAGGCTATGGAGAAAGTTAGACTTATTAGAGAAAGATTGAAAATGACTCAAAGAAGGCAAAAGTCCTATTCAAATAGGAGGAGAAGGGAACTTTAATTTTAAGTTTATGACACCCATAAAGGGTGTGATGCATTTTGGTAAGAAAGGGAAGCTAAGTCCCCGAAATGTTGTCCCATATTAGATTTTAAGGCGAATCGGTAAGGTAGCTTATGAGTTGGATTTGCTTTCAGATTTGGCATTGGTATATTTGATGTTCTATGTGTCATTATTGATGAAGTTTATAGGTGATCCTATCTCCATTGTACCATTGGACAACATTAAGATTAGAGACTCTTTCTTATGAAGAGGTTTCGATTAAGATCTTACACCGACAAGTTAGAAAGTTGATAAACAAAAAAATAGCTTTAGTTAAAGTGCTTTGGAGGAATCAAGAGGTTGAGGGTGCTACATGGGAGGCCAAAGACGATATGATGACCCAGTATCTTCATCTTTTTCCTTTAATTCCTAGTTGAGGTAATTAGCTCCTTCATGATCCAATCAAGACAAACCATGCATTGTAGGTGTTTCATGTTTTCACATGCATTCATCTTTAAGAAATGAGTTTTTGAAGTTATGTTTTTTCTTGAGATTAAAGATTACATGTTTTTATACATTATTGAGATATTTTGCATTTATGTTGGGCTGTTATGTTCCTTTTATATTCCATTCATGTTATCTTGAGTCCCATTCCAAGACAAATATTCCAAAAGGGAAGATATTGTAAGATCCCAGAATTTGGAAATTCAGAAAACGAGGATCAAAACATGAAATTTCTAAAACAATATGCAATTTTGGCACTAGGTGATGAACACGAAGGCCATAATGGGCAGGGGTGAGTACCACGCCTCATGGTTAGCCACCATGGTGGTGACTCCGAGGTTTAATCCTATAGGTTGAGGTCCATGATAGGGAATCACGGGCCGTGAAGCCCTATGTGATGACCCATCCCCTGAGACCTCAAAACATGATCCCAAGGCTAGGACCACGATTGGCCACCATGGGCCGTGTAGCTCTTCACAGTCTGTGCTGAGATCTGTGGTAGTCACTCCTGCAGGTCACCTGGTAGGCCTGTACCAACCCACTATTTACGACCCGTAATGCACTCTGCGGACTGTGAAGGGGTTCCGTGGAGAAAGTTTAGAAACCTTCCTCTACGATTCCCAAACTTTAATTCCAAGTCCAACATCACGGACATCACCATAGGTTGTGATGAGCATCACGTACAGTGATGGGTCCTCTGTGGTGAGTCCCAGTTTCAGTTATATGAAGGGTACTTCAGTCATTTTGCCTATTCTTTCATTAATGTGTGTGGACATTTTTGAGATTAGATTTATTACAAAAATATCCTAAATACTTCTAAACCTATTATTTTCCCTCATTAATTCTCAATCAAATTTAAGACTTCTCTCTCAAGGATACTTCAAGGGTTCATCTTCTCATCAATTTTGGCTAGGGTTTCTTCAAGAACAAGTCTCCTTTTTTAATTCTAAGGTAAAATTCAATCAAGTATGTAGGGATTGATCCATATATCCCTTTCACCCATGGAGTCCCAAGGTTTCTACTCAAAATCTCATCAATTTCAAATTAGGTTTGTAACCCTAGTTTTATAAATTGCATTGAGCTTTTTAAATTATGCTTTTGATTATTATAGATGATCATTATAAGATGTTCCTATATGAATTACATGATTTAAAGATGAATTATGATTGGCCATGCATGAAGCCTAGTTTCAATGATGATACTATGAAGTGTGATTATGATTTCAAGGATTTTAAGGTATTATCATGATTTTCATTCAAATGAATTATATATTTGAGTTTTAATCTAAATTCAAGTATGAATCATGACTACTAATTTCAATTATGATCAGATTATGATATTCATGCAATTTATGAAGAAAGGTGACTTAGGTCCCTATGTGTTGACCTAGGAACCTCATGATATGTATTATGCAAGTATGACTTGTAATGATAAAAGGCCAATTCTCACATTGCAATTATGTTATGAAATTAGCTATTCTATGAATTATGAAGTTTATGAATAAGTTATGATATATCCCAAGTATGATTACTATGTTATGTATTCCATAGGATTTGACTTATCACCGAGTGAACTTGAGGAGAGGGCCCTACCAAAAGCCTTAGAAGCAGCGTCAAGTATCTTAAACTAAGTGCCACCATAGGTTGCCTTCATGGATTAGCTAGTGGATCCTCATATAGCGTATGTACATGACCCGCTTAGCCGGGTAGAGTCTATCTTGGCAAGTAGATTTCCCTTTCTTTCGTTGTATGAGTAGCCATCTGGATTCTATGTTATAGCTCGCATGGTCTTTTTGTCGGTTATGGTTCTATCCCACATATGTATGATCTCATATATACTTTCATTCTTTCAACTATTCTTTTCAAATGCTTTGATCATTATGATTCTCTCATGACTTTACCTATCTCTTCTTACATTTGTGCTTAACTTAATCATTGCATCTTATGGTTTATATTATTTGTCATGCCCTCATACTTAGTACATTAGAAAGTAATAACTCATATTTTTTTCCTACATTATTTCATAATATAGGGGTTGAGGATCATGGTCCTATCACACGTGGCTAAAATGATTCCTTATCGGCGAAGTATTTGGTGAGTCCTCATCTACCGGGGGCTATTTATGAGTTGTTTGTTTCATTTCAAAGACTTTGTTATATTTCGTTTGAGGGTGAGCTAGGTACATATATTATCCCCCGGCCTTCTTATGTAGTAGCGGTAATTGTTGGACCTATGTATGGAGTCTATGTAGTCGAGTTTATATTTAATCTATGATCATATCTTAGATTCTTTCTACATTATTTCCATACTTACATTACCTTATATATGATTTATGATATGTCAATAGGCTAGGTTGGATCCCTTCGGGGTTCCGATCACTGTGTTACGACTAGGTCCTAGGTCGGGTCGTGACATTAAGTCCATCACCACGACCCCCAATACGTATTGGCCTACATGGGGTTATTTTGATATTTTCCTATATTTCATTAATGAATGTGAGTTTTTGGGACTACATTTTTACCTATTAACTAACCTAAGTACCCTTAACCCTCTAATTCTCTCATTAACCCCCAAATATCAAAATCTTCTCTCCCAAGGTTTCTCTCAAGAGTTTTTTTCTTCTCTAAGCAATTTCAAAGGTTTTCTTCAAGGTCAAACTTTAATTCACTTTAGTTGAGGACTCCTAAAGGTCAATGTATGTGGGACTTCATTCATGGGAACCTTTCACCCATGAAATCCCAGAGTTTTCTCTCTAATTTCTTATTGATTGTTTCAATCAAAAAGCTCTAATTTCATGATTTGCATTGGTCCTTCTAAATTATGATATATTTCAATGATATTAACCTTCTTATTCATAATTCACATCATATTTCATGATTTTAAGATGAATTTCAATAATTCATGATATATTCTAGTTTCAATTATGATTTATGAATTATGATCATGATTTTTCAAGTTGTATTCATTGAAAGCTTTATTGAATAATCTGCAAGGTTTATGAATTTCTCATGAAATGTTTTAAGTGACGTTCAATGATTTTTCAAGCAATATCAATGAAAGGGTGACTTAAGATCCCTAATGAGCAAGGTGACTTAAGACCCTAATGATATTTTATAACAAGAAATAGTAATGATGGAAGGCCTACACACACATTACATGAATCACATGATGAATGAACTATTCCTATGATATATTTATATTATGATATGATATGATATGTATTCCGTAGGATGTTGACTTAGCACCGAGTGGACTTTGAGGTGGGGGCTCAACCTAAGCCTTAGTAGCAACCCTTAGTCCCTTAAACTACTTTACCACTTTAAGATTATTATTTACCAATATGGTTTGTGATGATGATGATGATGATGATGATGATAATGTTGGACGAAGACTACATTGGCAAGTAGCCTCCCCCTTCTAATTTTTGAGATCATCGGATTTTATGTTATCGCTCGTATAGTGTTATATATCGGTTAAAAGTCCTATCCCACACTATTTAAAACAAAGGCATAAAGTTCTCATGATGATGATATATTGATGCATTGACCAATGAGTTATAATGTTTTAATATTTTGATGACTTTACTCATGTTTTAAAGATATTAGTCTTGCATCTTATGATTCATATTGATTATGTCGTATATTTATTATTAATGCATACTACTCACATACTTAGTGCATTCCATGTACTAACGCATACTTTTGCCTATATTGTATCATAATATAGGCTCCAACGATCACGCTCATTCTCCTATTCATGGTTAAAGATTGTTATAGTTGTACTTGGGTCGTGAGTCCTCATGTTCGGAGGACATGACATTTTATTTTCATGTTGTCATTTGACTATGTCATTAGTCTCATGTTGTCATGGGTGATATAGGAGCTTAGGTTACGCCCCCATCTAGTTTGCATAGGTATTTTAGATATTGATAGTCTATGTTGTCTTACGTTTCTCACCTTTGAGATTTATGCCCTTATTGAGACTATGCATCTGTATTTTGATTTAGTTTTATTTTCTTTAGTTACCTTATGTATGCTCATGAATAATATGCTTAGAGGATTGGTTGGGTTCTCTCGGGATTCTAATCGATGTGTCATGTCTAGGCCCTAGTTCGGGTTGTGACAGTAGCATAAGGGCGAGCAACTAGAGCTGGTGTTGTGATCATGGTAGAAATGACTCCAGTTCCAACCAAGCCTCTTAGGAAAGCCATGATCTGCTATACTAGGATGGGGTCCAGAGAGGAAAGATCGATAGCCCCAGATTGGATGTCCTCCACCTATCCAACTGTCTCATCCTCCTCTACCTCTATGTTCTCATCTAATTCATACTTGGGCATGGGAGAGGCCTTGTCTCTCTTTACCTCCTCAACCAGAGCATCAACCCTAGTGGGTGCCCCTCTTACCAATCTCTTCCGCATACCCTTCTCCTGCCCCTTGTTCGGCCACGTCCTTTAGCAATTGGCTCCACCTCTGGTTCAATGGGAGCCACGAGCCGGACACTATTATAGTTTAAGTTCACCGTTTGCGTATAAGAGAGTGAAAAAGGTTACATACCAATTCAGATTACCAGATACCAATTGGAACCAAGTTCTAACACAAGGGAAAAGAAGACAGAGAAGCTTTTCCTAAAGTCCTGTAGCCTCTAAATGAAAAGTACAGACATCTCCGTACCATTCCGCAAGACTTTACTAGGCTCATTTTGGTACAACAAGATCAACAAATCTAGGGCTCTGATACCAACTTTGTTATGAATCTAACCCACTATGATTGACACCCACACTAACCCTCTCATTAGAAAACCATTATTTGGGGACAAACTAATAACACTCGAAATGATATAAGACATTTAAAGATGCAAAAGCAAGTTTAATAATAAAAAAATGGCTGAGTTCCCATGAACTTAGAAATATCTAGTTATTAACCCTAAATATGCAAAATTTAACTCCTAGAAAATAAAAGTCAAATGTACTAAAACTCTAGAAAAACATCAAGTCTAGGAAGGGGATGCAACCCCAACAAGTCATAGAATAACAGTGTTTAAAAGTCTAAGTCCCGAAAAAAGGACTAGAATAAGGAGAGTCCATGACAACTTGAAAGGGATGTCTCACCCTTGAACTCTGCCAGCTAGTGGTCCTCTATTTTAGGTCTCTCAGCATCCGTATGAATATGACTTATACTCGACACAGACAGAACAAGTGTAGTATCAATATACAAAATAATAGTGTAATGGTAGGATTATGTGGCTAGCTAGTAAGCGAGACATGAATAAGTCAATACAACATAGTAAACACATATATACAGAATAAACTAAACCATTAACGTCTCATAACTAGTACTCAAAATGATCATATCCATCAGTCCCAATTATCATTCAACTTCGCATAAGGGCCCTCTCATGGGTCCTACGGGCACTGATTTATATGTCAGAACGTGACACTCATTTGAAGGTTTGTGTTAGAACGTGGCACTCGATCCAAGAATACAAGTTAGCCACAATCACAACGAATAATCAACTATCATATCTACCAAGAATAGGTTCATAACAAGTCATGCCCAGTAAGTAGTCAATTGACATAGATCATTTCATTCTTCCCTATTCATATACACATATGATTACAGCAGAGCAATTTAACAAGTGCATGAATCACATAAGGGAATAAAAACCATCACTTACCTAGAAATCAAGCTTGATCACTCTAAAGTGCAGGAGCTTTCCCTTTTCCGAGTTCGTTCAACTTGTTCTTGTTTTAGAAACAATGATAACATATATAGGATCAATACAAAGGCCTAAATTACATGAATTATAACATAATTCATCTGTTAGGCCAAACTCATGATCCCAACCTCTGTTCTAGGGCTATTTGGTACCATTAGTTTCAATCCAAAACCTTCTCTCAATGATCACCAACCATAGTCTATGGGTTCTAGGAATCAAACTACAAGTTGAGGAAGAAATTCCATACATTTGGCATAAATTATGGTGAAAATCAGTTGGAATTCACCCTAGGCCACTTCTAGTCTCTTAAAAACAAAGTGGGATGACTAAACACCATTCTAGGACTATTCTCCGACTTAAGTCACGTTTGTCCCACCACAGTGGACCATCTCGCTTTGGCGGCCCTGCCCTGGCAGGATTATTCCCAATATGGAAGGATATGCAGATACAGAGAGCTCATAAAGAGTCTCCAAGTCTCCCATATCCCAACATACCCCAAGTTAAGATGCCTTAAAATATACCTTTCACCCCAAGTTCAGTTTTGGGAGTTTTACTCACCCAAATATAATTTCTTAAAGCCGTACATAATCTGTATTATCTTTTCTATCAGCTAAATTCATCAAATGAAGGGTTCCATTCTCCATAAATATTTGGATCACCCTAGACGTCACCTGACTCAGAATTCATCCAAATCTAACCTAGGCTCAAAATTTCTCAAAGTCACTACCCGAAGTTTTTTGACCCGTATTCCTTCCCAATTGGCTTACCCGTAAAGACGAAAGCAGGTCGTTATAAATATTCTTAGAATATACTATCTATAATAATATAATGGCAAACATCACTAATTTCACTAGTTTAGAGCATAATTATGTGTCTTTTCATGAGTTTTCAAAATTACCATTCATGCTGGATTTTGGTCTATAGATATATGTATTTGGCACGTCCAAATAAAAGTATCTCAAATATATAGGTTTACTTTGTTCTAGATACACTATATCCAAGTTGATTCATATGTATCTAACTTTCTCTATTGCATCTCTTTTATCTCACTTTCCTCTCTTCCTACATATCTTTATTTCAGAATGTATCTAGAATCTCATGTACATGTATCTAGTCTGATTAAAATGTACATGAGATACACAATTTCTCTCGCTCGTTTCTCTCCCGATTATCTGTATTTCATAGTGTATCTGATAGAAAAAAATACATGAATTTAGGTGTATCTAACATGGTGTGAAATTATTAATTAATGAGGCACTATGCAATTATTTGAAAAATATAGGGAGAATTAGTAAATATTCTAGGAATATTTGTGTGTGTATATATATATTAACTTACAATATATACCAATTACAACTTACAAGATACTAAAATAAAAATATTTTTAATTTTTATATGTATTATAGTGTTTGTAAATTTATTTTTTAATATATGTTATGTAATGTATGATAACAATACATTAAATTTATTCAATTCAAGGATTCAAGCAAGATTTACAAATTTTATAAAAAAAATACAAGGACTCAATGTTCCTTTGACTTTATTAATAGATTAATAAAATTCAATTCTTAGAAGGTTACAATTACTTATCTGTAATTTCATATACTTAAATTAGAAAATAAAAATTTGAATAAATAAATTGAAAAATCTACATATTTTGAATTATTTCTCCAATTTCTCTACATTAAAATTAACAAAATTTGGCTCATCAATTTCAAAATCAACAAATTCACACAGTGGACTTGCTTGTATCGAAGGATCTCCAATTGACATTAATTTCTTCAAGCTCTTCTTCTTCTTCTTCTTACATATCTTGTG
This sequence comes from Solanum dulcamara, assembly GCF_947179165.1. Taxonomy (NCBI): domain Eukaryota; kingdom Viridiplantae; phylum Streptophyta; class Magnoliopsida; order Solanales; family Solanaceae; genus Solanum; species Solanum dulcamara. The sequence continues at coordinate 34,051,957 of NC_077240.1, read as the reverse complement.
ATCTTCATTTATTTCTTTGCTCTAATCTAATCTAATCTATGAAACTAACTAAAACATTCATGGAAGTGCTCCCCAATGAGTGTCCATTTTCTCTGATCTACTGCCTTCCTTCGACAAATATGCTCTTTGATGCAACAGTTGACATTGAAATATTTAGCACATCCCTAATAATTGTTGAAAGTACATGATATTATCTTTGGTTGTTCTTCCATCCATCCAATGTGATAATATTACTTTGATCAGATTCTCAGTCTATTCTCAAATAATAATTAAGCTCATTTTGATTACGCTTCTTTGTGTTGTTGGTTGTATTAAATCATAAATAAAAAAATTAAATACATAATGGGTAGGCAAATTTTGTGCATGTCTTTTAGCAATAATGGAATTAGTGGGTGTAACATTGTAATCTTCATCTTCATAATCTACTTCTACCTCTACTTAATTCTCTACTTGTATACCATAAGTTTCTTGGGCCTCAAATTGATTCATATCATGTGCACCCACAACTATATCTCTATTTTCACTAGGTGGTGCTTTAGTGTAATAACCTGCTAGGTCATTTTCTCTATTTTTAGTATTTTCAATATTTAAAGCTTTTCTATAGCGATCCAAGTCATTTATGAATTGTTGGGACTTAAGTTTGATCACCTGCTTGTTCGTTTGGTTTTATGCAAGTTGTTTTATTTTGGAGATTTTGAAATCTAAACAGTTGAATTCAATCAAAACTTCAGGTAAACAACCTCAATGGTTCTTTAGCTCTAAAATATTGAGTTGATCTAGAAGGTTATTTTGTTCGGGTCCCGAGGCTTCTGAACTCATTTTGAGAAACATTGTGGTTTATGGATAAAATGGAGCCTTGAGTGTGGGACTTATTTTTGTTGAGACAATCTCCGTTGGAAGTTTCAACAACTTCGCTGAGTCTAGAATGTTGAATGTTGGTAGGGTAGTATAGTTTGTTTGCGTGCAGGTGTAAGACCCAAAAGTTGGAAAGTATAAGTGAAGGGAAAATTTGCAGAAAAGTCTTCTGGTGGAGTTCAGACAAGGCCTACCTACAGATAGTACAAGGTTCTATGGCTCGTAGGAAGGCACTCGTAGGGGAGCCCAAGACTTGGGAAAAATCTGGAAAAGTTAGGGGTTGACCTACGAGGGTTATCTACGGACCATAGGTAGTCCCACGATATGTAGAAGGGGTCCGTAAGAGGACTCCTGATAAATGACAAATTCCAATAGCCAAAGTGATGTTCGATGAGAGATCCTACAGACCGTAGAAAGTTTGACGGGTCATATAATGGCTCATAGGGTGAGATTTAGAGAAGTTGATTTTTGAAATTTGTGGAGTTGTACAGGATGAAAGGGTTGACTACCCATAGAACAGGGTTATAGGATCGTAGGGCCAATTCCAGTAGCTTCAGTTTTGGTACACGATTTCTATGGACCTTTTGTACGACTCATGCATGGACATATGACCCATAGGTCCCATCCGTAGGACACTTTGACAGTTTTTAAGTCGGGGATATTTTGGTAATTTTCGACTATTTAAATCATAAACTATGTTATTTTGGACTATTTTGGATGATTTATATCTACCAAAACCCTTCACTCTCTATCTCTCAATATTTCCTAAGGCACACTAAGGTTCTCTCTCAAGTCTTCTTCCTCGAGCCAAGCTAGGGTCCCAAGAAGTCAAGTGTCCACTCAAATATTTAGGCCTGATTTCAATAAGGTACGTGGGAATTTCATCCATGGATCCTCTTCTAGCTATGTAGTCTCAAATATTTCCCTAATTTTTTCATGAATTTCAATTCAATTCTCTAGGATTTTGATGATCTTGCATTGGGTTCAATTGATTATGCTTTTATTCAATCTGAATTATCTTTTTATGCTTGAATTGATCTTAATTATATGTTTTTGAAAAAAATTATATGAACCCATGAATTATGCCTATTTTATGATTATGAGCCATGCTTTAAGGTTATTCATGGACCATGATTTTCATGAATTATGATTTGGTACTTGGGGTCCATGGACTCATTTTGATCAAATTTTGGATCCTTGATTTTATAGTGCAATAAGGGTATTATTTCATCCATAATGACACTATGATTATTAATTTGATAGCATGGGAGTGATCAGAGGTCTTTTGGAGGGGTAAAGTTTAAGTTTTGTTGGTTTTGAAGTGTTGATGATCGACTTTTAGGTAGGTTATGGCTTACTAATATTACATTGAGTTTGTATTAGTATTTACATGATGTTTAGCTAGTTTCTGGAGGGTTCATAGTATGTTTCATGTTTAGTTGTTAGGAATCTTACTCTAGCCTCTATTGGGGAACTTTGAGTTTGTTTGCCTTAGTTGAGTTGTTATCTTGAAATGTTGTATGTTGCCTTCTTTTTTTATTGGTATTTGTGATTGACTCTTGTCCTTTGCCTAGGCGTAGGCTAGTGATTGCATTAAAATTGCTATTTTTAAGTTGTTATGCCTTAGAAATCCTCTAATGTCGCTTCGGATAGTGCTAGTTCCTTCTAGACTGATGTAACAGACTTGAGTCTGATAGTATGAATCCTTAGCTAAGTAACAACGCAACTCTTTTATCCCATCATCCACAACTTCCCTATGTTGTGGTCTCAGTAGGTTTCAGGTGTGTTTTTAGGATTTGGTTGTTACATTAGATTGGGTCATGGGTTTTGAACTTGAGTGGGTTAATTGTGACTCTGATCGAGGTTTTATTCTTTAGTATATTCCTCGCACGATGGAGAGTGTGTGATTATGGAGATTGTTGAAGCATTCTAGGTGCGGTTCGAGGTTCGAGCAAACTTATTCTAGCTATGGTTCAAGGCTGGGGGTATATTAGTTATGTAGCCACGATTTTAATACGGACATACTACTGTTAGTTAGGTTCGTTTCCTACCATCATGGTTATATTAGGTTCTTTAGGGTGCCTTCACCGCAGTTTGAGTCCAGTGTCAACCGTTTCAGTTCCGGATCATACTTAGTCTTAGCTAGGGATATGGGGGTCCGCTTGTTTTATTTCATTTCAATTGTACACTAGTGCACCTTCTAGGCTTTTGGGGGTCCAATTAGGTTATAAATAACTTTAAATTATCGTTCTATTCTTCTTGATTACTGAGATGCATATTTAAACTTCCTGTTACTAAACGACCCTTGTGAATCTTTGATACAATTTTTTTCTAGCTTTTCATTATGAATTTGCTTTCCAAGATCCATCAGTCTATGATGCTTACTGAGTACCTATCATGACCTGACCTAGGGCCTAGCTATAACATGAAGATAAGAATCCTGCGGGATCCCAACCAAGCCTCTTAGCATAACTTTCAAGATCATACGTAAGGTAAATGAAACAAATAAGCAAATATCAAATATAGGGAAGAATAATCTCGATATAGAACATAATTCTCCAAAGTATGAAATAAGAGACAACATAGACTCCATGAACATCTAACATGCCTCTACTAGTATAGATTGGGTGAAAGACAATCCCCTAGCTCACTTAATATAAAATTTAAAAGATGTAATAAACTCATAAGAAATAAAATGTCTCATCCTCAGAACATTAGAACTCACCAACAGTACACTAGTGCTAACTCTAGCTACGAGTTGGAAGAGGATGAGGGTGATCCTTGGTCCCTACATTATGATACAATATAGGGAAAAAGTATGCGTTAGTACATGGAATGCACTAAGTATGTGAGAATATGCATTAACAATAAATATAGAACATAATCAATATGAATCATGGATGCAAGACCAATATTTTTTAAACATGAATAAAGTCATGAAAATATTAAAATATTTATCTTATTGGTCAACGCATCAAAAATCTCACAATCATCATAGGAACTCATAAATCAACTGAAATTGTGTGGGATAGGACCATTATCCGATATATAAGACCATGTAAGCAATAGATAGAATCCGATGACTCCCACATCAAGATAGGGGAGGCTTGAAAATACTCTTTTAGTAACTCTTTTAGCTTTGCTATGTGGATACACTAGCTTCTCCATATTGGCATCTTTAAACCTACGTGACTAAAGGTTGTTACTAGGATTCGCTTGGGTAAAAAACCTTTGGTTACCAGAACGAACGCCACCTAATAGTTCTCTAGGTGCTTAGTCATTATCTCAATGGAACTCATAAAATATGATCATAAACATCATAGGAAAGATAATAATAAATACCAATCCATCTTTATAAAATATCAGAAGAATAACTCATCTAGCATCATCATAGAAAAATCATAGGATTAACTCATCTATCATATAACTCATGTAATATGGGTGTAGTCGTTCCATCATTATATATCTTTGATTGCAACACATATTTAGGGACTTAGATTGCCCTATCATTAACTTTCTTGAAACATCATAGAATCATCATTCATAAACTTCCTTGCATAGAGCATCTTTAACTTATTCATAAAGCTTTCATTGAGATAACTTTGAAATTTATGATCATATCTCATAAATCATATTTGAAACTAGAACATAGCATAGTTCATTTAAATTCAACTTGAAATCATGCAATATGATGTGAATTATGCATAATTTGGCTAATAGCATTGCAGAATATCATAATGGAGAAGATCCAATGCAATCATGAAATTAGGGCTTTTAATTTGAAGAAAATCATAATAGAAATTGAGAATAAATCTTTGGGATTGTATGAGTGAAAGACCTAAATGGAAGAGAATAGAAGTTTTACCTTGAAGGAATCCTTTGAATTGCTTAAGGGAGAAGAACACCTCGGAGAGAAAACTAAGGAGAGAAGGTTTTGTGATTCTGTGAATTATGATGAGAATAAGAGGTTTAGAAGACATTAGGGTTATTTAATAGGTGGGAATATAGTCCCAGAAACCGTTGACATACATTAACGAAAATATGGGAATAACCAAAATACCCTTTATAAAAACTAAAAATTGGGGCTGCATGGAGGACCCACCATAGTCCGTGGTGGTGATCATGGACTTGGACATAGACTTTTGGAAAAAGGTCTTGAAAGGGGGGTGCCATCGCTAGACACACCATGGCCCATTAAGGGCACCATGGCCTGTGGTGGTCGTCCGTGGTTATAGACTTGGACTTGAACTAGGGGATTTAAAGGAAACGTTTCAGGACTTCCTCCATGGAGACCTTCACGGTACGTGTAGAGAAATACAACCAATAGAGGGTAGCCATGGTGAGTTTCCTAAGAGGGGATTTCATGCCCCGAGAGGGTACCCTTGGCGTGGCCGGCACTCGAAGACCATTGCTGGTCCCCAAGCGAACCACTTGGTCTAATTTCACAATCATTCATTAACATTCTAACAGTGGAATACACAACTCATTTAGAAAACTACTCATAAGATATGGACAAGGGCCAACAATCTTTCTAATCAATTAAAATAATAAGACTAGTATGAATGACACTTGCCAAAAGACAAGTCCAATAGAGTACATCAATAATCTGGTCTATAAAGCCTCTATCAACTGTCTAAAATAGGGCCAATGACAGGTTTATGGCTACCTCAAATAAAATAGAGAAAACTAACTCAAAAGCTAGAAAGATAAATATGGTACCATCCAAAAGTAGGAAGGACTCACCGATCAGCTGAATACGAATAGATCCTCAATGATGTGCCTGTTGATGATCTCTTGTACCTGTCTCTACATCATAAAATAATGTAGGCCCAAACTAATATCAGTACATAAAATATATGAGTATGTAATATAGTAGAATGAAACATATATAAAGGTAGAATCAAATCAGTTCAGGGACCTCAAATTGGGAAGGTGAACAACTCAATCAAGATGTCCTAAGTCTAAACAAGAATGAGATTTAGACAGAGACCAATCATGTACAATCCAATCCAATCCAATCCATAGTACTATCAAGACCTATTTGAGAGTTTCTCTTATCCGACAACCATCACTTATGAGCCAGTGATAGTACAAAAAACCGATTTTGTTACAACATCCGTCCAAGATTTGCCAGGGTAAGAATGAATCAACCATTCATGGATCCAAAACCAATCAAGTCCTATCATGTTACGACAATAAATTAGGAAACATCCAACTTAACAGTTCAATCCTCTCCAATGTTTGGTGACATAGTTATTTGGTTCGACTTATTACTTACTTTTACTCAATTTGATGCTCAATACTCCTCCCTAGACTCAAAGCTCATAAGAAAATCAATCCAATCAATCAAATCAATGTCTCAAATGGACTCTTATCATTTCATCAATTCTATCAACTCAATTATTTGAACCAATCACTTTCTAAATCATTCCAAATCATCTATTTTAAGAGAAGTTTAGACAATAATTTATGATAATATTCAGTTGAAACCAATCACTTGGCTTCAATTTCAAAGATATAAAGGACCACCAAGCTCATCAACCCTATCATCATACTCACATACAAATCACAATCATACATTCACAATTTCAAGGCTCTAGACTCAATTCTTAAGCATATGTATTCAATATCCATTAATATGCTATTAGGGTTCGTGTTGCAATTAGTTCAAATAATTTGTTCAAGGAATTAATTCATAGAAAAGAATGAATCTATTTATAATCAGTAAGATATGTAGATTTGTAAAAAAGGAATTCTAAAAATACACAATCATGGGGTCTAAATCCATTCACAACCAATCTATCTCAATCATGGACGCATAGAGGAACAAATTCCATATTTTGATTCAGCCTTACATACCTGGACTCGAAGAATAATCGAGAATTCGAAGACCTTGCTAGAAGAACTTGAACCCTAGCCTTTCTCTTCTTCTTAATTCCTCGCTCTCAAATAATCTAAGTGTTGATGATAGTATTATGCATTCAGGGTACTGATAAGGTTTCAAAATAGTCTCAAAACATCAAGGTTTTAGTTTAGAAATGGTGGTCATTTTTAATCGAGGAACTGGGATGGAGAAGGTAAGGGTCTACGACTCAAGTCTATGAGTTGTAGGCCACACGATGAGTCATAGACATGACTTGTCCTGTAGGTTTACAAATTTTTAAGAAACTAAGTCTCTAAACTTTTTATACAATTCATTCTTAAGAATCGTTTACTCGTTGAAAAGTTGTCAGTATGACTCGTAAGAGTCACATTCAAGCTCTAAAATTTGGTTAAGTGTCAGGTGCTTCTACAAGTCATTTTTAGACTCATAGAAATCATTATGACTTGTAAAAGCAGTCGTCGGAGGCTTCTCACTCCCATATTTTAATAATTGTTGGGAGGGGTCTACGAGTCATCCCTACGACTTTTAGAACTCTCTGAGAATCATAGAGGACACTCATGGTGCTTAGGGTCAGTTCTTTTCCTCAATTTTCTCCTAGTCGTCGAGCCTAGTCTAGGTTAGGATAACACAGGGTGATACAATATCTTCCCCTTGGGATCATTCATCCTCAAAGGAAGACCAATATAAGGTTTTACTTAATTCACAAATACAATCAAGAACTCAACAATCAAACATTAGAATAATCAACTACTCAGACTCAGGAATACGTATCAAATACTCAAACTCGGAATGAACCTCAGAACAAAGATAGGAAAAAGGGAAATTACCATCAAAATCATCATTAGGAGGTATGAATAGATGAGGGTATCTAGGTTTCATATTTTACTCAGCTTCCTAGGTAGCCTTCTTAACAAACTGATTCTGCCATAGAACTTGGACGGACGCTACCTCCTTGGTTCTTAATTTGGAAACCTAACGATCAAGAATCTGAACTAGAATCTCTTCATAACTCAAACTCTCTTTCATACTAATGCTCTCAGTTGGGACAACAAGTAAAGTATCTCCCAAACACTTCTTAAGCATAGAGATATGAAATATGGGATGTATAACTGCTAAGTTTTGTGGCAACTCTAATTCATAGGCTACGTTACCAACCCTCTTCATAATTTGATATGGACCAATGTAGTGGGGACTAAGCTTCCCTTTCTTTCCAAATATCATCACACCCTTCATGGGTGAAACTTTCAAGTACACCCAATCATGCACTTTGAACTCTAAATCTCTTCTCCTAACATTAGTGTAGGATTTTTGGCGACTCTGACCAATTCTCAACTTCTCCTGGATGATATTCACCTTGTCCATTGCTTGGTGAACCAAGTCTGGCCCAATCAACTCAGCTTCACCAACCTCGAACCAACCAATTGGAGATCTACATCTCCTCCTATACAGAGCTTCATAGGGAGTCATTTGAATGCTCGAATAGAAGCTATTGCTATATGCAAACTTTAAAAGAGGTAAGTGATTATACCAATTACCTATGAATTTGATGAAATAGGCTCTCAACATACCATCCAAAGTCTGTATCATATGGTATGCTTGGCCATTTGTCTGTGGATGAAAAGCAGTGCTATTGTTCACTCTTGAACCCAAACCTTTTTGAAATGACTTCCAAAACTGAGTAGTGAATGAAGATCCCCTATCTGAGATGATAGAAAAAGGAACTCCATACAATGTAATAATCTCTCAAAGGTACAGCCTAGCATAATTTTTTGTGGCATCTATGGTTTTAACCAGCAAGAAGTAGGCTGACTTAGTCATCCTGTCCATAATCATTTAACTGGAAAATAACCTTTCCCTTTTGTGTTTCCCTTTTGCACTAACACACAACCCAATACAACTCTGGACACATCGCAATAGATAACAAAACCATTTGTTCCCTCAGGTAAGGATAGCACTGGTCCAATAGTCAACCTTATTTTTAATTTTTGAAAACTCTTCTCGCAAGCATCTGATCATTGGAACTTTACCTTCTTTTTGAGTTATCTTAGTCAATGGTGAAAATATGGTTGAGAAACTATCAACAAATCTATGGTAGTAGCCATCCAAACCCAATAAACTCCTTATATCAATTAGGGATGTTGGTCTTGGCCAGTTCTTAACCATTTCTATATTTTGCGAATCAACTCGTATACCATCTTCTGAAATAATATGGCTTAAGAACGCTATGGACGCAAGCCAAAACTCATATTTGTAAAATTTAGCATATAACTCATTCTTCTTAAGAGTTTGAAGGACAATTCTGAGATGATTAGAATTATCCTCCTCACTCCTCAAATAGATTAGTATATCATTTATAAATACAATCACAAACATGTCCAAATACTATTTGAAAACTCTGTTCATCAGGTCTATAAATATTGTAGGAACATTAGTCAAACCAAATGACATAATAAGAAACTCAAAGTGAACATACCGGTTTTGGAAATAAGTCTTTGGGATGTCAAATTCTCTCACTTTTAACTAGTGGTAGCCTGAGCTGAGGTATAGCTTTGAGAAATAAGTGGCACCCTAAAGTTGGTCAAACAAATCATCTATTCTGGAAAGAGGATACTTGTTCTTTATGGTGACCTTGTTCAGTTGACGATAGTGAATGCACATCCTCAATAACACATTTTTCTTTCGCACGAATAGGATATGAGTGTTCCAAGGTAAGACACTCGACTTAATGAATTCTTTATCTAGGACATCTTTCAGCTATTCTTTCAACTCTTTCAACTCAGTAAGAGCCATTCTATATGGCATAATAGAAATGGGCTGCATTTAAGGAAGAACATTAATCCCAAAGTCAATCTCTATATCGGGGGGCTCCAAGCAGATCCTCATAAAACACTTCAAGAAACTCATTTACAATCGGGATATACTCAAGAGTAGGGGATTTAACACTATCATCTTTGTCTTTAACGATATGATAAATACAACCCTTAGAGATCAAATTTATGGCCCTAAGGTAGGAGATAAACTTACCCTTAGGCACAACAAGACTACCCTTCCATAGAAGAAATCAGCATTGATGCTTTGCATTCCTTCTTCACATGTCTTCCCAATCAGGAGACAAACTTCCTCATTTTAGACCGCATATCTGGGACCATCTTCAGAGAATATCTAGATAGTTGAATAAACTTCAGACAATATTTCTTCACTATCAAACCCTTTTATTTCAAATCTATGAACTCTTGCACTTTTGCTTCACTCAATTATCTGGAAAAGAAGTGATCAAGGTATTCTCGCTCGAACTAATCTCGAATAGCAGGCTCAGCATCCTCACTTTTACCTTCCTCCTACTGGTTGTACCACATGTTCACTACATCCTTGAGCTGATAAGACACCAACTTAACTCCCTCAATCCCCATAGCATGCTGAACTTTCAAGATCTTTGACATCTCATCAATAAAATTCTAGGGGTCCTCCTCAATCTTAGAACCCATGAATATTGGTGGGTTCATCTTCAAGAAGTTTCAGATCCTTATCGAAGCTGACAACTCTTGAGAGCTAGAGATAGGAACTGATGAACTCTTGTTTCCTCTCTTGCCAACTATCAGTTGTGTGAGCATAGTAATGGCACCTTTGAACTCAACTTCTAAAGTAGGACTTGAATGAGTAGTAAGATCTTGAGGTGCCTTAGTAGATCATGTAGGTTGGTCTCGGGTACTCACTCTAGATTGTGGGGGCATCTCAGATTACAGAACCTTAGTTTTGGTGGTGTTCCTTTAGTTAGAAGTGCGTTTAGGAGGCATTATCTTAAAACATGTAACAAATGAGTAAGGAAGGAACTCTTAGAGTTAAACTCTTTCACACAAACTCAGAATATGAAGAAGCAAAACAATTCTGAATGTCATATAAACTTCTGATTATAAGTATGGTGGACGACAAACCCATAAGCAAAACTCTACTAGACACAACTTTATAGACACCCTAGGACTTTTGAACTTTGGGCTTTGATACCAAGTTTTTCATGTCCCGAGAGGGTACCCTTGGCATGGCCAACACTCAAAGACCGTTGTTGGTCCCTAAGAGAACCACTTGGTCCAATCACACAATTATTCATCAATAGTATAACAGCGATAGACTCAACTCATTAAGAAAACTACTCATAATATAAGGCCAAGGGCAAACAATCTTTCTAATAAATCAAGATAACAAGTCCAATTGGGTACATCAACAATCTAGTCTACAAAGCCTCTATGAACTATATAAAATGGGGCCAATGACAGGTTCATGACTACCTCAAATCAAATAGAGAAAACTAACTCAAAAATAAGAAAGATAAATATGGTATCCTCCGAAAGCAGAGAGGACTCACTAATCAGCTGAATATGAATATATCCTCAACAATGCATCTATTGATGATCTCTAGTACCTGTCTATGCATTATATAATAATGCGGGATGAAATGGACATCAATATATAGAATATACGAGTATGTAGTATAGTAGAATGAAATATACGTAAAAATAGAATTAAATTAGTTCAGGGACCTCAAATTGGGAAGGTGAATAGCTCAATCAAGATATCCTAAATCTAAACAAGAATGAGATTTAGACAGAGACTAATCATGTATAATCCAATACAATATGATCTAGAGTACTATCAAGATCTATGTGGGAGTTTCTTTTATCCAACAACTATCACTTATGAGCCAGTGATAGTACAAAAAGCCGACATTGTTGCCACATCGATCCAATACCTTTAAAGGTTAAGAATGAATCAACCATTCATAGATCCAAAACCAATCAAGTCCTATCATATCAAGACAATAAATTAGGAAACATCCGACAAAATCATTCAATCCTCTCCTACGTTTGGCGGCATAGTTATTGGTTTTGAGTCATTACTTACTCTTACCTAATTCGGTGCTCGATACTCCTCCCAAGAGTTAAAGCTCATAAGAAAATTAATCCAATCAATCAAATGAATAAGCCTCAAATGAACTATTATAATTACATCAATTCTATCAATTCAATCCTTTCAACAATTCAATTTCCCAATCATTCCAAAGCATCTATTTTAAGAGAAGTTTAGACTATCATTTATGACAACATTCAGTTGAAACCAATTACTTGGGTTCAATTACAAAGATATAAAGGAAGGTCAAGTTCATCAACCCTATCATCATACTCACATCACAATCACAATCATGCATTCACAATTTCAAGGCTCTAAACTCAATTCTTAAGCAAATGCTTCAATTTCCATCAACATGCTATTAGGGTTCATCTAGGAATTAGTTCAAACCATTTGTTCAAGGAACTAATTCATAGAAAAGTATGAATCTATTTATAATCAGTAAGACATATAGATTTATAAGAAAGGAATTCTAAAAAAAACACAATCATGGAGTCTAAATCCATTCACAACCAATCTATCATAAACATGGGCAAATGGAGGAATAAAGTCGATGTTTTGGTTCAGCCTTATATACCTGAGATGGAAGAACAATCGAGAATTCGAAGACCTTTGTTGAAGAGCTTGAACCCTAGCCTTTCTCCTCTTCTATATTCCTCGCACTGAATGAATCTAAGTGTTGATGACAGTATTATGCATTCAGGGTATTGATAAGGGCTCAAAATAGTCTCAAAGCGTGAAGGTTTTAGTTTGTGAAGGATGGGAAAAGATGTGAATAACCTTCTTAAAACCTGAAATTTGAAATCTACGATTTATTTCTATGACTCATAGGAACTTCTACGCATCTTCATTTTCAATCACGGAACTGGGTTGGAGAAGATAACGGTCTAAGACTTAGGTCTATAAGTTGTAAGCCCCTTGAAACGTCATAGACACGACTCGTCCTGTAGGTTTTAAAATTTCTAAGAAACTGTCTCTGAACTTTTCATATGAGTCATTATTACGACTCGTATACTCTTTGATGAGTCATCAATTTTACTCATAGGAGTGACATTAGAGCTCTGACATTTGGTTAAGTGTAAGGTGATTCTACGAGTCATTTCTATGACTCTTAGAAATCATTACAACTTGTAAAGGCAGTCATAGGTAGCTTCTTAGAGTTTCCTATTTTAATGAGTATTAGGAACGGTCTACGAGTCATCTCTACGACTTGTAGAACCATCTACAAATCATAGAGGACATTGTGGTCCTCAAAATTAGTTCTTTTCCATAATTTTTTCGTAGTCATCGAGCCTAGTTTAGGTTAGGATAACACAGGGTATTATAGGTGCCTTCAGGGGTATCCATCACGTGATCCGTAATGGTCTGTGGTTCATACCACGATTCATAGTAGTCCTCACCTCCGAAACCCAATTGATAGGGGATGGACCACGATGACCCTTTACTGCCCATAGTCCTCTTCACCGCCTGTATAGGGCCTCGAGAAGACCATCGGGTGACAAAAGCTAAGTTTTCTCTAAGAAATTTTCCTTTGATCCTCATTTTCCAACTTTCCAACTTTCGAGTTCTTTCAATATCTTCCCCTTGGGAACATTCGTCCTCGAATAAGACTCAACTAGCATAAATGAAATAGAAAAGGAACATAACAACCCAGCATGAATGCAGAATATCTCAAAAAAGCTTAAAACATGAAATCCTTAATCTCAAACAAAAATATGAATTCAAAATTCATTTCACAAACATAAATGAATATGAAACCATGAGAATAACTGAAACACATAATTTGGGCTGGTTTGATTATGAAGGCACTACATACCTCAACTTGGCATGGAAGAAAATAAATGAGGATATCGGGACATCATATCGACTTTGGCTTCCCATGTAGCTGTCTTAAACTTTTGGTTCCTCCATATCACTTTAATTGAAGCTATTTCTTTGTTGCTTAATTTTCTAACTTGTCGGTCCAAGATCTCAACTAGAACCTCTTTATATGAAAGATTCTCTTTAAGCTCAATGATATCCAATGGCACAATAGAGCTAGGATCACCAATAAAATTCCATCTCATAAGCTACCTTACCAATCAGCCTTAAAATCTGATATGCCCCAACATAGCAGGGACAACTTCCTTTTCTTGTCAGAACACATCACTACCTTCATGGGTGAGATTTTCAAGTTAACCCAATCATTAACCTCAAATTCAAGTTCTCTTCTTCTCACATCCGAATAAGACTTTTTCGGCTTTGGGCTACTTTTAGTCTTTCTCTAATGAGTCAAACCTTCTTCATAGCCTCAAATACCAACTCGGGTCCTATCAAAGCAACTTCACCTACCTCAAACTAACTAATATTGGATCTACACCTCCTATGATACAATTCCTCAAATAGAGCCATCTCAATACTAGAATAATAACTGTTATTATAGGCAAATTCAATCAATGGCAAATGGTCATCCCTATTTCCTTTAAAATTACTAATGCATACTCTCAACATATCTTCAAAGGTCTCAATGGTATGCTCGGGTTGACCATCCATATGTACTAAGCTTCATTTAAGTACCAAGACCCTTTTGGAAAGATTTTTAAATTTAAAATGTAAACTGAGTGCCTCAATCCAAAATAATAGACAATGGAACACCATGAAGCTTGACCAACACTCGAATATACAATTTAGCATAGTCCTTGGTTGAATATGAAGTCTTAACAAGAAGAAAGTGAGTTGACTTATTCCTTCGGTCAAAAATCACCCAAATAGAGTCATGTTGCCTACTAGTACAAGGCAAACCTATAATTGTCACGCCTCGAGAGGATACTCTAGATATAGCCGGCACTAAGAAGCCATTGTTATCTCCCAAAAGAATCACTTGGCGTGATCACAAATTCATGTAGATAAGTCCAAAATAAGTATTCTAAACCCAATCATGAGTCATTTGATCTGAATGCTACATGAAGAATATAAACTAGATGATGGAATGGGAAGACCTTGGATGTAGAAGATCATAATATAAGTGATTCGGTAGAAGGTCTCTGTTGATTGTGTACAAACAAAATACGAATCCAAAGGCAGGGTAAGAAAGGGTTTAGCTAATGGAGATATTAACTCTTCCAGGAAATATGTGAAGTAGAACTTACCTTAAGGAAGAACCTAAAAAAAGAACCCTAACTTGATGTTTTGTTGAAAATTCTTGAGCGTTAAAGTTTAGGAGTGAATGAGAGGATTTTTTTTAATGAGTAAAAACTGATTTATACATGTCTAGGGACATTAAAATAACTCCCAAGGGGTTATTGGAAAAAATACCCTTAAAAAAATAAAAGGGGCATCGTTTGGCTTAGGAAGTAGAGTCTATATCCTCTCCGAGTTGGGGAGACATCGTAGAATTCTGTCAGGATGGAGCGTCTCCAGTAAAACGATTATAACGTTTTACTCCAAACTCCAAATGAGGCAAATGTGGAGGCGTTGGAAAGAGGACATACTGATATTTATTCTCATTGTTCATAGGACACTTAAATCTTAATATTATGTGAGATATGGTCATTTAAAGTTGACCCTTATAAGATCTTATACAAAAACTTAGTTGGTAAAGGAACTTTGAATTCTACTTAGTATTAGAGGTTCCTTATGACCCTAATTCACCTCTAATACACTTGAAATACTTAGGGATTGATTCTACAACATATATACAATTAGGAGTCACTGAGTTCGGGCCTATAGGCATAAGAAAAATGGCTCGGGTCTTAGCTTAAATCTTTTTTGGGGTATAACAATATCTCCCCCTTAGGATCATTTGTCCTCAAATGATGAGTAGACCAAGGATGGACTCGAGACACAAATAACAATCAAGACTCAAATATTCAACTAGCCAAATGATCTAAATAATCAACTATTCAAACTCAAGGATGGACATACCATTTAAAATTAAGAATAGGGGCATTACCTTCAACATCATCATTGAAAGGAACAAATAGAACGTACACACTCAATTACTCAAAACTCAGACTCAAAAATGAATATAGCCTCAAAAATAGAAACCCAACTTACTAATGAACTCCGAATCTTAATTGAAAAGAGGATTACCATCTCGAACACTTCTATCAAAATTCCTCATGACTCCAAAAGAAGACTATTTGTCCAATATAAGGATAGGACCACTTGTAATAAGAGGTACGACTGCTAGCTTTTTGCTCAGCAACTCTCCTCAACTATGCTCTCTTTCTCGAATACTACACTTAATTAATTTAAGCCTATAGGTCTCATCAAAGCCTAAGTCTAATGCATATCGTTACCAAGTACAAGCCTAACTCTAAGTCACAACGTACTACCTATAAGATGATCATACTCATACAAATCTAACCCGCGAGATTCATATTGTATATCTTTGTAAGGACCTTCATTTATTGGATACTACTTCTCCTACCGCTCTAATACACTTACTTGATACCCTTAACAAGAATTCATACATAGCCTACTAGTATCACTCACATAATGACATTCACGAATTTAAGCTTATTATTATACTTACTCAATGGCCTCTTTGAAGTAGACATCACCAAAGAATTTTTATGTCTACCTTAGCATATCTACACCCGAAATTGCATTAACTTCTACCATTAGGAATACCAATATACTCTTACTTGTCTAATACACACAACAAGATCCCTTCTTGCTCTTCCTCCGCATCTATAACCTCAAGTGGAATCAACACACCATAACTCTTACCATAAATAACACCCACTCTATCTCATCTTCCACAACTCATCTACTATCATCAACATTGTTATAAAAATTAAAAGGAAGAATCATAGAAAAAGTTTAGAGCTAAAGGTCATAAGCATGATTCATTCAATAAAGTCTGATCTAGGACATCCATAACTTATATGATCTCTCTAGTCTTTCAGGGCCTATCATGTGCTCATTGAACTATACATATTGTGAAACTCAAGTCATGTCTCATGTAACATAGGGCTGAAAACTCTTAGATTCATTAGATAAAATTAGTATTGCTGAATGAAATTATCAATTTTCATCCTCAAACTCAGCAATGATATGCATTAACATGGGGGGGTGCATGGGTCTAGGTCATGGGATGGTTCTCGTACATACAAAAGTAATATAGTATCACCTCAACCGAAATATTAAGAATATGTGAGTGTCATGATACGACCTAGGTCCTAGTCGTAACATGGAGATTGGAACCCCGAAGGTCTCTAACCAAGCCTCTTATCATATCATAAAGCATACATAAGGTAAAGTTGTCATGAACCAACCCCGTAGGCCGCAACTAGGGTCCAACCTGGACCCTCGTATACATAACCATCAAATATAGCCAAATTGAACTATGCATAACCTTGGACCCCCTTATGCGTATCTATCAGCTATACTAAAGTTGAACCATGTGCGATGTGATGCTATACCCAAAGACCCTAATGGGTCAAAACTTTTTCATGTACATTTAGCCTCTTTCATTCATACCATATCATGAAAGGGCACACAAGCCGACAAGGCTACCATAACATAAAAACATTTACAATGCGTAGCATAGGAGCAATTGAAACAAACTTACAAACAACCCACATACACCTATCTACAGACCTCTAAGGGTATTAATTGTATCATATGGCGGGATAGGGCCCCCGCCATACCCCTGAATAAACAAATATAATCAAATGACCAACGTTAAAAGTTATTCTCCGGAAAAATAGAGTACTTCCAACATAGATGAGTGGACATCCTACGCCAGTGGATCCCCCCGAAATGAACATCTGTACCTTCGGGCATAAATACAGCAACTCGGAGAACGGAGGGTCAGTATGATATATGTACTGAGTATGTAAAGCATGGACTGTAATAAGTAAAGTCATTACCAGAGTAGATATAACTGCATGTCCTAAGCTACAGGTACAGTAATTTGTTAACTATTATACATGTTTCCTGCATCCCCATTTTAGTTGTTGTTTAAGTTATGATATGTTATGTTTTATATACTCAGTACATATGTCGTACTGACCCCCCTTTCTTCAGGGGGCTGTATTTCATACCCGGAGGTATAGATGTTTGTTTCGGAGATGCGTCAGCTTAGTATTTCCTCTTAGCTATGTTGGAAGTGTTCCACTATTCCGGAGCCTAACTTTTGATACTGGTCATTTGAGGTACATATTTATTTATTCGGGGGTACGGTGGGGGCCCTATCCCGCCATATGATATAGTTATTACTCTTAGAGGTCTGTAGACATGTGTATGTGGGTTGATTGTAAACTTGTTTCAGTTGTGCTCATACGACATACTGCAAATGTTTTTGTGTTATGGAAGCCTTATTGGCTTGCGTGTCCTTTTATGTTATGATATAAGTGAAAGAGGCTACAGGTAGATGAAAAAACTTTTTGACCCATTATGGTTTTTGTGTATAGTATCACATCGCACATGGTTCAACTTAAGTATAGCTGATAGATACATATAAGGGGGCCCAGATCAGACCCCAATTGCGGCCTACGGGGTTGGGTCATGACAAAAGTGGTATCAGAGCAGTTCGTCCTTGATATGTCTACAGACCGTGTCTAATAGAGTCTTATTTATTAGTGTGTTGTGCACCACATCTATAAACAGGAGGCTAAAATACATTTAGGATGTTACTTTCTTTCATATCTAAGATCGTGTGATAGAGCTGAGTCCTAGGGAATGAAATTCCTTAGACTAACCGGTGATTTCAGTAGATAGACAACATCGATAGGAGAAAGTAACTGACGATATTGGAAGTTACAGAGCACGCAGGTAAGCAAAGGCACGTAGGAGATATGTCAGGTAAGGTGTGGAAATACAATTGATATGTAAAGTTGAAAAGTGAGAGGGAAAGTAAACAGGAAAGTGCAATAGGTGCAATTCGAGTGGATATATGAGGTAAGTCCATTTTCATACTGTTGATATTGGACGTCTTGTGTGGCTACGATATGATATAATACGAATATATATGTTGGCCCTGTGAGGCATTGTTCGTATTTTCTGCGTGCAGGTTTTGATATAGTAAGAAATATAGAGGAAACTCTATAAAAAGTTTTCGAGAAATAAAAAGAAAATAAGCTATATGGTTGTAATATGTCTTGAAAGGTCGTGTCCACCATAATGATAAGATTTGACTAAACTACGAGTATGGCTGACCTCGAGGAATGAGTTAATTATTGACTGGATGGTAATAGTAACTAGGAGGATGATACTGGTATGGTAAAACGAAGTTGAAAAAGACTTGTGATCCTAAGAGATAATTTAGAGAAGACTGGCAGATCCGGATAGAATGACATATTAAGGCACCAACTAAATTGATACATAGGGATAAAATATGATAAACTATGGTTGAAAAAATTAACAGTATGATTAAAACAAGAGTACTAGGGAAAAAGAATTGTGATGGATAATAAGACCGCTTGTGAAATAAAAATAAAGAAGAAATAACTAGGGAAGCCGAAGCAGAGATGGAAAAGAAATATTGGTAACTGTTCCCTACGTCTACAGGTGACCTAAACTGCTAAATTGATTGGGTTTATAAATAAGAGGCCTATGGATGACAATTGTTATAGAGAATTCCCGAAGTCCTTGTAAGACCTTATGAGACTAATTAACATTCGAGGATGAATGTTCTAAAGGGGGGATTGATGTTATGCCCCAGACTTTTTGTACATGGGAACACCTATCTAGCTTCTTTAAAGCTATCATATGATCCATAGTATCTATAACGCTACTAAATAACTCTAAGGAAGGGAGGATGTGATGCCCCATAATAGGGAAGATTGGAAATGGGTTATAGGAATTTGAAAGGAGTTGGAGGCCAAGTATTGAGTCGTAGGACTCAAATTACTTGCGTAGGATATCGACTTGGACGTCTTACATAACTAAGCTACTTGAGTACACGTCAAGCTTAAGTAGCAAGGAATACATAGGCTCTTGAAGTGAGATGAGATTACGAACCTACGAAAAGAAGTAAACACTAGATTCTGAATTTACGAAAAGAAGAAAGTAGGTGACAAGTAGGTGATGCACCTACTTGGGGTAAGTAGGTGACTCACCTACTTGAGGTGGACCCCACTTCCACGTGGCAGCATGTGAGTGGCCGCATGAGCTGAGGTGGCACCCTAGGAGGCTTCCAAGTGTCACTCCTAGAGTTTGTTAGGTGTCACCCTCTTAAAAAGGATATATATACATATAAGTTGCTGAATATTTTCATTCTTCATCTTTAAGCTTGGAAAAAATAGAGAAAACCCTAGAACTAGAGAGGAAGAGCTACGACCAAGCATGGCTGCCAAGGTAAGCTCCGGTTTCGTTCTGTGAATTAATTATTTAAGGTATCCTACAGTGATATAATGGTGTTTAATAGTGTAAATTAACTATTTGGGGCAGTGGAGTAGCGCCACAAATAGTCCGCTAACTTTCAGCATATTAAGAGAACTTCCGAGATAAGTTTTAGCAAGTTTTAGCAAGGTATGGCTTGGTCCTCTTCTCCCACATTTTTGTAAGGGTTTTTACATGATATTAACGTGTTACTAATGTAAATTTTCTGTTTGTATCAGTATCAAAAGGGTAACAAGCAGCCACAAAATTTCAGCCGCAACTACAGAACTTGCGAGGCAAATTTTGGCAAGCTTTGGCCAATTTTGGGTAAGGTAAGGGTTTTTCTTTAAATTTAGAGTTTATGGTGTAGTTATGGAGTGTATTACCATATTATACGTGGCTGGAACTATAAAAATTGCACAAGGATGCTTGATGTTGGAAACAAACTAAACTAAGGACGTCATAGTTAAATCGAATGTCGAGTAGGGTGTTGTGGCTGTTGTGCTGGGATTGCAGGTTCTTTTATTGTAAGTTTCAGGGATGAAACATGTTCCAAAAGGTGTGTGGGAGCTTCTGGTTTCATCCACACGACCCTCTATTCCGTATAGTTAAAGATTTTACAAAATAGCAACTAAAACCCTATTTTGGTCTCCTAATTTTAAGCGAGTTGTTGGAAGCTTGTATTGCATAATGTTGCCATATTTTAATTGCATATGAGATGCTTATTTTTGTTGTTGTTTGGATTCTAAATTTGGAGATTAAATTGAAAGTTTGTATAGGGCAAGTTATAGAGGAGATGCTGCCTGATTTCCACTAACTCCTTAACTAACTAAAAGACTAGTCGAGACTAGTCGAGCAAGGCAGATAATGAATTGATTCCTGTGGGTGCTTGGTTGTGGATTTAGAAACTGTAAAGTTAAAGGTTATTAATATTAGTGTTACCTTCGTGTTAAATAGGTTTAAGGATGATGCGACAAGCCAGGTTAAACGCAATCGATAAGAGGTATGTAAAGCTATTCTTCTCTCTTTTGGCATGTCTTTGATATAAGTTATGAATGGTTTGTATATGAAATATGGGGATAAATCCATTCATAAAGCTCTGAGTAGAGTTCATAATTCATATCCACTTCGTGATGGTAAAACTTCTGTAATAGTTGAGCTATTGCCTTTTTAAGGCTTTTATATGATAAAAGGTAATATATGTAGAGCCTATTGCTTCTTTATTTTGGGATGTCTTAAATGTAAATGAAATGAGATATGATATGAGTCTGGAGGTACTTCTAGTTGTAAGTTCCGAGTATAACACGTGACTCATGTTCACTTCTAAATGCTAAGGCTCTTAAGGTAGTTGAGCTATCACCCTCGAGCCTTCTACTCGTGTGCCTAAGGAATCTATAATGACAAGTGTCTTTGATTTCATAAGCCATTTGGCTGTTTATTAATACAAGTCTATGATCCCTGAGACTCCGTTTAATATGGCCCCTAATGGCATTTAGAGGATACTTGGGATGATGATCATTTTAATCCTCAAATGATAGTTCATGACGATTCTTATAGTCTCAGATGATGAGCTAATTGCATATGGTTACTCGCTACTCTACTCGTGCAAGCAGTTAATACATCTTCCACCGAGTCCCATGAAGGTTCAGGTATGACCGAGTCCCATAAAGGTCCGGGTATGATATATGATGACATAATTATTCACCGAGTCCCATAAAGGGTCGGGATGACTGAGTCCCATAAAGGTCTAGGTATGATATATGATGATATGAGCATTCACCGAGTCCCATAAAGGGTCGGGTACAACCGAGTCCCATAAAGAGCCGGGTATGACATATGATGGTATGGCTATTATGATAGTATGATTATTGACCGAGTCCCTCGCAGAGGGCCGGGTACGACACATGTATGAATATGATGACCTTATAAAACATTTCTGACACCGAGTCCCATAATGGGACGAATACTTTATGTAGGCATGCATATGAAAATATAGGAATACATTTGTGAGCCCGAGCCCCAGAATGGACCGGGTATACTATGATGACATATGAGATTATGCCATATACGATGATATGATGCCGTATACTATGACATGATGAAATAATATACATGATGATATGACGACACGCGATTATGATGAAACGATTATGATAACGAGTTCACTAGAGGGCCGGGTACAGGGTATGATAAGGTATATGACTGCATGTCCTAAGCTGCAAGTACAGTAATCTGTTAACTGTTATTCATGTTTCCTGCATCCCTATTTCAGTTATTATTTCAGTTATGATATGTTATGTTTTATATACTCAGTACATATGTCGTACTGACCTCCCTTTCTTCAGGGGCTGCGTTTCATGCCCGGAGGATGTTGAGCTCTTCTTGTATAGTTCTGGTGTCACTTTCTTTATTTTGATTGTTGGTAACCATGGTCTTATCATGGGCACCTTCTAAATTGTAGATAGAGGCTTCATAGACTGAAGTGTAGAAATGTTGAATTCTTCTTTTGAGTAGCCCTTTTTAATTTTTTTTTATCCAGTTGATGATTGTTTGGCCTTTTGCCATAATCTATGAATAGTATATCCTTAATTGAGTTTTCTGCTAAGAGAATGTGATTGAATGAATATGTGACTGGACCAGGTGGTTCGCTCGGGGGTCAGAAATGGCCTTCGAGTGCCGGCCACGCCTAGGGTACCCTCCCGGGGCATGACAAACATGGTATCACAGCCCAGAGTTCAAGAGTCCTAGGGAGTCTATGAAGCCGTGTCTAGTAGAGTCTTGCTTATGGGTGTGTTGTGCACTACACTTATAAGCAGGAGGCTATAGGACATTAGGAATTGTTTCACTTCTTTCATACTCTGAATTCGTGCGATAGAGTTAAACTCTATGAAACTTCCCTTCTAATTCGTGCGTTTATACATTACAGATAATGCCTCCAAAACATACTGCCAGCTAGAGAAATGCCGAAAATGCAGAGATGCCTCAGTCTGAGGTATGCCCGGCAAGGGCTAGAGGCCGACCTGTGAGGTATGCGGAGGCGCCTTAACTGCCTGCTACCCCGCCTGCACCCACGTCAGAGGCGAAATTTAGAAGGGCGATTGCAATGCTCACTCAGTTAATGGCTGCCCGAAGTGGTAACCAGATTTTGCTGACTCTTAGCTCTAGTCCCCAAGAGTCGTCTACTGCCGCCAGAATTTGAGACTTTCTGAGAATGAAACTGCCAACATTCACGGGTTCGAAGGTTGATGAGGACCCCCAAAATTTTAGTGATGAGATATGGAAAATTCTGAAAGCTATGCATGCTACAGAAATTGAGGGGGTTGAGTTGGTGTCTTATTAAGTCAAAGATATGGCAAACATTTGGTATAACCAATGGGAGCAAGGTAGGGGTGAGGATGCTGAACCTGCTAGGTGAGATGAATTTGAGGGAGCCTTTCTTGACCACTTCTTTCCCTGAGAATTGAGGGAAGCGAAAGCGGAGGAATTTGTGAATCTGAAACAGGAGAGTATGACTGTTAAGGAGTATGGCCTGAAGTTCATCCAGCTGTCCAGGTATGCTCCAAAAATGATCCCAGATATGAGGTCAAAGATGAGGAAGTTCGTCTCCGGATTAAGGAGGCATATGAAGAAGGAGTGCAAAGCAGCATTGTTGATCTCGGACATGGATATTTTGAGACTAATGGTGTATGCTTAACAGGTGGAGGATGAAAAGCAAAAAGATAGAGAGGATCATCTGAGTAAGAAGGAAAGATCAGCTGGGTATGAGAATGAGCAGAGGCAAAACAAGGGCAACAGGTCCTTCTTCCAGAAGAGGCCTCCCAATTATGCCTTATCTACCGCAAGTGCACCTATGCCGCAAAATAGGTATGACCGACAAGGACAGAGTCACCAAAATTTCAGACCTCAAGGTTTTCAATCCCAAGCTAGCGTGGTTCAAGGTTCGCAAGGGAAGCTACCATGCGTCAAGTGTGGTAAGCTCCACTTGGGAGAGTGCAGAGCGGGGAGGGACGGTTGTTATAAATGCGGCCAAATGAACCATTTTCAGAGAGAGTGTCCAGCATGGGGAGACAGGGCCCAGTTCTCTACAACCGTACCACCGGCTAGGTTTTATCAGAGGGGTACTACTTTAGGCACGAGGGGAGGTACAAACCGTTTATACGCCATGGGTAGTCGCCAAGATCAAGAGAACTCTCTAAACGTCGTGACGGGTATGATTTGAGTCTCTTCTCTTGATTGTTATATATTGATGGATCCGGGTGCCACCCTATCCTTTGTGACTCCTTACGTGGCTAGTAAATTCAATAAAATTCTTGAATGTCTTCTTGAGCCTTTCAGTGTAGCTACTCCGATCGCTGATTCTGTCTTAGCTGAGAGAGTTTATAGAGATTGCACTGTGTCAATTCACCACAGGGATACCTTGGCCGACCTAGTTGAGTTGGACATGGTTGATTTTGATGTCATCCTTGGCATGGACTGGCTTTATGTTTGTTATGCCTCTATTGATTATAGAACTCAGGTTGTCAAGTTCAAATTCCCGAACGAAGCTATCATAGAGTAGAGGGGTAGTCCCGTTATGCCTAAGGGTAAGTTTATTTCTTACCTTAGGGACAGGAAGCTAATCTCGAAACGGTGTATCTATCACATTGTTCGAGTGAAAGATGGAAATATTGAGTCTCCATCTCTCGAATCGATCCCGATTGTCAATGAGTTTCTCGACGTTTTTCCCGAGGATCTACCTGGAGTCCCTCCTTATAGGGAGATCGACTTCAGGATTGATGTTCTTCTTGATACCCAGCCTATCTCAATCCCTCCATATAGAATGGCTCCAGCCGAGTTGAAGGAGTTGAAAGAACAGTTGAAAGACTTGTTAGATAAGGGATTCATTAGGCCGAGCGTCTCACCATGGGGTGCTCCCGTCCTATTTGTGCGAAAGAAAGATGGGTCCCTTAGAATCTGTATTGACTACAGGCAACTGAATAAGGTCACTGTAAAGAAAAAATACCCTCTCCCCAGAATAGATGATTTATTTGATCAACTTCAGGGTGCCACGTGTTTCTCAAAGATAGACTTGAGATCCGGCTACCATCAGTTAAAGGTGAGGGAATGTGATATTCCGAAGACTACTTTTCGGACTCGTTATGGCCACTTTGAATTTTTGGTCATGTCCTTTGGTTTGACAAATGCCCCCGCAGCTTTCATGGATCTCATGAACCGGGTGTTTAAACCATATCTTGATATGTTTGTGATTGTATTAATAGATGATATTCTGGTCTACTCCAAGAATGAAGAGGAGCATGCTTATCATCTTAGAGTCGTTTTACAAACCTTGAGAGACCAAGTATTGTATGCAAAGTTCTCTAAATATGAATTTTTGCTTGCATCAGTGGCCTTCTTAGGCCACATTGTGTCTGGAGATGGTAATCAGGTTGATGCCCAGAAGATTGAAGCTGTGAAGAATTGGCCCAGACCCACATCCCCGATAGAGATAATAAGATTCTTGGGTTTGGCCGGCTATTATCAAAGGTTTGTAGAGGGATTCTCATCCATATCATCACCATTGACTAAGCTGACTCAAAACAAGGCTAAGTTCCAATGGTCCGATGCTTGTGAGGAGAGTTTCCAAAAATTGAAGGCCAACCTAACCACTGCTCCTGTGCTGACCTTGCCCGATAGGACAGAGGGCTTTGTAGTCTATTGTGATGCATCATGAATTGGCTTGGGTTGTTCATTGATGCAAAGGGGGAAGGTGATAGCCTATGCTTCGAGACAGCTTAAGGTTCATGAGAGGAATTACCCAACTCATGACCTTGAGCTAGAAACTGTGGTATTCGCGCTTAAAATCTAGCGCCACTACCTATATGGAGTGCATGTTGACATATTCACCGATCACAAGAGCTTACAATATATTTCCAGCCAGAAAGAACTCAACCTGAGGCAAAGGAGATGGCTCGAGCTACTCAAGGACTATGACAAAAGCATCCTCTACCATCCAGGTAAAGCTAATGGTGTTGCTGATGCTCTTAGCAGTTTGTCTATGGGTAGCACTACCCATGTAGAGGAGGGAAGGAGGGAATTGGCGAAGGAGGTACATAGATTAGCCCGATTGGGAGTTCATCTGGAAGAGAACAATAAAGGAGGAATTACCATTCAGGATGGGTCTACATCCTTTAATTGTAGCAGAGGTAAAGGAGAAACAAGATTAGGATCCCGTCCTCCTTCGGTTGAAGGAAGTTGTTCACAAATAAGGGGTGATGGTTTTCACCAAAGGGGGAGATGGTGTGTTGAGGTACCAAAGTAGATTGTGTGTACCTGATGTCGATGATGTTCGAGAGAGGATTATGGCCGAAGCGCATAGTTCCAGATACTCTATTCATCTAGGCTCCACAAAAATGTATCATGACTTGAGGGAAATCTATTGGTAGAGTGGGATGAAGAGGGATATTGCGGAATTTGTTTCTAAGTGCCCAAACTGCCAACAGGTGAAGGTTGAGCATCAAAGGCCATGTGGTTTAGCCCAAAACATAGAAATTCCATAATGGAAGTGGGAGATGATCAATATGGACTTTATTACAGGCTTGCCGAGGTCCCGAAAGCAACACGATTCCATTTGGGTGATTGTGGATAGAATGACGAAATCAGCTCACTTTTTGGCGGTTATGACTACTGACACCGCAGAAGATTACGCAAAGTTGAAATACAGGAGATTTTCAGATTGCATGGGGTCCCTTTGTCTATCATCTCAGACAGAGGAGCCCAATTCACTTCCCAATTTTAGAAATCCTTTCAGAAGGGATTAGGTTCGAAGGTGAACTTGAGTACGGCCTTTCATCCCCAGACAGATGGCCAAGCAGAGCGCACTATCCAGACATTGGAAGATATGTTGAGGGCATGTGTGCTTGACTTCAAGGGAAATTGGGATGATCACTTACCTCTCATAGAGTTTGCATATAACAATATTTATCATGCAAGCATTCAAATGGCTCCTTATGAATCCTTGTATGGGAGGAGGTGTAGATCACCCATTGGGTGGTTTGAAGTTGGTGAGGTTGAGTTGATTGGGCCTAACTTTGTTCACCAAGCCATGGAGAAGGTGATAGTTATCCAAGATAGGCTAAAGACAGCCCAAAGCCGCCAAAAATCTTACACCGACGTGAGGAGGAGAGACTTAGAGTTTGAGGTGGGTGATTGGGTGTATTTGAAAGTGTCACCCATGAAGGGTGTCATGAGGTTTGGGAGGAAAGGGAAGCTCAATCCTCGATATATTGGTCCTTACCATATTTCGAGGCGGATTAGGAGTGTTGCCTATGAGTTGGAGTTACCCTCAGAGCTAGACTCTATTCATCCGGTGTTCCACGTTTCGATGTTGAAAAAGTGCTTGGGCGATTCCTCGTTGGTAGTCCCCATTGATAGCATTGGAATTAAGGATAGCTTGTCGTATGAAGAGATTCCCATCCAAATTCTTGATCGCCAAATTCGCAAATTGAGGAACAAAGAGGTTGCCTCAGTCAAAGTCCTGTGGAGGAACCAATTGGTTGAGAAAGCCACATGGGAAGCGGAGAAAGCCATGAAATCTAAATATCCACATCTATGTATGCCTACCGAGGAGAATGTTGAAGGTAATGTCTATTTCCTTGACTTGAATTCATTTGTGTATTATGAGTTTAATTGGTAATTTGTTTGAGAAATTGATTGGTTGATTGACTGAATTTTGATTGTGATTTGTACCCCGAGTCCATTCTTGGTCACTCGTCATTCGAGGACGAATGATCCCAAGAGGGAGATAATGTAACACCCCTCAAAAAATTTCCCTAAGATTCGGACCCTTCTTGTATACGGGTAGGGTCGAACCCGAGTATTGAGAGGCTTACGCATGAGCTAGGATGAGTCCCTAATAAATTTAAGGATGTTAGAAGCAATGTGGGGTCACAAGGGGCCCCTAGGACCAAATTAAATCCAGAGATTCATCGTGGCTAAGTCTTGGGATGAGTTCATAAAAGGGGTCGACTTTTGAAGACCATATCTTTTGAAAGATGACAATCTGGGTGGCCCACAACCTATCAAATTAAAGGTCGTCGAGTCTTCTTTCCAACGCCACCAAGAATGTACATTTTAGAGTTTGGAGTCAAAGGATATGACGATCCTAAGATGAACTAGCACGACAGGAATTTGATTTTTGGGCCTGGATTGCAACTGCTGGGGAAATGGCCTTGGCGCTGTAAGGGCGCAATGCGCCACTATCGCGCCAAGAACATGCCTCAGTAGTTATATCCTTGGCGCGATGCACTACTAAAAGTTATGCAGGGTTTTTCAAGCCTAATTTCCAGAACCCAGGAACAATGGCCTTGGCGCTGTAAGGGCGCGACGCGCCACTATCGCGCAAGAAACATGCCTCAGTAGTTTGGTCTCTGGTGCGGTGCGCCACTACGAGGTATGCAGGTTTTAGGCATAATCGGCCTGGCGCTGCAATGGCGCGACGCGCCACTATCGCGTCACGTACATTTTTGCCTATTTTTCAGAACTTTTGAGAAGGGGCAATTTGGGAATTGTCCCAAATTATATATGTATCCTCCTTGAGCATTTGGAGACACATTTTTCAGCCCCCACTCTCTCTCTAGAAAAGCCCTAGAAAACTCTCTTCTTCATCTTCTTTTTCTTCTCCATTCTCAACAAAGATTTGTCCCAAGAGCTTCAAGACTCCAAGTTCCCATTGAAGGCCCAACAACAAGGTTTTCTTCAAAGTCTTCACTAAGGTATGTAAGGCTATCTAAAATATGGGTTGAGTCCACTCGTGTGCCCTATACCTTCTTTGAGGATAAATGCCCATAGAAATGGAGTTTCTTGCTAGAGTTGTGTTCAAATGAGTTTCATTGTCTATTAGAGTAATTCTTGCTATGTTGATGAGGTTTAGTCAAGAACTTCCAAAAAAGTCTTTGTGTGAGTATGAGTTGATGAAGATGAGTTGTTAAATATGTTTTATTGATTTTCTTATCTATGTGGATTATGATAAAGGATTCTATTTTCTTAAAAATGATGCTTATCTTGATTTGTTGATTTAAAGCCTTGGAGTTGTGATGAGATTCTAAGATTAATTGAATGGATGGAGGAAATGATTGGTTATGTCTATATGTTGCTATAAATGTGCATTTAAATTTCTCTTGAAAGATATGATTATAAGAGGTTTGATTGTGAAAGAGTTGATGAGTTGACAAGGTTTAAATGAGACTTATCGATATGATTTGATTGAGTCGATTGGATGGAGTTTTATGAGCATTGAGTCTTGGGAGGAGTATCGAGCATCGAATTGGGTAAGAGTAATGTCCATACTCGAACCCAATAACTATGTCGCCAAACGTAGGAGGGGATTGAACCGTTAAAGTTGGATGTTTCCCCAAAAATGTTTGTCCTGATATTATAGGACTTTGTTGGATTGGATGCATGATTGGTTGACTCGTTCATGCCTTGGCAAAGCATGAACGGACGCGGCAAAAACGTCAACTTGTTGTACTATCACTGGCTCATAAGTGATGGTTGTCGGATAAGAAAAACTCCCACATAAGTCTTGATAGTACTCTGAGTCGGATTGAGTTGAATGGTATGTGATTGGTCCCATCTAAACCGTATTATCGTTTAGATCTAGGACACTTGATTGAGTTGTTATTTCTCTTGAGTTGAGTTCTGATAGAATTGATGTTTCCTTTATGTCCTTCCATTTGGCCATTTTACATACCAGTACATTCCACGTACTGAGCCATTTGGCCTGCATCATTTCATGATGCAGAGATAGGTACCAGAGATCATCAACCGGCGCTCCGTTGAAGATCCCCACCCCCTCCCAGCTAGCGGTGAGTCCTCCTAGTTCCGGAGGATTTTGAGCTCTGCTTGTATAGTTCTGGTGTCACTTGCTTTATTTTGATTGTTGGTAGCTATGGGCTTGTCATGGGCACCTTCTAAATTGTAGATAGAGGCTTCATAGACCGGAGTGTAGAAATGTTGAATTCTTCTTTTGAGTAGCCCTTTTTAAAAATTTCTTGTCGAGTTGATGATTGTTTGGCCTTTGGCCCTAATCTATGAATAGTATATCCTTAATTGAGTTTTCCACTAAGAGAATGTGATTGAATGAATGTGTGACTGGACCAGGTAGTTTGCTCGGGTGTCAGAAATGGCCTTCGAGTGCCGGCCACGCCTAGGGTACCCTCCCGGAGCGTGACATCAGTAATATGCAACATGTTCAAAACATGTCATATACTTTCATGCACACTATGGGAATCTCTCTTAACCGACAACAATCTCACAACATATAAGTAGGTGATGTACAATGAAACGACATTATTTCCCGGTCCGTCTAATACTTGCCAAGGTAAAGGACAAATCAACCAATGTTGGATCCATAATCAATCAAGTCCAATTTTGTCGTGATAATAAAAAGGGAAACATCAGACTTTAATAGTTCAATCCTCTCATACGCTGCTACATAGTTATTGAGTAATTTCATCCAATTTGGTACTCGATACTACTCTCACAACTCTATATGCTTATGCAACTTAAAAAATCAGTTCAATCAAAAACTTTGACTAGTCTCATTGGACTCTCATCAAAACTCAATCTTATCTCAATCATTATGCTCTTTCAGATCAACTCAATCCAGTCCACTCATTTAGATTAAATGCTCATCTCTCTTAAATCTCTTTAAAACATGCAATCTTAACTCAAATAATCCATAGTGAAATAAAATCAAAATAGTTATAATCTAAAAGATACTTTCAATTCAACCCGCGCTTTACTCATGCTCGTATCATCAAATTCTTTTAGAAAAATATATTTTCAAAATAAATCCTAACTTATTAAAACTCTATTTCAAAATCATCATTTATGCTCAAAATATTCATGATCAATATAATAATTAAAATATTTCTCAGATTCAACTCATGCTTGACTCAGTCTCATGCAGGATATTTACCATTCATACTTTCAAACTTAATCAATGCATAAAATCAAATACAATCCTTAATTAGGATTCATGTGAACAAAGACATGAACATGCATCTATATCAAATACTCAACCCATGAACATAATAAATACTTATTTAATTAAGTACAAGGATCTCAATAAGACAATAAATAACTCAAGAATTCAATTCAATGAACTAAAAAACTCCAACTCAACTCAATTCAAATTAATAAAGATGAAGGGGCATGTGGATGAATTCATTCCATCGTTGTTTAAGCCTTACATACCTTTAAATCTCTACAAATCTTGATGAAAAATCTCAACTTGAAGAAGAACAAACAAGAGGCCCTTTTATTGAAATTCTTGGATTTGTTTTCTTGGAAACTATATGGTTAGGATTTAAGATTTCTCTTAGAGATTCATGTATTTATGAAGAAATTTGTGTTGGAAATCTTGAAATCTATGAAGAAGAATTTAGCTTGATAAAGAAACTTTAATGAGAACCCTAACTTGATTTTTTAAAAAAAATTCTTGAGCGTTAATAATTAGGAGTGAATGAGAGGGTTTTTTATGAGGAAAAATTAATTTTTTACACGTTTAGGGATATTAAAAACAAAAATACCCTTAAAATAAAGGGGCATCATTTGTCTTAGGCAGTAGAGTCCATATATTGTCCACGTCTCGGAGCCATTGTGGACTTCTGCCAAGATGGAGCATCTCCTGTAAAATGATCATAACATCTTACTCCAAACTCTAAATGAGGAAAAATTGACGGAGTTGGAAAGAGGATACATAGATATTTAATTTCATAGGTCATAGGTCACCTAAGTCTTAATATTATGAGAGATATGGTCATTTAAATTTCACCCTTATAAGATCTTATACGAAAAATTAATTGGTAAAGGATCTTTGAACTCAACTTAGTACAAGAGGTTCCTTATGACCCTAATTTACCTCTAATACACTTAAAATACTTAGGAATCGATCCTATGACACATATACAATTAGGAGTCATTGGGTTTGGGCCTATATGCATAAGAAGAATGGCTTGGGTCATAGCTTAAATTTTTTTGAGGGTATAATAGTAATGAAGTCCATATTCAAGGCTTCCCACTTCTGATTAGAAATCTCATTGTCTTGATCCAAACCTCTGGGTTTTTGGTGTTCAACCTTTACTTGTTGATAGTTAGGAAGCTTAGCCACGAATTATGCAATATTCCTTTTGGAACTGGTATGTATAGAATACGATGAACCATGGTCTTTAGAAAATATCATATCTTTCAAGTAAACAACATTCAGAACACACAATCGGCCTTGATATCTCCAAATACTATCTCCCCCTTGGGAAAAAGCCTCAATGGTTTTTTCGACAACTACTTTCTTTAATTCAATCAACACAGGATTACTATCTTGTTTTGCCTTAATATTTGCCACAAGGGATTATTCAGAACCATTTTGCAGAATAACACCACCATCCGCGAAATCAACCAATCGAACACCCAAATAGGCTAATCTATGCATATTCCAAACTAGCTCCTTTTTCTCATCCTCAACATGATAACACAATTCATAGACAGTCTACTAAGAGCGTTGCAACCACATTTGCCTTACCTGGATGGTATAGTATACCTATATCATAATCCTTCAACAACTCAAACCATCTCATTTGTCAAAGGTTTAAGTCCTTTTGAGTGAACACATATTGCAAACTCTTGTGATCGGTGAAAACATCCACTTGGATGCCATAGAGATAGTGTCTCCACAACTTCAAAGTAAATGCTATCGCCGCCAACTCCAAGTCGTGAGTTGGGTAATTCTTTTCATGAACCTTGAGTTTCCTTGAAGAATAAACTATCACTTTACTATTTTACAATAGAACACAACAAAGACCACCTCGTGAAGCATCACAATATACAAAAAACTCATCAGAACCTTCCGTTAAAGACAACACTGGAGCAGAGGTAAGCCAATCCTACAACTCATGGAAGTTTTCTCACATGCCTCAGACCATTGGTATTTCACCTTCTTTTGTGTTAAAGTAGTCAAGAGAGATATGATGGAAGAGAAACCTTCCTCAAACGGTCTATAATAACCGGCTAAACCCTAAAAACTCCGATTATCAAAATGAGTCAATGTTATAGGACAATTCTTAACCACCTCGGTCTTCTTGGGGTCAACCATAATTCCTTCACCGAAGACAATGTGACTAAGGAAAGCAACTGACTTTAACCAAAATTCAGATTTACTAAACTTTGCATACAACTAGTGGTCCTTGAGAATTTGCAACACAATTCTCAAATGATCGGCATGTCCTTCCTCACTCCGAGAGTAGATCAAAATATCATCAATGAATATAACAACAAACATATCTAAGTATTGTTTGAACACCCTGTTCATCAAATCCATATAAGTTGCAGGGGCATTCGTTAGTCCAAAAGACATATCAAAGAATTCAAAGTGACCATACCGAGTTGTAAAAGCCATCTTTGGAATGTCATATTCCTTTACTCTTAGTTGATGATATCCTGATCAAAGATCAATCTTTGAAAAGTAACTCGCTTCTTGAAGTTGATCAAATAATTCATCAATCCTTGGAATTGAATACTTATTCTTGATTGTGACCTTGTTTAATTATCGATAATCAATACATATACGGAGAGAACCATAGTTCTTTCTAATAAAGAGAACCGAGCACCCCATGGAGAGATACTCGGTCTAATGAAACCCTTATCTACTAAATCCTTCACTAATCCTTTAACTTTTTTAGTTATTTCGGGTCCATCTTGTAAGGAGGAATAGATATAGATTGAGTATCAGGGAGAAGATCAATACCAAAGTCTACTTCCCTTTCGGGGGGAATGCTTGGCAGTTTATCGGGGGAAACCTCCTGAAATTCATTAACAACTGAAATAGACTCAAGAGTAGGAGTTTTGGAGTTAGTATCTCTAACCCGAACTAGATGATAAATGCAACCTTTGAAATTATTTTTCAAGCGTTAAGGTATGAGATGAATTGATCCTTGAACACGGAATACTACCTTTCCATTCTAGGACTGGCTCATTAGAAAACTGAAATTTAACCACATAGGTCCTATATTATATTGAGGCATAACATACATGAAGCCAATCCATATCAATAATAACATCAAAATCGGTCATATCAAGCTATACAAGATCAAGTGAATTTACCTTATGAAAAACTAAAACTGGATAATTTTTATAAACTCTTTTAACCACAACTGAATCACCAATGACAGTATAGACCAAAAAAGTCTCTATCAAGATGTCGGGACTAACAATAAATCTCATAGAAAGATAAGGAATAACAAATGATAGAGTAGAACTTGGATCTAAAAATTCATAAACATCAAAGTCAAAGACTTTCAACATGCCAGTCACGACATCGGCAGAATCCTCTAATTCCTGACAAGTCTGAAGGGCATAAAATCTGTTTTGGCACTGACCACCACCCGAAGTAGTAGCACACTGATTCGAATGACCGGTAGTCTGAGTATGAACCTTGGGTATAACCCCACTCCTACATTCCCTTGCATGGTGATCCAACTTTCCACACTTATAGCAAACATCCAACCCCGCTAAACACTCTCCCCTATGGTTTTCCTACACTTCTTACATAGTGGGATAACTTGACCACCCGGAGCTCCACCCTGTGCCTTAGGATTTGGCACCTTGTCTTTCTAAAATTTTGGAGTCGGAGAGTTCGAAAAACCTTGGCCTTGAAAATTTTGACCCTTTCGTAAATGAACATTACGACAACCAGATTTGTTGTGAGAAACCCACCTTCAAACTGAGCCCTCCTAGACTCCCTTACATTCATCTTCCTAAGTTTCTCTTCTTCAATTTGCTCGGCATAATTCATTAGCCTAAATATTTCCATCTCTTTGATGAGAATAGAGGTTTATTATTCTTTTATAACCAAGTCCGACACTCTCAAAATAAACTTACTCATTCAGGCATGAGAATCGACTACCAAGGATAG
The DNA here is from genome assembly GCF_947179165.1 of Solanum dulcamara. Lineage (NCBI taxonomy): Eukaryota > Viridiplantae > Streptophyta > Magnoliopsida > Solanales > Solanaceae > Solanum > Solanum dulcamara. The sequence continues at coordinate 34,017,059 of NC_077240.1, read as the reverse complement.
AGCATACTTGGACAACTTTGTGAACTTGAGGGAATACTCCCTCACACTCATGTTACCTTGCTTGAGGTTGATAAATTCCAATAACTTCACCTTCCTTAACTCAAGTGGAAAGAAGTGGTCGAGAAATGCAAACCTTGAACTTTTCCCAAGCTATGAGACCCTCTTCAATTCCTTTGGCTTTGCATTGGTTGTACTACATATGAGCAACACCTTTAAGTTGGTAGGCCACTAATTTTTCCATCTCTTCCGAAGACACTCCCATAATATCAATAATTTTGTATAATTCATCAACAAATTCTTAAGGATCCTCATCAATTTTAGATCCACAAAACTCGAGAAGGTTTATCCTTTTGAAGTCTCTAACCCATGAAACTGGAGTAGATACATTGGGAGGAACAACTACTTCTTGATTCACTTGAGTAGTAATTGCTTGGGCTAACATATGAAAAGAGGATTGAAACTCCACATTAGTCACTTTTTTCATTCAAAGGAGCATTCAGAGCTTGAGGCTCCTCTTCAACATTTCTTCAGATAGTAGCTCTGCGTGGAGGCATGATTCTGTAACTGCAAAGAGAAAGTGTTAGAGGAGGAAATCTTAGAGGTCAACTCTATAGCACGATGAGATCATGAAAGAAGTGAAGTATTTCCTAAGATGCCTTATAGCCTCCTATTCATAAATGTGGTGCACTTCATACTGATGATCAAGACTCTATTTGATGCAGCATGTTAGACTCCCTAGAACACTTGAACCTTGTGCTCTAATACCAAGTTTTCCATGACCTGACCTAGAGCCTAGCCGTAACACAGTGATTAGAATCCTTAGGGACCCCAACCAAGCCTCTTAGCATAACTTTCAAGAGCATACATAAGATAAATGAAACATAATAAGAAAAGATCAAATATACAAAAGCATAATCTCGATATAGAACATAAGTTTCAGAAATGTGGAATAAGAGACAACATCGACTCCATGAACATCTAACATGCCTCTACTAGTCTAGATGGGGGTGTAAGATAATTCCCTAACTTTGCCAATATAAAAGGTAAAAGAAGTCATAAACTCATAATAAATAAAATGTTTCATTCTCGAAATATAAGGACTCACCAACAGTACACTAGTGCTAACTCTAGCCACGAGTGGGAAGAGGATGAGCGTGATCGTCGGTCCCTACATTATGATATGATGTAGACAAAAAATATACATTAGTACATGAAATACACTAAGTATGTGAGAAAAAATATGAACAATAAATATATGATATAATTAATATGAATCATAGATGCAAGACCAATATCTTTTAAACATGAATAAATTCATGAAAATATTAAAACATTTATCTCATTGGTCAATGCATCAAAGATCTCACAATCATCATAGGAACTCATAACTCAGCTGAAACTGTGTGGGATAGGACCATTAACTGATATATAAGACCATGCAAGCTAATACATGAAATTTGATGACTCCCACATTGAGATGGGGAAGGCTACCTTTCCAGGGCATACTCTATTAGTAATGATTTTAAATTTACTATGTGGATCCACTAGCTTTACCATATTGGCATCTTTAAACTTACATGGGCAGCGTCGTTTGGGACTAAAGGTTGCTACTATGATTCCCTCAGGTAAAAAACCTTTAGTTACCAGACTGAACCCCATCTAGTAGTCCTCTCAATGCTTAGTCATTATCCCAACGGAAATCATAAAATATGATATAAACACCACAAGGAAAGATAATAATAATTATCAATCCATCTTTCTAAAATATCATACGAATAGCTCATCTATCACATCATAGAAAAATTATAGGATTAGCTCATCTATCATATAACTCATATAATATGGGTCTAGGCCTTCCATAATTATATATCCTTGATCCTAACACATCTTTAGGGACTTATATTGTCCTATCATTATTCTTCTTGAAACATCATAGAATCATCATTCATAAACTTCTTTGTATAGAGCATCGTTAACTCATTCATAAAGCTTTCATTTATATAACATTGAAAATCATGATCATATCTCATAAATCATACTTGAAACTAGAACATAGCACATGTAATTGAAAATCAACTTGAAATCATGCAATATGATGTGAATTATGCATAATTAGTCTAATAGCATTAAAGAACATCATAATTTAGAAGACCCAATACAAATCATGAAATTAGGGCTTTTAATTGAAGAAATCATAATAGAAATTGAGAATAAATCTTTGCGATTCCATGGGTTAAAGGTACCCATGGATGAATACCTACATACCCTGGCCTTTATGAGCCCTAAATTGAATAGAATGGAAGCTTGACCTTGAAGAAATCCCTTGAATTGCTTGAAAGAGAAGAAGACCTTAGAGAGAAAACTTGGGAGGGAAGGTTTTCTAATTTTGATAATTATGATGAAAATGAGAGGGTTAGAAGACTTTAGGATGGTTAAAATATGGGAATATAGTTCAAAAAACTATACATATACATTAAAGAAATTATAGGAAATGACCAAAACGCCCTTCATTAAAACTGAAAATTAGGGCTGCACAGCAGACCCACCACGGTCCATGGTGAAGATCATGGAGTTGGACTTAGAATTTTGCAAAAAGGTCTTGAAAGGGGGTGCCACCACAAGACACACCATAACTTGTTGAGGGCACGACGGTCCGTGGTGATCGTCCGTGGTAATAGACTTGGACTTGAACTTGGGGATTTATGGGAAAAGTTTCGGGATTTCTTCCATGGGACCTTCACAGTCTGCAGAGAGTAACACGGACTGTAGAGGGTAGCCATGGTGGTTTCCCTAAAAGGGGCATGCAGAGGTGTCCACCTTGGGATCCATAATGGTGTGTGGTTCCCACCACGGCTTGTGGTGGACCCTCGTGGTCCAAACCTCTAAAACTCAATTGATGAGGCATGGACCATGATGGCCCTTCATGGCATATTTTCCTATTCACACCCTGTATAGGGCCTCATGAAGATCACCTGGTGCCAAAAGTTGAGTTTTCTCTGAGAAATCGTCTTTTGATCCTCCTTTTTCGACTTTCCAACTTTCAAGATCTTACAGTACCTTATGTTTTGGTACTCATACTATACTTTGCATCTATTTTTCTTGAAGTAGATCCAAGTTTTAGTCAATAATGTTTATTCGAGCTTTTGTGGGACATCCAGAGATAGAGGGTGAGATTATGGTTTTCTTGTTTGGAACCTCTCCATTGGTATATAGATTTTGGCTATTCTTTTATATTTTGAGACAAGTCTGTTGTAACATGTTGTATTACTTTAACTTAGATAAATGCCGGGAACCCAGAGAAAAGTTGAAGAGATACATTGAACAGTAGGGGCACGAGTTCCACCTACGATCCGTAGACTACTCTACGAGTCGTAGAAAGGACTCATAGACCCCTCCGACACTTAGCCAAATTTCCAAGTGTTAGATCAGTGGCCTACAAGTGGGAACCTACAAATTGTAGGGGTGACTCATAGAGTCCACCCACACTTTGAAAAATAGTGAGTTCTGAGAAACCTTCCTACGAGTCTACCTTACAAACCGTCAACTTCGTTATGACCCTTAGGGTCTCTTCTAAAATCCATGACATATTCTAGTAGCTATTTGAATGTGTACCTAAGAACTACGACCTTGTCCTATGACCCTTCTAGGACCCTATAAGCCAAATAAAGGGGTCCCTAGACCCCAAGCCAAAATCCTAGTCAAACCTATGAGAGGTCCTTTAAAACTCATAGAAGTTTTGCCATAGACCCATTGACCAAATTATAGTGAGCCTGACTCTTGGTACCTAGTTTCAACGACCAGCTTCTACGGTCCGTATAAAATCCTACGATCCGTAGAAGTGCCCATAGACGGCCCCAAGTCAATTTTAATAAGGTTTCATTTGGTCTTTTCCCACATTTCTGAAACTAAACCCATGCCATTTTGGGACTAAAATTAATCGCTTATCAACACCCAATGAGGTTTTTCTCTCATTAACAGTTAAAATCTTTCAAAAGCGAGAATTGGAGAGAAGGAGAAGAGTTAGGGTTCAAGAGTTCCAAGCAAGATCTTCCAATTTTACTTAAATAAACTTTGTTCTAGGTATGTAAGGCTATCATAATGTTGGAATAAATTCGTCCTCATGCCCTACATCTTCATACAGTCAAGTTAAGTTTTGAGTTTGAATTTTCAATTCCGATAAAGTGAATTTCTTAAGTTATCTATATAAGTTCTATTGAGTTCTTATATATATTTAAATATACATAGATGATTTTCAAGAGTTAAATCCTTGATATTATTGTTCATGGTTGTATTCACATGAATCCTAGCTGAGTTTTACATTAATTATTTTGTGCACTATTTTGAGCGATAGAAATTATTTTCATCATTTAATTGAGAAGAGTTTGAGTAGGATTTGAGTTCGAGAAGTATCTTAATTATTATTTTGAGCATAATTTGAGTTTGAGAAGTTTCTTAATTATTAATTTGAGCATGAACACTAATACATTTAAACATCTATTTTTGAGATTAAGTTGAGGATCAAGCTATGCTTAAAATGCATTTATTGAGTCGAGAATATATCCATTTTAAAGAGAAGAGATGAGTTGAGAAGAGTTGAGTTTTTGAGAAAAGTCCAATGAGACTAAATGAGTTAATTGAGTAAATACACTCACTTGAGATATGAACATATAAATTATATTTTGAGAGTAGTATTGAACACTAATTTGGGTAAGAGTATAGACCAAAAGTGGCAGACTGCATCATTCATTTGTCAAAATAAAATAAAAAAGTGATGTAGTCACTTCCATTGCTTTTTTCCTCAACACTTTTCAATAAGAAATGGACTGCATCGCCAATGTACAATATAGTCCATCTCTTTTAGGTATTTTTTAAAAAATTGACAAAAGCAACAAACGGTGTCGTGTTTTTATTTATTATTTTTTCTAGAAAAACGAGGGACAAGGTCCTCTAGAAAAGCTCATAAAAGGTTCGTGCACCAAGGATGTGATTGAGCATCTTCCTGTGCATCTAGTGCACGAAGCTCGCCTTGGAGGCCCAGTACGATATAGATGGATGTATCCATTTGAGAGGTAAGTGTTTAGCTCTTAAGATTTTTTTATTAATATTTTTTAAAAAATTAATCATTATATAATATTATGTAGGACTATTGGCAAGTGTAAACAGGTTATGAAGCAAAAACATAGACTTGAAGGCGCAATGGTTGAGGCCTACCTTGCTAGAGAAATAACTCATTTTGATTCTTATTAATTCACAAGTGATGTGCCATGCTTGTGAAATAGACTCAATCATCATGACGATGTTGGTGAGATTAATTCTTTTGCGGAGCCATTATGAATCTTCAATCAACCAAGCAAAGGATATAAAAAATGTACAAAGAGAGATCTTAATGCAATGGAGTTTAAGTCTGCATCGACACATGTCTTGTTAAATTTTCCACAAGTTAAAAAATTTTCTGAGTAAGTTGTTATTATTTTGCACTAAATATGCCATTATAAGGCAAAATGACTAACTCAATATTCATCCTCTTTGATAGCTACTTCGTGTATTTATATGGCAATAATAAAGTGTTTGAGTATTTTTCAACATGATTTAAAGGATAACTATCTTATAAATGGTTTTAAATTCAACACTGAAGAATGTTCCAAATATAAAAAAAAATTAACAATAGTGGAGTTTGGGTGAAATGTTGTGATGGAGATTAGGATGGAGTAGATTACTATAGGTTTCTCAAGGAGATTTTAGAAATGAAGTATTCTGGTTGGCCAAAAAAAAAGAATTGTATTGTTTCGATGCAATTGGTTTGATCCAACTCTAAAAAGAGGTACGAGAGAAATCAAACAATATAATATCATTGAAGTAAGGCACACAAGGAAGTATGGGGCATATGATCCTTTCATCATCGGACAAAATATTAAGAAATGTATTATGCGCCTTATCCCTTGTGTCCATATAAATAAAATTGGTGGGTATTAATTAAAACTAAATCCATGGGTCATGTGAAAGTTGAAAACATGTTAGATGTTGCATACTAGGATGATGACATATCAAGTGTTCACCATAAAGTGGATGCTGAGTTAGAAAATAATTTGGAGCATCCTGAACATATATTAGAAAAGGTTGATATAGAAGAACTAACAAATGAATGGGCAAATGAATCAATTTATGAAGAAGAGTGGGCAAATAAGGAAGAATGGTCAGAAGAGGAAGAATGGTCAGAAGAAGAAAATGAGAATGAGGAGGAATAGCAATTACTATGTTGAGTTTTTGTATTTAGATATATATATATTGTTCTTGAATGCTTGTATGTGAAACTTGACATTTGAGGGAAATTAACTGGCCTTCTTCTTGCTATCTATTCATGGAAATATAAGCTTGTACGGGCCAACTCATATGATCCTATAATCAAAATTGATAATTTTTTATATCAGTACTCAGCCTTTTTGTGTGATCTTAGATGTGTTTGAACAAGTTCATTTGCTTTTTCATCTCCTAGCTTGAGTCTAGTTGCATTACTTTTAAATCCAAGAATATTTGAAAACTTATTAGTTTGAGATACTATGCTTAAATATGAAAATGGATTTTGTGAATGTTTTTTTAAGAGCTTCTTTCTCATAGTATTTGTTTTACGATTTTGTGGATTTTGTGCTTTTTTGCTTTTTTGTTTTTTTGTTAACAATGACGTGTGCTTGTTTTCTTACATTTAAGGGATTCATGTAGGAGATAAATCAAGAAATTAAGGTGAAACCAAAAGTGAATATGAGAATAGCCATTACAAAATAGTAGTGATATTTTTTTCTTACTTTGTGCTTATCAGTGACTTGGATCTTGTCCTTTAATAGAAATTGCACTGATATATATTTTTGAGTGGCTACCATTTTCTCATGGTGTCACTAATATATGTGTTATTTACTAGTATAATGCATACTCGTGTGTGGTTATATATGATTACAATAATTAGGGATTACATAGTACTTGATTACTATTCCACTCATCCTATTAAATATGATGTTATTTGATTGAATAGTTGAGTTTTTTCTGCTTTAGTGGGTATATTGGAACTACATTGAGTATGTTGTTATTGTAATTCTTAGAAATATTTTTTCTTGTAAATATCTAATCTTGTTTTGACTTGAATACTTTTGTTACTTAGATGGAAGGTGGTGATAAAAATAAAGGTATTGATAATTCCCCCAAAAATAAAAAAATGAGAGATAGTATGATTAGTAGACGACCAACAGGGATATATATTAGATCATACTCCACACCATCTCCCCCTCTACTAGATACTCTGATACATCAGTATTCTAGACAGACTGAGTCTAATAGTCAAGTGTCTCCGTAGATTCATCCACTATCATCCTATAGGAAACCATCATTGGGATATACTCAGCCCTCTACAGACTCACAACCTTCACAAGCATCTACTTTACAACTTGGGATGTCATGTCTTCGCCTTCAAGACAATAGTTCTGAGTCGGACACTCCTACCACGAGCCAGTCAGCTACACATGATCAAGTCCTTACACAAGTTGGATTAAGGGATATACACAATATACTTGTCATCGAGCCTGATAGTTATACATAACATTAACTGTTTTACAAAATGTCTTTAGTTTATAATTATCTCATAATTGTCTTAAGTTTTAACCTATATGTGTTTGAATTTTGTATTACAGTTTTAATCTGGATGATGTTGTGGGGATCATCAAATATCTCTATAGAGATGCATATCCGACTTAGGGTCAAGATGTCAGCCAATCTCAAGAGACAAATATTTTTAGAATTTAGGGTATATTAAAATTTATTGCTTTAACTCTATTTAAATACTTGTCTTCAATAATATTTATTAATAAAAACTTTATCTTGTCATTGAAGAGAAAGTGTGCATGGCATCCGAAACATGAGGCCCAAATTTGTGCTAACTTTGACAAGAAAGCTAGGCCTTTACTTGCTAGTTTATTTTTGAAAGCTCATAAAAATAAGAAGAATTTAATACCCCATGTTATTCTAACCTAAACTAGGCTCGATGAGTATGAGAAAAATTGAGGAAAAGAACTGACTTTGAGGTCCATGAGTGTCCTCTACGATTCGTAGAGAGTTCCACAAGTTGTAGGGTCGACTCGTAGACCCTTTCCAACACTTAGTAAAATATCGAATTCTGAGAAGGCACCTATGATTACCTTTATGAGTCATAATGACTCATACGATTCATAAAAATAACTCGCAGAATCTCCTGGCACTTAACCAAAATCCTAAAGTTGAATGTCACTTCTACGAGTTGAATTGACGAGTCATTGAAGTCCCTAGAGAGTCATAGAAATGACCCGTGGAGAAACTTCATAGACACAAAATTTCAGGCTTCTAAGAAACCTGCAGAATGAGTCGTGTTTACGACTCGTCAAGGGGTTTATGACTCGTAGACCCTAAGTTTTATACCACCACCTTTTCCATCCTAGTTCCACAATTGTAGATGATGACTCATGGAAATTTCTATGAGTTGTAGAAATGACTCATAGACGACCTATTTCAGTTTTAACGAAGGATAGATTAGTCTTTTCCCACCCTTCTAAAACAAAACCCTTAACATTTTAGGACTAATTTAAGTCCCTTATCAATATCTTGAACATATATTACTCTCATTATCACTTAGATTATTTGAGAGCAAGGATTAGATAAGAGGAGAAAGGGTAGGGTTCAAGTTCTTCAAGAAAGGTCTTTGAGTTCTTGATTGCTCTTCATGTCCAGGTATGTAAGGCTGAACTAATACATGGATTTTGTTCCTTTATGTACCCATGATTGTGAACAAATTGAGTCCCCATTAATGTACTCTTGAGAATTCCTTTTCTCAAATTTACACATTTTAATGATAATTAATAAGTTCATGCTTTTCTAAAAATGAATTCCTTGAACGTATGATTTGAACTATTTGTTTCATCAACCCTAATAGCATGTTGATTGATATTTCATTGCATTGTATATACCTAAATATTGAGTCTAGAGCCTTGAACTTGTAAATATATGATTGTAATTAGGATATGAGCATGATGATAGTGTCGATGAACTGATGGTCCTATATATTTTGATAATTGAACCAAGTGAATGGTCTTAACTGATTGTTGTTATAAATAATTATCTAAAACATCTCTTAATCAAATTATTGGGAATGATTGCAAATTTGATTAGTTGAGAGGATTGATTAATAGAACTGATGACTTGAAAGAATCTGATAGAGACTTGTTGATTTGATTTGATTTGGATTGATTGTCTTATGAGCTTTGAGTTTTGGGATGAGTATCGAGCACCGAATTGTGTAAGAGTAAGTAATAACTCGAACCCAATAACTATATCACCATATATAGGATAGAATTGAAATGTTAAGTCAGATGCTTCCTAAATTATTGTCCTGACATGATAGGACTTGATTGGTTTTGGATCCATGATTGGTTGATTCATTCTTACCCTAGAAAGATAATGGACAGACATGGCAACAAGATTGGCTTGTTTTATTATCACTACCTCATAACTGATGGTTGTCAGATAAAAGAAACTCTCATATAGATCTTGATAGTATTCGGATTGGATTAGATTGAAATGGATTGGATTGGATGGTATATGATTGGTATTTTTCTAAATCTTATCCTTATTTAGACTTAAGACATCTTGATTGAGTAGTTCACCTTTTGATTCGAGATCTTTGAGTTGATTTGATTATAGCTTGATGCATATTTCTGACATCCATTTGGGCCTGCATCATTTCATTATGTAGAGACAGGTACTAGAGATCATCAACATGTGCATCATTGAGGATCTATTCATATTCAGCTATTTGGTGAGTCTTCCTTGCTTCCAGAGGATACCATGTCTATTATTTAAGCTTTGATTTTAGTTTTCGTCATTTGATTCGAGGTACCATGAACCTGTGATTGGCACCATTTAGATAGTTGATAGAGGCTTTATAGACTAGATTGTTGATGTTGTCAATTAGTTTTATTATTGGCTAGTTTCATTCATACTAGTCTTATTAATTTGATAGTTTGTTTTCCTTTGGCCTTATCTTATGAGTTTGTTTTCATAATGAGCCGAGTCTTCTTCTATTAGAATATTGATAAATGATGGTGTGATTGGACCAAGTAGTTCATTTGGGGACTAGCAATGGTCTTCAAGTGCTGGCCACACCTAGGGTACCCTCTCAGGGCTTGACAAACTTGGTATGAGAACATAGAGTCTAAGAGTCCTAGGGAGTCGACGAAGTCATGTCTTGTAGAGTCTTGCTTATCGAAGTGTTGTGCACCACACTTATAATCAAGAGGCTATATGACATTAGAAATTATTTCACTTCTTCATACTCTGAGTTTGTGCTAAAGAGTTTAACTCTAAAATTTCCTTCCTAATTCGTATGTTACACATTTGCAGATAATGCCTCCTAAATGCATAGCTAGTCAGAGGAATGCCGCTAATACTGAGGTTCCACAATCTGAGATGCCCCCTCCATTAGGGGTGATAACTATGGGCCAACCTGCAAGGTCTACTGAGGAACCCCAAGAGCCTACTACTCAACTAGCTTCTACTTCGGAAGTTGAGTTCAAAGGAGGGATCACTATGCTCTCCCAACTGATTGCTGGCCAGAGGGATAAACAGGGTTCACCATCTCCCAGCTCTAAGTCTCAAGAACCGTCAGCTTCTGTGAGAATCGAGACTTCATGAGGATGAACCCACCTGTCTTTGCGTGTTCTAAAGTGGAAGAGGGTCCCAAAATTTCATTGGTGAGATGTGAAAGATCTTGAAAGTGATGCATACTATGGAGATTGAGGGGGTTGAGTTGGTCTCTTATCAGATCAAGGATGTGGCGAATGTATGGTACAACTAGTGGGAGGAAGGTAGGGGTGAGGATGCTGAGCTTTCTATTTGGGATAAGTTTGAGGGAGCTTTCCTTGATTATTTCTTTCTTAGGGAATTAGGGGAAGCAAAAGTGGAAGAGTTTGTGAATTTGAAATGGGATGGTTTGACAGTAAAGGAGTATAGTCTGAAGTTCATCCAACTGTCTAGATATTTTTCGGATATGGTCCCAGATATGCGATCTAAGATGAGGAAGTTTGTCTCTAAATTGGGGAGGAACATGAAGAAGGAGTGTAAAGTATCACTGCTGATTTCTGACATGGATATTTCCAGGTTGATGGTGTATGCTCAATAGGTAGAGGAAGATAAGAGGATAGACAAGAAAGAGCACTTTAGCAAGAAGGCAAAATCGTCTGGCCATGAGAATGAGCAGAGGCAGAGTAATGGAAATAGGTCCTTTTTCTAGAAGAGATCTTCCAATTATGCTCCATCAGCAGCAACTACACCTGCGCCACATAACTGGTATGATCAACAGGGATAGAGTCACCAAAATTCGAGAGCCCAGGGTTCTTAATCCCAAGCTAGTGTGACTAAAGGTTCAAAGGGAAAACTACATTATGGCAAGTGCGGTAAGCTCCACTTGGGAGAGTGTAAAGATGGAAAGAATGGTTGTTATAAATGTGGCCAGGTAGGCCATTTTCAGAAGGAGTGTCCGACATCGGTCAATTGAGCCAGTCTTCCACTATTGCACCCTCGGCTAGAGGTAATCAGACGAGTACTACTTTAGGTACGCGAGGAGGTAGAAACTGTCTATATGCCATGGGTAGCCGCCAAGATCAGGAAAACTCCCCATATATTGTGACAAGTATGATTTGAGTTTTTACTTTTGATTATTATATTTTTATAGATCCGAGTGCCACCTTATCCTTTGTATCTCCTTATATAACTAGTATATTTGATAAAATTTCTGAGTGTCTTCTAGAGCCTTTCAGTCTATCTACTCATGTGGTAAGTCTATCTTAGCTAAGAGGGTCTATAGAGATTGTGAGGTGTTTATCCATCACATGGATACCATGCTTGACTTAGCTGAGTTGGACATGGTCAATTTTGATATGATTCTTGGCATGGACTAGCTTTATTCTTGTTATGCCACTGTTGATTATAGAACTCAGATTGTTAAGTTCATTTTTGTGAATGAGCTAGTCGAAGAATGGAGGGGTAGCCTTTTTGTGCCTAAGGGTAAGTTTATCTCCCACCTTAGGGACAGAAAGTTGATCTCTAAAGGGTGTATTTATCACATTGTTAGAGTCAAAGATGATAGTGTTGAGTTACCTACTCTTGAGTCTATCCCCATTGTAAATGATTTTCCTAAAATATTTCTTGAGGATATGCCCAGAGTTCCTCCTGCTAGAGATTGACATTGGGATTAATGTTCTTCTTGATATGCAGCCTATTTCTATTCTGCCATATAAAATGGCTTCTATCGAGTTGAAAGACCTTAAAGATCTCCTAGTTAAGGGATTTATTAGGTAGAGTATCTCACTTTGGGGTGTTCTTTTCCTATTTGTGTGAAATAAAGATGGGTCATTATGAATGTGCATCGACTATCGTCAACTAAATATGGTCACCATAAAGAATAGGTATACCCTTCCCAAGATAGATGATCTGTTTGACCAGCTTTAGGATGTCACTTATTTTTCAAAAATAGACCTGAGATCAAGCTACCACCAGTTGAAAGTCAGAGAATGTGTTATCCCAAATATTTCTTTCAGAACCCGATGTGGTCACTTCGAGTTTCTTGTTATGACCTTCAGTCAGACTAATGTTCACGCAGCATTTATGGAATTGATGAGTGTTCAAACAGTATTTAGATATTTTGGTGATTGTATTTATAGATGACATACTGATCTATTCAAGAAGTGAGGAGGCACGCTAATCATCTCAGAATTTTCCTTCAAACTCTTAAGGATGTGAATTCTGGTTTGTGTCTGTGGAGTTCTTAGGCTATATTATTTCTAGAGATGGTAAACGAGTTGATTCACAAAAGATTAAAGTGGTTAAGAACTGGCTAAGGTCCACATCCTTGACTGATATAAGGAGTTTCTTGGGCCTGGCGAGCTACTATCGTAGATTTATTGAAGGGTTCTTATTCATATCTTCACCATTGACTAAGCTAACTTAGAAGAAGGCTAAGTTTCAATGGTCTGTTACTTGCAAGAAGAGTTTACAAGAGTTCAAAACAAAATTAACTACTACTCTAGTGCTATCCCTAAACGAGAGAATGGATGGTTTTGTTATCTTCTGTGATGCATCTAGATTTGGATTGGGATATGTGTTAATGTAGAAGGGAAATGTGATAGCATATTCTTCCAAACAACTTAAGATTCATGAGAGAAATTACCCAACTCACGACCTTGAGTTGGCAGCTGTGGTGTTCTCTCTCAAGATTTGGTGTTACTATCTTTATGACATACATGTTGATGTGTTCACAGATCATAAGAGCCTGCAATATGTGTTTACCCAAAAAGAGCTAAACTTGAGACAGAGGAGATAGATCAAGTTGCTCAAAGACTATGATATAAGCATTCTTTACCATCCAGGTAAAGCTAATATTGTGTCGATGCTCTTAATAGGTTATATATGGGAAGCACTACTCATGTAGAAGAGGGAAATAAAGAATTGGCCAAAGAAGTACATAGGCTTGCACGTTTTGGAGTTCAACTTATCGACTCAAGTGATGGTGGTACAATCATTCAGAATAGGGATGAATCATCTCTAGTTGCAGAGGTGAAAGAAAAGCAAGATTAGGACCCCATTCTCCTTCAACTGAAAGACGAGGTTCACAAGCAGAAGGTAATGGCCTTTTCCAAAGGGAGAGATGGAGTGTTAGGGTATCAAGGGAGATTGTGTGTTCCAATAGTTGATAGTATTCGAGAGAGAATCATGGAAGAAGCCAATAACTCCAAGTATTCCATCCATCTAGGTACTACGAAGATGTATCATGAATTGAGAGAAATATACTAGTGAAGTAGAATAAAGAGTATAGTAGAGTTTGTGTCCAAGTGTTTGAACTGACAAAAATTCAAAGTTGAGCATCAAAGGCTTTTTGGAGTAGCTCAGAATATTAAGATTCCAGAATGGAAATAGGAGATGATAAATATGGATTTCATTACTGGTCTACCGCGATTCCGCAGACATTATGACTCTATTTAGTTAATTGTGGATAGAATGACCAAGTCAGCCTATTTATTGCCAGTTAAGACTATGGACACTATAGAGGATTATGCCAGACTGTATCTTCGAGAGATTATTAGATGTATGGAGTTCCTTTGTCTATCATCTCAGATAAGAAAGCTCAGTTCACTGCTCAGTTTTGGAATTTATTCCAAAAAGGTTTGGCTTCAAGAGTGAACCTTAACACTGGTTTTCATCCGTAGATAAATGGCCAAGAAAATTCTATGATACAAACTTTGGAGGATATGTTAAGAGACTTTTTCATTGACTTCAAAGGTAATTGGGACGACCATTTACCTCTTATTGAGTTTACATACAATAATAGCTTTCATTCGAGCATTCAGATGACTTCCTATGAAGATCTATATGGGAAGAGATATAGATCACCAATTGGTTGGTTAGAGGTTGGAGAAGTTTATTTGATTGGACCAGACTTGGTTCATTAAGCCATGGAGAAGGTGAAGATCATCAAAGAGACGTTGAGAACTGCTTAGAGTCATCAAAAATCCTATATTGATATTAGGAGGAGAGACTTGGAGATTGAAGTGCATGATTGGGTATACTTGAAAGTTTCATCCATGAAGAGTGTGATGAGATTTGGAAAGAGAGGGAAGCTTAGTCCCCGCTATATTTGTCCTTATCAGATTGTGAAGAGGGTTGGTAATGTAGCCTATGAATTAGAATTTTTCCTAGAGTTAGAAGTTATTCATCTTGTATTTCACATCTCTATGCTTAAGAAGTGCTTGGGAAATCCTTCAATTGTTGTCCCAACTGAGAGAATTGGGGTGAAGGAGAGTTTGAATTATGAAAAAAATCCCAATTTAGATTCTAGATCGTTAGGTTCATAAATTGAGAACCAAAGAGGTAGCATCCGACAAGGTCCTATAGCCAAATCAGTTTGTTGAAGAGGCTACATGGGAAGCTGGAGAGCATATGAAAGCTAGATATCCTCATCCATTCATGCCTTCTAATTATGATGTTTATGGTAACGTTCGTTTCTTATCTTTGATTTGAAGTCCATTCCGAGTTTGAGTATTTAATATGTATTCCTGAGTTTAATTAGTTGATTGTACAAATGATTAATTGTTGAGTTCTTGATTGTATTCGTTCCTTAAGAAAAACCTTTATCTTGATCTTCATTTGAGGATGAATGATCTCAAGAGAGAGATATTATAACACCCCGTGTTATCCTAACCTAAACTAGGATCGATGACTATGAGAAAAATTAAGGAAAAGAAATGACTTTGAGGACCACAAGTTTCGTCTATGATTCATAGAGCGTTCTACGAGTCGTAGGAATAATAAGTACACCCTTCCCAACACTTTGTAAAATATGGAGTTTTGAGAAGTCACCTATGATTGCTTTTATGAGTCCTAATAACTCTTACGACTTAACCAAAATCCTAAAGTCAAATTTCACTCATACAAATTGAATTGACGAGTCATCAAAGTCCCTAAAAGTCGTAGAAATGACCTATAGAGAAACTTTAGAGACTCAAAATTTCAGGCTTCTGAGAAACCTATAGGATGAGTCGTGTTTATGACTCATCGAGGGGTTTACCACTCATAGACCTGAAGAGTAAATGTTTCTACAAGTCCCTTATCAGTACCTTGAACGCATAATACTCTCATTAAAACTAAGATTATTTGAGAGGGAGGATTAGAGAAGATGAGAAAGGCTAGGATTCAAATTCTTCAAGAAAGGTCTTTGAGTTCTTAATTGCTCTTCGTCTCTAGGTATGTAAGGCTAAACTAAAATATAAATTTTTTTATTCCATGTGCCCGTGATTATGATAGGTTGATTGTGAATGGATTGAGTTCCCATTAATGTGTTCTTGATAATTTATTTTCTAAATTTACATATTTTAATAATTATTAATAAGTTCATACTTTTATACAAATGAATTCCTTGAACGTATGATTTGAACTATTTATTTCATAAACCTTAATAGCATATTGATTGATATTACATTGTATATACCTAAAGATTGAGTCTAGAGCCTTGTACTTATGAATGTGATTGTGATTAGGATGTGAGCATGATGATAATGTCGATCAACTGATGGTCCTATATATTTTACTTAATTGAACCCAAGTGAATGGTCTCAACTAATTGTTGTCATAAATGATTGCCTAAAACATTTCTTAATCAAATAATTGGGAATAATTGGGAAATTGATTGGTTGAGAGGATAGATTGATAGAATTGATGACTTGAAAAAGTTCTACAGAGACTTGTTGATTTAGTTTGATTTGGATTGATTCTCTTATGAGCTTTGAGTCTTGGTAGGAGTAACGAGCACCGAAAGGGTAAGACTAAGTAATAACTCAAACCCAATACCTACGTCGCCATATATAGGAGAGGATTGAACCATTAAGCCGGATGCTTTCTAAATTATTATCCTGACATGGTAGGACTTGATTGGTTTTGGATCCATGGTTGGTTGATTCATTATTACCCTAACAAGGTAATGGATGGATGTGGTAACAATGTCGGTTTTTTGTACTATCACTGGCTCATAAGTGATGGTTGTCGAATAAGAGAAACTCCCATATAGGTATTGGTAATATTCTGATTGGATTGGAAGGTATATAATTGGTCTTTGTCTAAATTTTATCCTTGTTTGGACTTATGACATCTTGATTGAGTCATTCACCTTTTGATTCGAGATCTCTGAGTTGAATTGATTCTACCTTGATGCATGTTTCATTATGTTATTTTACATACTCATACATTCCATGTACTGACGTCCATTTAGGCCTGCATTCATGATGCAGAGACAGGTACTAGAGATCATCAAAAGGTGCATCGTTGAGGATATGTTCGTATTCAGCTATTTGGTGAGTCCTTCTTGCTTCCAGAGGATAACACATCTATCATCCTAGCTTTGAGTTTAGTTTTTGTCATTTGATTCGAGGTAGCCATGAACCTGTCATTGGCACCCTTAGATGTCATTGGCACCCTTAGATAGTTGATAGAGGCTTCATATTCGATTGGTTTAATTATTGGCTAGTTTCATTCATACTAGTCTTGTTAATTTAATTAATTTGATAGGTTGTTGGCCTTTGGCCTTATCTTATGAGTTAGTTTTCATAATGATTTGAGTCTTCCTCTGTTAAAATGTTGATGAATGATGGTGTGATTGGACCAAGTGGTTCTCTTGGAGACTAGCAATGGTCTTCAAGTGCTGGTCATACCTAGGGTACCCTCTCGGATCGTGACAAGAAGCCTCAATGGATTCTAGCTGAGGATTGGAAAAAGTTACTTAACCATTGGGGGAGCAATTTCAGGTTTAAGAAGATGAGCAATATCGGTAAGAAGCTAGACGTTTGGTTTGAGCCATGAGCTCAACAAACCTATTTAAGCTATTAATTGAAAATAATAGTTATTTTTTTCTAAATTTATATTCTAATGTTATTACTGTTCAATTCAAAATCAATATCTTCAAGCCTTAGATAATTTTCTTCAGACTCGGCCAGAAGATAACCAAGGCATGATACTTAGCCAAGAGTAGGCTGAGAGAGTTTGGCTAGACTCAGTTGGTGGTCCGAGTAAATATGGGTATAATTATGGAATTCCACAACAGACCTTTCATGACTATCATTATGAGCTAAAAGGCCTAGGTACGAAGCATTTCACTATGTGAAAGTGAAACTCATTTGACCTTATAGAGAAGAGTGACCAAGAACCGAGATAGCCTAAAGGTTGCCCTGCCAAGAATGAAATCTTCTTAGTGAATGGATAATGAACCAAGAATGTATTAAGACCAATTACCACACCTGATGCATAAGTAGCTCCGAAGAACAATGCAAAAGTGTGATAGATGATTGATAACGGCCATCTATCTGTAGCATCATAACAGTAAGTATTACGAGCTAACAGATTTATGGGGCACTCTTGGTCATACGTACCATCCATCTCTATTGTAGATAATACATTCATTGACCACTCATGAATAGGGGCAAGTAACCTATGTTTTATGTAATTACATATTGCAAAGATTCTACGCTTCCCAGCTCTTGAGAGTGTTTGAGCTAGTCTACCTGTAACCAAAGGGATACCTTTATAGGACGGAATGATGGTTTCCATTAATGGTCCTATCCTTCGTTTAAACCAATTGGCTATAGTCGGGTCAAAAGGATATATCATCATTTTAAAGAATAGAGGGATAAGCGATAGAGTGAATCTTATTTAAATGAAACAAAAAAGCTACCATTACGTGAGTTCAATTCATGAAGATGTTAGAATAATTTATCAACTTCACCCTAATAGGAGGTACGAAGTTGCTTTGAAGATTCGTTGAACAGAGTTCAACTCATTCGTCCAAAAACTATAACTAATCCATCAGTCAATCCTTTCTAACTCTCTTTCCCTTCATTTTCCCTTCATTTTTCATTCACTTATCTTCTCTTCTTCTTCGATTCCTTTCCATTAAGAAAGGAGGAAATACTATATATATACTAAATCGGAATGAAGGTAGTTCTCTTGATGATGAAATAAGGAAGACTAATTTGGCTATGGAAAAGAAGATTGTTGAGATATCTAGTCAAGTTGGAGCCTCGTGGACTAGGGAAAGGAGGAGGGACATAAAGTATGTGGGTCTTATGGCTGAACTAGATACATTACTTACTTCAGGAGGGATTCCACCTTGTTCTGATGATGTCACTTACCCTCCTCGACCTTCTCAGTCTCGACGTACTAAACCGCAAATATATGGTCAACAAAGAGATTTTATAAATGAGTCTAGTGGTGAAGAAGATGACGAGGATCATGTGGCAAACACACAACCACATTAGTGAAGTTTAGAGTTGTACTAGATAATCTAAATTCCTTACTTTATAGTTTGTTTGTACTAATTATTAAGTTTTTTGTGAATGAATGATTCTATTATATATAACTTACGACTTTTATGTTTTGTTTGTTCTAATTCGAATAACGTTTAAGTTATTTTTCATGTTGAGTTGATAAGAGAATATATACCAAATGATTTGTTATATCGGTATATTGTTGGAACTTCTTTGAGCTTGATTTTGCTGATTAGAATATATGTTGAATTAAAATGGCATGTGGGTAGCTGTAAAAGAAGCAATAAGTTGCTAGATTTGTTTTCAGATAAGAGGCCTCATGAGGTCACTTTTCTGCCTTTTATTTTCTAGCAATTTCTTTTTTCAAGCAATGAGATAAAGCGACCTCATGAGGTCTCTTTTTTGGGAAAAACTATTTTTTCTCATTAAAGAGACCTCATTAGCTCGCTTATTTTCTTGTGTGTTTTAGTGAAAGCGACCTTATAAGGTCTCTCTTCATAAAATTAATAAATTTAATAATTTTTATAGACCTCATTAGGTCTCTTTTCGAGAATATAAAATAAAAAGAAATAATAATATAGGGACCTAATAAGGTCTCCCTTTTTAAAAAATAAAATAAAAATAAATAATAACTAGCAACCTGATGAGGTCTCTTTTTGAATAATTCTGTAAAAAATTAGTAGAGACCTCATGAGCTCTCTACAAAAATCCACCTGCATTCTAACGACCAACATTTGAGGTCTCTTTTAACATTATTTTAGTAGTGATTTAAGATTCATTAATCTAACTGCAACAGACAAAGCAGAGTGCGGACTCCTTCACATAGTGGACGACTAGCCTCTTCTAAATATTGATAAAAGCATCTTGTTTCTTGTCATGCCTCGAGAGGGTACCCTAGGCGTGGTCGGCACTCAAAGACCATTTTTGCCTCCAAGCGAACCACCTAGTCTAATTGCTCATTCAGTCACTCAGCGGAAGACTAGACTCAATAGAGAGAGTTAACTCAAGTGGACATTTAAAAACATCTTCATCAATAGGTAAATAATAGTAGGACTGGGAATATTTCGGTTCAAACCGAAAAAACCGAACGAACCAATTTTTTTTAATTTCGATTTCGATTTTTTGGTTTATTCGGTTGGTTTTGGTTTTCAAATTTAAAATTTTGATTATTCAGTTAGGTTTGCGATTTTAACTATATAAATTCGATTAAACCGAGAAACCGAATTTTACTATACTTAGTCACTAAGCCCTAAAGGCCTATATTCTAACTCCCAAGCCCAATATCAATGTGGACTAATTATGTGGAATTGGAGTGACCCAAATCGGCAAATCCAATTAGCCAATTCCCACATCTGATATTCCACATTACTGAAGACTAAAATTTAATTCCCAAATCAAAAAATTAAAATCCCTAGTCTGAACTTTGATGTCTCAAATCTCATCTCACGAGTCGGTAGTCGTGACTCTAACCTCCGACCTATCGTTGAGAGGTCGTCAATTTGGGAGCTGTTGTTAGTTGCATACAAACACACAATTCAGCATCTCATCGTTGTTCATCGACAGTGAAGGTGAGCAGTGCCAAAAACTAAATCCATTCCAAGACCAACCGGCAACAGTGAACACTAAACATTGAACAATCCAAGTAATTATAAGTAAAAGACTTTTATACATAACTTGTTTGGCAATTTTATATATTTTATTATGAAATGTCTATTATTTGTCTAAAGAATTTTATTTTTTTGCAAGCAAATCTATAATTTGGATGTTATTGCATTGGTTGATTGTTGTTGCTGGAAATCACAATTGAGTGTTGATTGTTGTCTATTGTAGAAGTTATATTAATATATATAGCTAGTGACTACTAGTAATTTGTAAAGGTGAAAACTTAAAATACATAAGAAATTCAGTAGCATTTGGGGCAAGAAGTGCTTATGTTGTGGCACATTTTAAAGTTCTAACCATACCAGTAGGTTTTCAATTGCCATAGATGATAGACTTGTAGAGTTGTGGTTCTTCTGGATAATATACCACATTATAACTTGTAATGTACCGTACATATGGGATATGTACCGTATATATGGTTTATGGACAAAATTCTGCTCACTAGTAAGTAGTAACTACAGAGAGACGAGACTTGAGAGAGCTTGAGTTGTCTTCTGAATGAAAATATGTGTATCATTATTTTATTATTGATTAAATTTGGTTAATTTGGAAATCGAACCGAAATAAACCAAACCAAAATTATAAAAACCGAACTGAACCAAATTTATTCTAGTTTGGTTTGGTTAACATTTTCACCAAATCGAAAAATCAAACCCAAATATGCAACACTAAACCAAACCGGCCCAACATCCAGACCTAAATAATAGATTTAAATATTCAAAGTACAATGTAACTTAATGTCATAAACTTAATACTGAAATTTTGTATTAAAAATTGACTCAAAAGGAATTATTCTAATTCAACTTTGACTTTGTCTAAGAAGCCACTAACTCAAAACTAGAAAGGTGTCAAGACATGTCCAAAGCAACCTCAAAGTCCAATAATGAAGAGAACAGGATGCAATTGCATGATCTCAACGCCGAATACATCAGATTTCTTAAAATTGAAGAGAACATTCTCAAACAAAAAACTCAACAACATTGGTTCAAGGATGGAGATGCTAACACCAAGTATTTCCATGCTTTAACCCGTGGTAGGAGAAGGAGATTGTTCATTCACAAGGTTACCAACGAAGAAGGGGATTGGATTCAAGGCGACGAACACATTGCTAGAGCAGCATGCGATCATTTTCAGAAAATATTCACAAGTGATGAATCTCGGATTCCGGAGAACATCTTGAATTACGTTCCTAGAATGATCACAGATGCTCAGAATGAAAGCCTTCAAGCCACGCCTACCATTGAAGAGTTGAAACAGGTAGTCCTCTCCATGAATCCTAACTCTGCAGCTGGTCCAGACGGTATGAATGGAAAATTCTTCCAAGCTTGCTGGGAGATTATTTCGGAGGACCTACTAGTAGTGGTTATTTCTTTCTTCGGAGGGTATGCTATGCCTAAGTTCTTTTCTCATGCTTGTTTGGTCTTTCTCCCAAAGGTAGATCACCCCAACACACTATATGACTATAGACCCATTAGTCTCAGTAACTTCACCAATAAGATCATATCAAAACTCATTTGCCTCAGGCTTGCTCCGATTCTCCCCGGTCTTATTTCTCTCAATCAGTCTGGGTTTGTAAAAGGAAGAAGCATCTCCAAAAATATCATGCTAGCACAGGAGATTATCCACAATATCCGAAAGCCTATTATTGGCGACAACGTGGTTATCAAGTTAGACATGGCCAAAGCATATGATAGAGTCTGCTGGTCCTATACTTGTCTAGTACTGAGAAGGATGGGCTTTGGTGAGACCTTTATTAATATGATTTGGCGAATCATGTCTAACAATTGGTACTCCGTTATCGTTAATGGGTCTAGACATAGTTTTTTCCACTCCACTAGAGGGCTCAAACAGGGTGATCCTCTTTCTCCCGCCTTATTCATTTTGGGAGCGGAGGTGCTGTCCAGAATGTTGAATAGTCTTCATAATTACCACTTCTATCGTGGTTTTCATATGGAGAAAAGAGGCCCACAGATTAATCATTTGAGTTTTGCGGATGATGTTATCATCTTTTCCTCCAGAAGGAAGGAAATTCTCCAGATTATCATGAAGACCTTGACTCTGTATGAAAAGACATCGGGGCAGCTTATAAACAAGAATAAGAGCCACTTCATGATGCATCCCAATGCACTCCAAGCCAATATGGAAATGGTGAAACAGGTTATGGGTTTCACTCAAAAGCATAGTCCCATTACACTTAGGATGACCGCTGTACATTGGCAGGCAGAGAGTCATGTACTACACGGATATGGTCTTTAAGGTTGTCAACAGAATTAGAGGGTGGCACTCCAAAATCCTCAGCTACTGCGGTAGAGCTACACTCGTGAAATACGTACTTCAGTCGCTCCCCATTCACCTTCTTTCGGCCATTACTCCCCCCCGTACTATTCTCAAACAGATTGAGAGAGTCACCGCTGATTTTTTCTGGGGGTGGAAGGATAACAAGAAAAAATACCATTGGGCTTCATGGAAGAAACTTTGTTACCCTTATGACGAAGGAGGTATTGGGTTGAGGAGAACTACAGATGTGTGCAAATCTCTCCAATTAAAGCAATGGTGGATCTTTAGAGCTAAACCAACATTGTGGGGTGATTTCCTTAGAGCCAAATACTGTCAAAGAGCGAATCCCATCATCAAAAAATTCCATACTAGCCAGTCGCTTGTGTGGAAACACATGATGCACAACAAACACATTGCCGAACCTCACATTCAATGGAGGCTTCACTCGGGTTTGTGTTGTATTTGGTGGGACGATTGGCTAAGTACCGTACCCTTAGCCAACTATAAACAGGAGTTTGGAAGAGCAAACAATGCGAGGGTGGCTGATTTTCGTATAGATGGCCAATGGAACATCGATATGCTAAATCAGTTGGCACCAGCGCAGCTCGTTCCTCTCATTGCTTCTTCCACACTTCAGCTGCAAGGAAACACACCGGATCAGGCCATTTGGAAGTTGAATACCAATGGGAACTTTACATGTTCCTCGGCATGGCAGCTTGTGAGGGAACACCGGACCAAGACACTTTCCAACCATTACACTTGGCATAAAAACATCCCCTTTAAATGCTCTTTTTTGTTGTGGAGGGCTTTTAGAGGCAAACTGTCAACGGAGGAAAAGATCACTGCATTTGGCTATGTTTCCACACCATGCTATTGCTGCCACAGTCCAGGTCTGGACACCATAGAGCACATTTTCAGCACTGGCCATTTCGCTAGGAATATTTGGTACTACTTCTCAGATTCCCTAGGCATAATGCATGAAGCCACACCCCTCAAACCTCTTGTTATGAGCTGGTGGCTTCGCAAGTACCGCACAGAAGCTCACAAACTTATCCTCCATTCCACCCCAATATTTATATGTTGGAATTTGTGGAAGAATAGGTGCGCGAGCAAATACGGAGGGAAGAGTTCTAGCTTGGCGAGAGTGAAATTTGCAGTTTTCAAGGACATCTCAAATCTTCTTAGAGTCACGTACCCCTATATCCATTGGCCCTCGAACTGGATCCACACCATCTCCTACATAGATAAGTATACTCATGAGATGAAAATCACCCAAGTCTCGTAGATTAAGCCACAACTCGGTTTCGTCAAGCTGAACACTGACGGCAACGCGTTGGGTAATCCGGGGGCAATTGGGGGGTTGCATCTTAAGAGATCACATTGGTAAATTCATATTCGCCTACGCCATACCGTTAGGGGAGGGAACTAACAATCAATCTGAACTAGAGGCGGCAGTTTATGGGCTTAAATAGTGCATTCAACAGGGTTTTTAGCACGTTATCCTAGAAGTTGACTCGGAGTTTCTCACTAAATGGATCAATCATCAGACTAAACCTCCGTGGAGCCTTCACCAGGTAACTCAGGACCTTGTTGGTATTTCCAAATTATTTGTTCACTTTTCTTGCAGGCATGTATACAGGGAGGCAAACTTCACTGCGGATGCTCTCTCCAAGCACAGTTACACTCTTACCACTCCAGGCCACTACACCACCCTCCAGAAGCTACCTCGTGGTACTCGAGGTTACTACATGCTAGATAGAGTCGGCCTGCCCAGCTTCAGATGGAGGAAGACCAAACAGATTAAAAAGCCTCCATGATCTACTATTTTGTGTTGCATCCTTGGATTGATCACCCAATTGCAGTGTTTGTGATTTTCCATGTTATATCTTAGCCATGTTATTTGATGTTCCTCGTCTACGCTAATTTTGTTATATATATAGCATTTATGAGGATTCATCCCCAGTGTTATTTAGATTTTTCCTTTATGTTATGTAAAGGGAGAGTCTCCCTTATTTATGCTTTCCTACTTTATTTGTATCGAGAGGAGTAATTTCCTTTAGGTGCATAGTGTCTAGGTTTTCTTCTCATGTGCTTGTATCGGGGATAAGTTGGTTTCCCTTAGTAGGATGGTCGACTTATGAACCACTATAGGATTGGAGGTTAGGTTTATGTCCGCCTCCGTATATTTTTCTATTTTTATGTATAATACAGCTTGGGGTGAGTGGCTCAACCCCTGGCTACGCACGAGAGGTGGGAGCCTCGTGTAGGGCCTGTTCCCTTAAAAAAAAAAGCTACCTCAAATGACTATCAAAATAATGACCAAATGAAAGAAATAAAAATGAAGCCCTCAGAATGCAAGGAGGTCTCACCAAAAGCAAAACAGGATCTAGTCTTCAATGATGTACCTATTGAGGATCTCTATCACTTGTATTTACATCATAAAATGATGCAGGCCAAATGGCTTCAGTACATAAAATGTATGAGTATGTAAAATAGATGGAAGACAACATAGTCAACCATACTCAACCTCATGCAACTCAACTCAAGGGATTCATTCTAAAATGACTCAACTCAATAAAACATGAAGTAAAATAATACAATATTTTAGATGATATGCAATAAGATATGCAACTCAATATGTCAAGATATGTAGTATTTTACTCCTAGGGAGTTTCTCTAACCGAAAACCATCACTTATGAGCTAATGATGATACAACGCTTAAGAATTGTCGTTGCCACTGTCGTCCTCCAGGGTAAAGGATGCTCAACTCATTGGATCGAAAATCAATCAAAGTCCATCATTTTGGGACTTGAGAGGCCTCTATCCTATGCTGGCTACATAGTTTATGGGATTCGAGTTATTTTTTTACTCTTACTCAAATTGATGCTCAATACGACTCCCAAGACTCAATATACTCATAAACTCAATCCATTAGTATAATCAAATCAACTCATTTAGTCTCATTGTACTCTCATCAAACTCAACTCATTTAGACTCAATACTCGTGCCTTTTCAAACCTCAATTAGATATGCATAGACTCAGTTTAAAATTGTAATTTCATTAAATATGGAAAAGTCATTATCCTCATCTCAAAATAAATGCATATGTTGCTTCAATCATCAACTAAATTGGGTTTCATGGGAAGGAAAGCATGAACATTCAATTAAGAACTCATATCATAAAGATCCCATGACATATTCATATATATAAACAATTCAGTAAGAAATTACATAAATAATTCAAGAACTCGATCGAACAGGATTAAAACTCAAACTCAATCTCAATCCTGATGAAAATTATATGTTAGGCACGCAGATGAACTCAATCCATCTTTGTGGCTAGACTTACATACCTGGAAATTGAAGAGGATGATCGAAACTCAAAGGAATGGGTTGAAAACCTTGAATCCTAGCTTTTTTTCTTCTCTCCAATAGCTTTTTTCAAAAAATACAAGTGTGAATGAGAAAAAAAACCTTTTGGGTATGTTATGGGACTGACTTTGGGTTCTTAAATGTGTAGGGTTCAGTAGAGAAAAGGTAGGAAAAGACCGGCGTGCCCTTTATTAAAACTGAGTTGGTCACCTTAACTGTGGTGCATGTCTTTGTCTCTGACATAGACTATGGGTTGTATTTAGGAGAGGTGGCCATCACGGACAACACCACATGTCATAGCCCTCTCCTGTAGTCCTTGCACCTTCTAGGGTCTTGGGGTAAGGATCATCGTCCGTTGACCCCATAGTGGTCTTTATCTTGCTCTTTTACCCATAGTCTATGCAACTCCATGGAGCCTCTTTAAGAGTTGTGAAACTCAATACGTTCCATGAAGGGTCTCGTGCTTAGCCTGTGGTACAAATTTCCAGATTATTTCAGAGTTAGTTTAGTCTGAGGACTTCAGGGGCGTTATAATAGCTCACCCTTAGGATCATTCACCCTTGAATAATGGCCAAGCTAGGAACTCACTAAAGTCACGAATGCAAATCAAAAACTCAGCTACTCCAACATTGAAACAAACAAATAATCATTATTCAGACTCAAGAATGCACACCAAGTATACAAACTCGGAATGGACATCAACTCAAAGACAAGAAAATGGAAACTTATCATCAATATCATCATTATAAGGCATGAATAGATGAAGGTATCTAGCCTTTATATCCTCTTTAGCCTCCCAAGTAGCTTCCTCAACAAACTAGTTTCGCCATAGGACTTTGACCGAAGCGACCTCTTTGGTTCTCAACTTGCGAACCTTTCAATCAAGAATCTGAACTAGAATCTTCTCATAATTCAAACTATCTTTCACCCCAATGCTTTCAGTCAACACAATGAGTGAAGGATCTACCAAACACTTCTGAAGCATGAAGATATGGAACACTGGGTGGACAACATCTAACTTTGGGAGTAACTCCAACTCATAGGCTACATTACCCACTCTCTTCACAATCTGATAAGGACCAATATATCACGGGCTCAACTTCCCTTTTTTTCCAAACCTCATAACTCCCTCTATGGGTAAAACTTTCAGATATAACCAATCACTCACCTCAAATTCCAAGTCTCTTCTCCAATATTAGTGTAAGATTTATGTCAACTTTGGGCAGTCTTCAAACCTTTTTGAATGATCTTGACATTCTTCATGGCTTGATGAACGAGGTCTGTCCCAATCAACTCGATCATCTTTACCAACCTCAAACCAACTGATCGGCGATCTACATCTCCATCTATAAAGAGCCTTATATGGGGCTATCTAGATACTCGAATGGAAGCTGCTATTGTAAGAAAAATCAATGAGCAGCAAGTGGTTTTCCCAACTATGTTTAAAATCGATGACACATACCCTCAATATATCCTCAAGGTCTAAATGGTGCACTCTGCCTGACCATTTATCTGTAGATAAAAAGTGGTACTAAGACTTATCTTCGAACCCAAACCTTTCTGGAATGACTTCTAAAAATGTGCAGTAAATTAGGTACATCTATCTGAGATGATGGACAAGGGAAATCCGTACAATCTGACTTTCTCTTAAATATATAACCTTTTATAATCCTCTGCTGATTTTGTAGTCTTAACAGGTAAAAAGTGGGTTGATTTGGTCATCTAATCCATAATTACCCAAATTGAATCATGTTGCCTACGAGATCGTCGTAAACCTGTGATAAAATCCATGTTGATCATCTCTCACCTCCATTCTAGAATATCAATATTTTGAGCTATGTCACAAGGCCTTTGATGCTCAACTTTGACTTGTTGGCAATTTGGGTACTTGGATACAAACTCTGTTATATATCTTTATTGCACTCCACCAATATACTTCTCTTAAGTCATGGTACATCTTTGTAGAACCTAAATAGATGGAATACCTAGAGCTATGAGCCTCTGCAATGATTCTTTCTCGCATGCCATCAACACTTGGAACACACAATCTCCCTTGATACCTTAATACTCCATATCCCCCTTTTTACAAAAGCCATTACTTTCTGCTTTTGAATATCATCTTTCAACTGGAGAAGAATGGGATCTTGATCTTTCTTTTCTTTCACCTCGGCAACTAGGGATAATTCAGCCATATTCTGAACAATAGCACCACCTTCACTAGAGTCAATAAGTTAAACTCCCAAATATGCAAGCCTATGCATCTCTTTAGCCAACTCTTTCTTTCCCTCTTCTACATGAGCAGTGCTCCCCATAGATAACTTCTTAAGAGCATCAGCAACAATATTAGCTTTACCTGGGTGATCGAGGATGCTCATATCATAGTTCTTAATTAGATCAAGCCATCTCATCTACCTCAGGTTCAGCTTTTTCTGAGTAAACACATACTGCAAGCTCTTGTGATCAGTGAACACATTAACATGTATACCATAGAAGTAGTGATGTCAAATCTTGAGGGAAAATACTACGGTTACCAACTCAAGGTTGTGAGTCGGGTAGTTCCTCTCATGAATCTTATGTTGTCTAGAATCATATGCAATAACTTTGCCCTTCTGCATCAAAACATAACCCAATCCAACTCTGGATGCATCACAATAAATAACAAAACCATATGTTCCCACAAGTAGGACAAAACTCGAGCAGTAGTCAATCTTGTTTTCAACTCTTGAAAACTCTTCTCACAAGCATCAGACCATTGAAGCTTAGTCTTCTTTTGAGTAACCTTAGTCAATGTCAATGATATGGATGAGAATTCTTCAAAAAATCTCCTATAATAGCCATCCAAACCTAATAAACTTCTTATGTTAGTCAGGGATGTGGGTCTTGACCAGTTCTTAACCATTTCAATTTTTGTAAGTCAAATCGAATACTATCTCTAAAAATAATATAGCCTAAGAATGCCATCGATGCAAGCCAGAATTCATACTTCAAAAATTTAGCATACAACTCTCTATCCTTTAAAGTCTGAAAGAACAATTCTGAGATGATTTGCATGCTCCTCCTCACTTCTAGAGAAGATCAATATGTCATCGATTAATAATATCACAAACATATCCAAATGTTGTTTGAACACTTGGTTCATCAAGTCCATAAATGTTGCAGGAGTATTAGTCAAACAAAAGGATATAAATTGGGTTTCAAAAGCTGTCTTTGGAATATCACACTCTCTCACTTAAAACTGATGGTTACCTAATCTGAGGTCTATCTTTGAGAAACAATTAGCACTCTGAAGTTGGTAAATAGATCATCTATTCTAGTAAAAGGGTAATTGCTCTAAATAGTGACTTGTTCAACTAAAGATAGTCAATACACATCCTAATGGGAACCATCTTTCTTTCGAATGAAGAGAACATAAGCGCCCCAAGGTGAGACACTTGGCCTAATGAACCCGTTATCTAAGAGATCTTTCAATTGTTCTTTCAACTCAATGGGAGACATTCTATATGGAGGAATAGAGATAGACTGAGTACCAGGAAGAATATCAATCCCAAAGTCGATCTCCCTTTCAAGAGGGACTCCGGGAAAATCATCAAAGAAGACCTCGGGAAACTTATTGACTACTGGAATTGACTCAAGGGATAAAGTCTCCACACTATCATCTCTAACTCATATAATGTGGTGGACATAGCCCTTGGAGATTAACTTTCTGTCCCTAAGGTATGAAATGAATTTACCCCTAGAAATTACATGACTACCCTTCCACTCTATGATAGGTTCATTTGAAAACTAAAACTTGACAACTTGAGTTCTACAATCAACTGAGGCATAACAGGCATAAAGCCAGTCCATGCCAAGAATAACATCAAAATCAACGATGTCTAACTCAACTAAGTCATTCATGATTTCTCTATGAAAGATAGATATAGGACAATTTCTATAGACCCTCTCAACTAGAATAGACTCACCAACAAGAGTAGAAACCATAAAAGGCTCAAGAAGACGCTTGGTAAGGATCTCAAACTTATTTTCCACATAAGGGGTCACAAAATACAAGGTGGCACCCGGTTCAAGCAAAGCATAAACATCAAAAGTAAAGACTCAAAGCATACCAGTGACAACTTCTGATAAGTTTTCCTGATCCTGGTTATTAGTCATAGCTTACAGATGATTTGAACCTCCTCCTGCACCTACAGTAGTACCCCCCTGGTGGTGCCGCGGAAGAAGATTGACCCCTATCGCCCAACATCGAGCAATCTCTCTAGAAATAACCCTCCTTATCACAGTCATAGAAACCTCTAGTTCCCTCTCTGCACTCACCAAAATGGAGTCTACCATACTTATCGCAGGGTGGCTTCCCCTTCGGATCTTGAGCCATACTTTCTTGGGATTGGGAACCTTGAGCTCTGAAATTTTGGTAACTCTTAGATTTCTGATCATACCTGTGGTTGAGGGAAGGTTCCCTTACTATTGATGGATCATAGTTAGACCTCTTCTAAAAGAAATACATGTTGCCCTTACCTTATTTACGTTCATTCTCATGCCCAACTGATTTGGCCTTCTTGCTCAAGTTCTCTTCTTTGTCTTTCTTCTTATCATCCTCTATTTTCTAGGCATACACCATAAGCCTGGAAATATATATGTTAGAAATTAATTGTAATGCCTTACACTTATTCTTTACATGTTTGCCCAGGCTGGAGACAAATTTCTTCATCTTTGATCTCATACATGGGATCATCTCCGAAGCATATCTGGAAAGCTAAATAAACTTGAGGCCATATTCTTTTACTGTCTGACACTCTTGTTTCAGGCTCACGAACACTTCCACCTTGGCTTCCCTCAACTCTCTGGGAAAGAAATGATCAAGGAAAGAACCCTCAAATTCATCCCAAACACAGGCTCAACATCCTCGCCTCTACCTTTCTCCCACTGGTTGTACCAAATATTTGCAACGTCATTGAGCTGATAAGATACCAATTTAATCCCCTGAACCTCTGTAGCATGCATTATTTTCAGAATTTTCCATATCTCATCGATAAAGTTTTGAGGATCCTCCTCAACCTTAGAACCCATAAAGACTGGTGGGTTCATCCTCAAAAAATCTCATATTCTCACAGAAGTTGATAATTCTTGAGAGCTAGAGCTGGGAGTCGGTGAACTCTGGTTACCCCTCTAGGATGGTACCAACGGAGTGATCATGGCAATAGCTCCTCTAAAGTAGGAGTTGTTGAGTAGTAGGCATCTAGGTTTCCTCCGTATATCGGGTAGGTCGACCCCTAGTTCTCACTCCAAAATGTGGGGGCATCTCAAATTGTGGAACCTTGATGCTAGCGGTGTTCCTCTACCTGGTGAAACATTTAGGAGGCAGTATCTGCAAATGCGTAAACACACGAATTATGAAGGAACTTTTAGAGTTAAAATCTTTTGCATAAACTCAGATTATGAAGAAATGAAACAATTTCCTAATATCCTATAGCCTCCAGATTATAAGTGTGGTGCACGACACATCTATAAGCAAGACTCTACTAGACACGGCTTTATAGATACCCTAGGACTCTTGAACTAGGTGCTTTGATACGAAATATTTCATGCCCCAAGAGGGTACCCTAGGCGTAGACAGCACTTAGAGACTATTTTTTTACCCCAAGTTAACCACATAGTCTGATCGCTCATTCAATCACTCAATGGAAGACTCGACTCAATAGAGAGAGTTAACTGAAGTGGGCATTTAAAAATATCTTCATCAATAGGTAAACAATGGATTTAAATACTCAAAATGTAATGTAACTCAATACTAATTTTTTTAATTAAAAATAGACTCAGAAAGAACCATTCTAACTCAATTCTGACTCTGTCTATAAAGCTTCAAACTCAAAACTAGAAAGGTGCCAAGACAAGTATAAAGCTACCTCAAATGACTACTAAAAAATGAAAGAAATATAAATGAAATCCTCTTAATGCAAGGAGGTCTCACCAAAAATTGAATGAGATTTAGTCTTCAAGATGCACCTGTTGAGGACCTCTATCACATGTATCTACACCATAAATGATGCAAGTCAAATAGCGTCAGTACATGAAATGTACGAGTATTAAAATAGCTAAAAGAGAACATAGTCAACAATATTCAACCTCATGCAACTCAACTTAAGTGACTCACTCTGAAATGACTCAACTCAATAAAATATGAAGTAAAATAATACAATTCTTTAGATAATATGCAATAAGAGATGCAACTCAAAATGTAAAAATATATAGTATTTTACTCTAGGGGAGTTTCTCTAACATACAACAATCACTTATATTCTAGTGATGATACAATGCTTGAGAGCTACCATTGTTGCAACCGTCCAATACTTTGACAGGGTAAAGGATGCTCAATTCAGTGGATCCAAAATCAATCAAAGTCTATTATTTTGGGACTTGAGAGGCATGGCCTCTATCCTACACTAGCTACGTAGTTTATAGGGTTCGAGTTGTTATTTACTCTTACCCAAATCGGTCCTCAATACTACTCCCAAGACTCAATATGCTCATACACTCAATCAATCATTATAATTAAATCAACTCATTTAGTCTCATTATACTCTCATCAAGCTCAACTCATTTAGACTCAATGCTCATGCTCTTTCGAACCTTAATTAAATACGCATAGACTCAGTTTAAAAATTCTGATTTCATTAAATGTGTGAAAGTCATTCTCCTCATATCAAAATAAATGTATATGGTGAGACAATCATCAACTCTGCTGGGTTCATGGAAAGGAAAGCATAAACAGTCAATTAACAACTCGGAGCATAAAGATCCATATTACATATTCATATATATAAAGAATTTGGTAAGAAACTACATAAATAACTGAAGAACTCAATCGAACAGGATTAGAACTCAAACTCAATCTTAATCCTAACGAAAAAAATATGTTAGTCACGTGGATAAACTCAGGCTAGCGTTGTGGTTAGCCTTACATACATGGAAATCGAAAGGGATGATCAAAACTCGAAGGAATGATTTGAACACCTTGAACCCTCGCTTTCTTTCTTCTCTCCAATTGCTTCTTTCAAAAGATAAAAGTGTGAATGAGAGCAAAAACTCTTTTGTGTAAGTTAAGGGAATGAATTTGGGTCCCTAAATGTGCAAGGCTCAGTTAGGAAAAGGTGGGAAAAGACCGAAGTACCCTTCCTTAAAACTGATTCGGGCACCATCACAGAAGGCCACCACAGTCTGTGGTGCGTGTCATGGTCTCTGACATAGACTATCTTAGGTTGTCTTTAGGAGAGGTGGCCACCACAGAGACCACCACGGGTTGTGTCCCTAACCCATAGTCCTTGCACTAGGGCTGGGCGTAAGGTATTCAGTTCGGTATTTTTAAAGTTTAGGTTCGGTAATTCGATAATCGGTAATTCAAAGTATATGAAAAATACCGAACTTTCAAACTTCGGTTCGGTAATTCGATAATCGATAAATCAAACTTCGGTTCGGTACGGTATTCGATAATACCATACTTTTTTAATAGTTAATGTACAATAATAATTTATCCGCATTTAATATTTAAATTAACCTAAAGAATACATATCTTAACTTACATTTTTATTACTACACCATAATTAAGTAATATATGTATTTTAACTTATCGAATACCAAAACCAAAATTGATCTGAAGCCACATTCTACGGAGGAGAAATGATACATCGTAAACAAAGAGAAAATAATTTATGAATAGATACAGAATAAAAAAAATATTACCATGTAATAAAAATGATGAAAAAGAGTAAAAACAAAAATCTCTAATATATCACACATAATTTTTAATTTTTTATACATATGTTTTTCTTTGAATTATTCAAAAACTCTACATCACTGCACTAATTATTAATTAGTTCCTGCAAAGATATGAAAGAGTTGAAATCTTTCATTTTCAATGTAACTACCAAACAGTTTATGTAGATAACTGACGTGGTGAATAATGCAAAGTAAAATTAGAATTCTTAACCAATTGCATAAATTTGAAATTAGAATTTATAAATTTTACATGTACATGAATTTAAATTTTAGCAGTTATCCATAATATAAGTGTTTGAAAGTGTGCATATAGTATATTTGTATGATGTAAACGTGGGAAAATTAATATGGAAATGGTAAGGGAAATGAAAAAATGGGATAGTTTCCTCTTACTGAACTCTTCTCTTTTTGGTTATTTTTCTTCTTCTTTTTTTCTAGATTTTTGTATTAATAATAAAAAAATTGATATTCGGTATTTACTACCGAATACAAAACTGAAATATCGAATAACGAAATCAAAATGAAAATTTTATATTTCAGTACCGAATACTGAACCGAATTACCGAATACCGAAATACCAAAATAGCTAGTTCGGTTTGATAATTCGGTTTTTGGTATTTTATGCCCAGCCCTGCTTTGCACCCTTCAGGGTCCTGGGGTAAGGTTCACAAACAGGCTTCACGGTACGTGGTGCTCACCATGGTCCATTAAGCCCATCGTGGTCCTTCCCTTGCTTTTTTACCCAGAGGGCCAAGCAACTCCACGGACCCCCTTCACGAGTTATGGAGATCAATATGGCCCATGAAGGATACGTGGTCAGCCTCTGGTGCAAATTTCTAGATCATTTCAGAGTTAGTTTAGGATAAGGACTTCGAGGGTGTTACAGTTCTTCATTAGGAGCTTCATCAAAATATTATTCGGGGTCCATCCAACCTTAAACCCCGGAAGCATCATTGACCATTTCATGAATTCTATCATGTTGAACCCTATCATGTTCAACCCAAATTTGATCATGTGGTGCAAGCATATTATATTCATCTAAGGGAAGAAAATTATAAAATATACCATTCATTTCATCTATTTTTCCATGATCAGCCCATACAAAATATCTAGGCTTAAATCCATTATCATACAAATGAACCATAACTATATCTGGATTAAAAGAAAATTATAGCACCTACATTCACAACAAGGACACATAACCAATCCATTTTTAAAAAAAATATATCAAGTGTTAGTGCATGATCAATTCTTTTTCGATTCATCTCTGGCCTCATTTAAGAATTGTTTTTGATCCAATCCGCAGGAATCAATAGAAAAGGCAAATCCCTTTAAAACCTCTTACACCGTCAATAAATTTAGGTTTCAAACCACCACCAATTTCATGATGCATGTTATACGTCCACAAACGATGATCCATCTACAAAATCATAGATATTCAAGCTAAATTAGTTCATAAAGACTACGATTCATCAAGATTTCTAAATTAAAGTTCACAACGTAAAGTTCATAAATCTACAATAATTCAAGATTTCTAAAAATCTTAAGTTTAAGCTTACTTAGTTCATAAAGACCACAATTCATCAAGATTTCTAAAGTTCGCAACCTAAGTTCATAAATTTTACATTCAAGATTTCTAAAGTTCACAACCTAAAGTTTATTAATCCTACAATATTTAAAGATTTCTAAAGTTTAAGTTTAATTAGTTCATAAAGACTACAATTCATCAAGATTTCTAAAGTTCAAACCTAAGTTCATAAATTCATCAACAATTCAAAATTTCAAAGTTCACAACATAATGTTCAAATAAATCCTATAATTCAAGATTTCTAAACTCTAATTAATTAACTTAATTAATTAGTAAATAAATACTACATGAATTCATCGACCTTTCTAAGGTCAACAACATTACAAGTTCTTATAAATTCAAGTTATAATTAAGTTCTAAGTTTTAATTACAAGCTCGAATTAAGTTCTAAGTTGATGACATTCAAGTTGAATTTTTCTAAGTTAAAATATAAAATTCCTAATTTCAAATATAAAGTTCTAAAATCCTAAAATTCAAGTATCTGAAGTTCAAGTTCATGACAACTAAGTTCTAATTAGTTCTAAAGTTTAAAGTTCAAATTTATACAAATCAAAATAATTTCTAAGTTCAACTTCAAAATCCTAAAATTCAAGTTCATGACATTGAATGTCTAATTTCTAATTAGTACTAAACATCAAAAATCATACAATCCAATATTTTTCTAAACTCAACTTTCAAACATTCTATATTCAAGTATTTCTAACTTCCAATTAGTTCTTATTCTAACTTTTAACTTCAAAAATACTTCAATTCAAACTCAAAAAATACCCAATTCACCATCTAATTGAAAAAACCTCGATTCAAACTAAAGCCCTAAAATCAAAATTGAAACTTCATTCACCAATTCACAATCAAATACAAACTAGTTATATTAATAACATAGATTCAACAGACTAAATAGAATAAAATAACTAAGAAATAAAAGACTAATCAATTTGACAAAAAAAACTAAAGAAATTCAAAATCCTAACCTTATTAAGAAGAGAGAGAGACAGGCACTGGGGAAACTGCGGCGGCGGACGGTGGTGGGCTGGAGGCGGGGGACGGCAAACGACGGTGAGTTGGAGGCGGGATCGGTGGTGGAGCTGGAGGCTGGGCGGGGGTTTAGAGAGAAGGAAGAGAGAAGAAGAGAGAAAAGGAGAGGAAAATGAGGAAAACTCCCGTTTCTGGTTAGGATATTTTAAGGAAAGCGATGGACAGCGTCGCTCCGTCCATTGCTTTTTTAAAAATATTTGACCAATATTTTGACCAAAAAAGTGATGGACTAAGAGACACCGTCCGTCACTATTTTAAAATGTTTGACCAAATATTTTGACCAAAAGCGATGAACTAATCGACACCATCCGTCGGTATTTATAAAAAAAAATTATAAATTATAATTCAGGCATCGTAAGTAATTAATTTATAAATTATTACTTTTTATTAAAAGTGATGGACGGCGTTGCCGAATAGATTAAATAAATAATTATTAACTACATAATATTTGACACAAAAATTCGCCAAAAAAACCACGAGCATAGTCAGTGTCCACCACTTTTTATAAAAAAAAGTAAAAAACGATGGACAACATCGCTTTTTCAATAGCGACGTCGTCCGTTGTTTTTTCTTCCATCATTTTTCAGCAGTTTTTTTAGGAGTGCATGTAGGACTTTTCAAAAGGCTAATACATATGCTTATCCTAATGTAAGTGTTCCTTGACAAAGGACTAAAGTGTGCAATGTGATGGGGTGGATGAAGCCTACTGTCGTATGAAAGCAAGTTATGTGAAAGAAACCAAATCGTGGATGAATTAAAATAAACACAAATGGTAAGCAGGGGTAAGAGGCCTGATCAAAATGATATTGGCTCTTACCTCTTTGATACTTGCATTGCTTGTTCCTATTCAACGTGAAAGTAACAATTCTGCAGAAAGTAGAGGAACTTTGTTTGATGCCCAGTGGTGCATGGCTAATGGCTACACTAAATTCATTCTAGAGTTGGATTCTCTTCTGATAGCTAATTTAATTGACCAAAGGAATATTACAAACACAAAGCTTAAAGAGACCATAAGACTCTTACACAGTCTTTTGATCCATGCTAACTACTAGGCCACATGTTGTTATATGTCGAGAGGTTAATCAAGTGACAAATGATCTTGCTAATTATGAGTTGTTTTGACTAATTCTTTATTGATGACAGACTACCGTATTTTGTCCAGAATAAGTCATGGTGCTTATCACACAGATGCTTCTCAGCTACCTAACTTTAGAATTAGATATCTGAATTTTGTCTTTGATTAAGTTTAAGAAAATATTCCACCTTAATCACAGAGTAATGTTTTATAAACCTTTTTCAGAGGTTAGGCCTAACCCCCCTCTATTTTTGTATTATTCTTCTATGAGTATGCCCAGTATATGAGCGCGTTCTGATTTTAAAAAAAAAAAAGGTTACTATCATACGGCTTTCTAACTTAACTTCTTTTTCTGGTCGTTCTTTTTTGGTGACATTGCCATTTTTTTTTATTTTTTTTTTACCCCCTATTTTGGAGGAT
Organism: Solanum dulcamara; assembly: GCF_947179165.1. Classification (NCBI taxonomy): domain Eukaryota; kingdom Viridiplantae; phylum Streptophyta; class Magnoliopsida; order Solanales; family Solanaceae; genus Solanum; species Solanum dulcamara. Next base: position 33,978,981 of record NC_077240.1, on the reverse strand, counting down.
TTATAGTGTTGTCAATTGCATCGGGGCTCAGGGCAATTCAATTCTTTATTTTTATTTTTATTTTTCAAATATTTGCTTACTGTTCATCTTTATTAAGTTAAACTATTGCAAGTCTTGCAATTTGGTCAATTCAACTCACGTATCCTTAAATTATGTATATATATGAATTTAACTTTACCATTTTAAAGGCTAACCTTATAGTAATAAATTTGAATTGTATATGTATTTCAAGAGATTTCATGACCTGTGTTTAGAGGTAAACGTGGATGACGAATAGCTAAATTAAAATCAAGTGAAATATACCCCACTACTTCAGTATTTAACTAAGAAATTGCACAAGTAACATGAATCTTTCCTAGCTTTTTCGTTTTTGTTTTCAGATACGTTAATATGACAAGTATATAATCTAATTTTAATGATGTTCGAGCTAAGATAATTGTGTAGATAATCTATTTTTTAGTAATGAACCAAGCTAAAGAATTTGTGTAATATATGGTTGTGGACTTGCGGTTTGATAAATAACAGTAATATAATAAGCTGCAGTACTAAAAGAAGATATAAGGAATTTTCAGATGAGCATGTCTTGGGATGCGTGCACTTTCGAAGTCATTAAAGTCGAAGAGGAAGAACAAAGAAATATCTTCGTCATTTTGTTTCTTTTTAAAAGAAGCTAAGAAAAAGCTTTTAAGTTATAAATTATTAATTTTTATAGGATTAGAGTAATTCAACATTTATTAAATTTTATAATCAATACTAAATTTGATATCTGTTATTAAATATTTATTTATGAGTTAATAATATAGATATTGTTTATATACTATAAGTACGTAGATTTTAAGCTTAATGAAAGAGTCATGACTTTAAATCAGCCTTTACATATACAACATTTTTTCATGACAACTTTGCAGCATTGTGAAACAAATCACAAATTAAACATAAAAACATTAATTACAACACACTGAACAATTACCCCCAAGATAGAATTGAAAATAACCCAAAGGACACATTCAAATAAACCACTTCCCCCTTTTTTTTCCTTTTTTATTTTACATGTCTCTAACCTCGAATTCATTGCGATTCTTGACGACAATATCAAACATGTGCATGGACTTGAACTTGTTGAAATCCTTTGGTAGAGAAATAAGATGAACAGTGGATCTTTTGTGATATTGAAGGAGTTCAGGTTCATCATAGTACCTCTCCCATCCAAGAGAGTACAACTTCCTTTCAAGTACTGCATATGATGTGATGACTTCATCACTTGGAAGGTGTACAAGAACTTTCCGGCGACCATTTGCCCCTTGGAAGTCGCCAGTGTTCTCAACTAGGCGGACTACGCCATTCTTGAATACCCAAACTCCAGACATGTTAGTAATTTGAATAAGTTGTTATGTTTGTGGAGTAAAGGAGAATGAGAATATTTTTATATGTGTGTAGTTTATGAGATGGCTTGAAGGAAGAGGGTGTGAGGGGTTTATATAGAGGGTTTTGGCTGCTTAGAATTATATTTTGAGAGGGAGATGTGTGTTTGATGGAGATGTTAAAGGGGAGAGTGGGATACTTTTTTTTGTCCCAGTTTATGTGGTATATTAAGGATTTTCAGATTTAAACAATTTTTTTTATCATGATTTTTTATGTCTTTTAATTATTATGAATCATCAATTATTGAATCTTAAAGTACATTTTATGTAATTTCTAAATATGTAAATCTTGCCTCAAATAATCTTAAAGATTTCATATCGAAAAAGTTTTAACTTTTAAAAAACACAGCAATAACTTAATGTTACAGGTTAAATTTGTAGATGGTGAAAAAAGTTCATTACCTTTTGAACGTATATATCAAAATTGTGTTGCATGTTGAAAAGTTTGGAGTAGCATTAATTTCAACTAATATTGTACGAGAAGACGGTAGGAGAAACATATTCTTGTACCCTTCAAGAATATAATATACCGTTGTTATTATTATTATCAAAGTGGACGAATATGACATTTGTTTGCATATATAAGTGAACAATTCTCAACTTTATATGTACGTGTTTCATGAAATAAAAAATTTAAAATTTACAATCAAAGGAAGGAAGGTTATTGGAGTAAATATTGTAAATAATTCCACAACTATATATATATATATATATATATATATATATATATATATATTTATCATGCAAGTAGAGAACGGACACGTGTTTGAGAACATTTTGGAGTTCTTGGAATTTTGTGTATACTTCTAATTACATGAACCAAAGAGAGAAAAAGCAGGCTGTAGTGGAATAATCGGATTGAGAAGAATCCATTATTACTTTATCCATCCAAATCTTGAACCCCACATAGGGAATCTTTTGCTTAGATGAAAAATACTCCTTATTTTCAGTGTTTTCTAGAAAAATGCTAAGGAAATTGCATGTTAATTACCCATTTATACGCAATGCATGGGTTTAAATGTTATATTCGTATCAAAGGCCATTGCTAATTAGCCATTTGAGTTTTGGTTTTGTACACTATTATGGGTAAATAAGTTTTTTATATTACTCTCTCCATTGACAATTTGTTGATCCTATTTAACTTGATACAAATTTAAAAAAATAAAAGAAGATTTTTAAATTATCTGCTCTTAAACTAAAGATATAATAAATGTATCAAAATATCATTTAATCTTGTGGTCTTAGAACCTATTTGGATTAACTTATATTAGGTGCTTTTAAGACAAATTAACTTCTAAGCATTTCTTTTAATGTTTGGATAAATTTAAAAAGTGTTTATAAGCATTTGATTTTAAACTAAAATGATAAAAATAATTCAAAAGTCAAAATTCAATCAAAATATATTGTCCCTTAAACACATAATGTAGAAACTAAAATAAGCGAGTTGTCAAAAAAGAAAAAAATATTCTATTTTAAACGGACAAAAAAAAAACAGAATAAATAAATTTACATGGAGAAAGTATCAATCAGGTTTCAAAGGATAATCTACATACAAAATTTCTTAAATGTGGAATTTGAAAATAAAATATGTACCCATAACAATAAGAACGATAACCAGATAATGGCGTAAAAAGTTAAATACGTGTTTGGAAAATCGAAACCCAAAAACAAGAAGCTAATGAATAATGTATATACTTTCACTTACACTGATATTTTAATTAAAATGTAAACAATATATATCCAGTACTTAAAATACATAAGGTTAATTAATAATTTAGAAATTAAATGGAGTTTTCAATATACATTTCTTGGTTATGTCATATGTGCAATAAACTAGATAAGAGTTTCCAGATTTTGTAGTGGGAGTAGACCAGAAAAGGAGAGGGCAAAGTAAACTGAAAAATAAATAAAAATAAAGAAAGAAGCAAGAATAAAAAAAAAGGTTGAGAAATTAAATTTCATCCAGTTGATGTTTACCTAACTTTAAACTCTGTTGACTATTATTCTGCTAAAATTTATCTTTGCACTTTGCAAGCTAAGAAGCATAACTTTGCTCTATGATAGAAGCTTTGCTTATATATGTCCTTAATTGCCATTTTATATAATTTTGACTTTAAATTGTTCTTTACCACTAAATATCATATAGTATAAGGAAAAAATCGATAATTGTTCTTATAATTTGCGAAACACCTAAGTTTATTCTTATGATTTACGAAAAAGTAACTTTGACCAAAGCCGTTCACTTTAACCATGCCATCATCCATCATTCCACCATCAACCACGATTTCCATAATCTTACAAATAAAGATTTGTAAGAGTATCTTATCGCAATATTCATATTAATTAATGTATAGTCTTAAGTGTTGGAAAATAATTCGAGGAATAAATATTACTATTGAGGGTAAAAAAAAATTGTAGGAGTACTTTTTTGTTTGAACTATTTATCTTTCTTTCTTTTTTAGCCTATTTCAAAATAAATATTTTTTTCCAGGAAATTCTTTTAATTTTAACTTTATACGTGACATGTTCAACATCATGAGATTAAATGACATTTTAATATATTTTACATATCTTTAATTTAATACCACAAGATTACAAAATTTCTTTATTTTTCGGTAAGGGAAAGGCTAGGCTTTTCTTACGCTAATTCTTCTCTTATTATATTTACTAGATTTAAACTTTATATTAAGTTAAAAGTAATTCTTTCCCATTAAATATTCCCTGATGAATACCCACATGTTTATATAATCACAAGGAAACAACAACCGGAAGAGATCCAAAAGATGTACCACGAGTCCACGACGATCAAATATAACATACATTTTCCATTAAATGATCTGTTAGTTTTTTTTAAAAAAAAAACATCCGTAATACATATATGTCGTAATTCTTGTGAAATACAGATTGGTTTTAGTGTCATGTATTGTGCCAATAAAGGTTAACAAAATCAATATATGATTTGGCTGAACCTTTTTTTGTATTATCATACGAAAGATTCTCAGACTGGTTTTTTAAAGAAAATTAAAAAACACCCAAGAGAATATTTCATGTTAAGTAGAACAAAATCTGCCGTGAATTCTTCTTTATGGTCGGTTTTATTTATTAGTACTATAATTATATTTTAGAGTCGATAAGTTAGAATTAAATTAGAAGAATGAAAAGAAATATATATAACTAAAATATGCATGAGTAGATTATGATATGCTATTAAGTGCACTATCTTTCTCTACCCTTTAATTTACTCTTCAAATCTTTTTATCGCTTTTTCATTACCATAGGGTGTTAGCCTAAGTAACAAGCACTTGTGTCACTATACCTAAGGTATTCCCTTGTCCTCCCCCCAACATCAATCTTTGGGTCTTAATTAAACTAGTTTCATCTTCCATATAAATATAATATTAACCTTTACGTACTTAGCCATCAAATATTAAAGTTTATCAATTCGATTAATTTAGATTTGTGCCATATAGTGGACATCCACTATGGGAAATAAAATTGTTCCTGCCAAGGAGTCATACATTGTTTTAAGTCTTGAACTCACAACCCATGACTACGGACGGAGGAATTTCACCTATTTCACCATATTTCTTGATGGTTAGTAGTAATATATCTGATTAGCAATGTCTCTGGAACGATGAAAGTCTAAAGATATATATTTTAAAAAAAAGTGAAATCTAGTATGCAATGTATGTGAACCAAGGATCTAGGAGAGAGAGGACGATCTAGAAAAGAAAAAAAGAGCTATTGCAAGATTCGTGGCTTTTATAATTTATAGGCCAGAAATGTGTTTTTCTTGTTTCTTGTAGTGCTTTTGGACATACAGGTCTCTTTTCCTCAGCAAGATGGTCTCAAACTTGAAAGGGAAAAAAATGTAACATCCTTAATTCCTTCTCGTGAAATGTGGTCCTGTGACCTGACTTAACCCGACACTTCTCTCCCCCCCCCCCCCCCGTCAAAATCCTCCCATTTCTTTTATCCTTTACTCCATAGACCATAATTTATCCGAATCTCCACAATATGGAATATATATGGACCACCTTCTCACTTCTTTTTTAGAATATAATCATGCTCCACCAATTAACACCATTCACTAAATCTAGAGTTCATACTAATGTTCATCAATTGGGAATTTTTACTCCATCTCATCATGAAAATCTTAATTCAGACATTAGTAAAAGACTTTAAATTGGAGATTTTTTACTGTAAGGAGATGTACCCTCTTTTCTTTCGCAACTCCTTATGTTGCTATGAAGTGTGATGTCAGTCCTGAAATCTTGTTAGAACTTTCTCAGTCTATACTCATGTCGGTGATTCAGTTTTAGCTAAGCGAGTTTAATTTACATAAATTATCAGGTCTCAGTTTTTTCATAAAATCACTTCAGTTGATTGTGTAGAGCTTGATATGACTGACTTTGATGTTATTCTTAGTATGGATTGGCTTCATGCATGTTATGCTTCCATTTACTGTAGAACCTGAGTGGTTAATTTTTAATTCCCTAATGAACCATCCATAGAGTGGAAGGGTAGTAATTTCGTGTTTAAGGGTCAATTTATCTTGTGCCTTAACACTCGAAAGATGATTTCTAAAGGTTGCATCTATCATCTAGTATGGGTTAGGGTTACAAATTTTGAAACCCCTATGCTCGAGCCATTTTTTGTTTTGAATGAGTTTCCAGAAGTATTTTCTAATGATCTTCCCGGTATTCCTCCCGAAAGGGAAATAGACTTTGGTATTCACCGTCTTGCAGATACCCACCTATCTTTATTCCTCCGTATAGAATGCCTTCGACGGAAATTAAGGAGCTAAAGGATCAGCTAAGTGACCTTTTGGATAAGGGTTTCATTAGATCAAGTATATCTCCATGGAGTGCTCCGATTCTCTTTGTTAGCAAGAAAGATGGTTCTTTCTGTATATGTATTGATTATTGACTATTGCACTAGGTCATCATCAAGAATAAGTATCACATCCCAACGATTGATGACTTGTTCGATCATCTACAAGGTACTAGCTACTTTTTCAAGATTGATCTTCGATCGGATTATCATCAGCTTGGAATGAGAGAATGTGCCATTCAAAAGACGGCCTTCAGAACTCGATATAGTCACTATGAATTTTTGGTTGTCTTTTGGACTAACAAATTGTAACACCTCCCCTAAATTTTTCCTAAAGATCCCCTTACTTCCAATCAGTTGGTGAGTCCTCCTAGTTTCCGGAGGATACCGAGCTTATCTTTATAGCTTTGTTTTGTGCCTTTGTTTTGATTGTTGGTAGCCATGGACTTGTCATGGGCACCTCCTAGATTGTTGATAGAGGCTTCATAGACTAGAGTATGGAAATCTTGGATTCTTCTTTTGAGTAGTTCTATTAAAGTTGTTTGTTGATTTGATAGTCGTTTGGCCTTCGGCCCTAAATTATGAATAGTATTCTTGTGATTGAGTCTTCCGCAGAGAGAATGTAATTGAATGAAAGTGTGACTAGACCAGGTGGTTCGCTTGAAAGTCAGAAATGGTTTTTGAGTGCCGGTCACGCCTAGAGTACCCTCTCGAGGCGTGACAAATATGGTATCAGAGCACAGAGTTCAAGAGTCCTAGGGAGTCTATGAAGCCGTGTCTAGTAGAGTCTTGCTTATGGGTGTGTTGTGCACCACACTTATAATTAGGAGGCTATAAGACATTAAGAATTGTTTCACTTCTTTCATACTCTGAATTCGTGCAATAGAATTACACTCTATAAAACTTCCTTTCTAATTCGTGCGTTTATACGTTACAGATAATGTCTTCTAAATGTACTGCTAGCTAGAGGAATGCTGATAATGCAGAGATGCCACAGTTAGAGGTACGCCCATCGAGGGCTAGAGGCCGACCTGTGAGGTATGCGGAGGCACCTCAAGTGCCTGCTTCTCCTCCTGCACCCACTTCACAGGCAGAATTTCGAGGGGCAATTTCCATGCTCACTCAACTAGTGGCTGCCCGAAATGGTAACCAGAGTTCGCCAACTCTTAGCTCCAGTTCCCAAGAGCCGTCTGCTGCCACCAGGATTAGAGACTTTCTGAGAATGAATTCGCCGGCATTCATGGGGTCTAAGGTCGATGAAGATCCCTAAAATTTTATTGATGAGATATGGAAGATTTTGAAAGCCATGCACGCTACGGAGATCGAGGGGGTAGAGTTGGTGTCTTATCAGCTCAAGAATATGGCAAATATTTGGTATAACCAATGGGAACAAGGTATAGGTGAGGATGCTGAACCTTCTATGTAGGATGAATTTGAGGGAGCCTTTCTCGACCACTTCTTTCCTAGAGAATTGAGGGAAGCAAAAGTGGAGGAGTTTGTGAATCTGAGACAAGAAGGTATGACATCTAAGGAGTACGGTCTGAAGTTCATCCAAATATCCAGATATGCTCCAGAAATGATCCCAGATATGAGGTTGAAGATGAGAAAGTTTGTCTCTGGATTGGGAAGACATGTGAAGAAGGAGTGCAAAACGGCATTGTTAATCTCCGACATGGATATTTCAAGATTAATGGTGTATGCTCAACAGGTGGAGGATGAGAAGAGGAAAGACAGGGAGGAGCATATGAGCAAGAGGAAAAAATCAGCGGGGCATGAGAATGAACAGAGGTAGAACAAGAGCAACAGGTCCTTCTTCCAGAAAAGGCCTTCCAGTTATGCCTCATCGACTGCAAGTGCACCTATGCCGGAGAACAAGTATGATCGGCAGGGACAAAGTCATCAGAATATCAGACCCCAGGGTTCTCAATCCCAGGCTAGCGTGGGTCAAGGTTCGAGAGGGAAGCCATTGTGCGGCAAGTGCAGTAAGCTCTACTTGGGAGAGTGCAGAGCAGGAAGGGGTGGTTATTATAAATGCGGCCAAATGGACCATTTTCAGAGGGAGTGTCCAACAAGGGGAAATAGAGCCCAGTATTCTACCACTACGCCACAGGCTAAAAGTGATCAGAGGGGCATTGCTTCAGGTACGGGCGGAGGTACAAACCGCCTATAGGTCATGGGTAGTCACCAAGATCGAAGGAACTCTCCAAACGTCGTGACAGGTATGATTCGAGTCTCTTCTCTTGATTGTTATGTTTTGATGGATCCGGGTGCCACCCTATCTTTTGTGACTCCTTTTGTGGCTAGTAAATTCAATAAAATCCCTGAGTGTCTCCTTGAGCCTTTCAGTTTAGCTACTTCCGTCGGTGATTCTATCTTAGCTGAGAGAGTCTATAGACATTGCACTGTGTCAATTCATCACAGGATACCTTGGCTGACTTAGTTGAGTTGGACATGGTTGATTTTGATGTGATCCTTAGCATGGACTGGCTTTATGTCTGTTATGATTCTATTAATTGTAGGACTCAGATTGTTAAGTTCAAATTCCCGAATGAGGCGGTCATAGAGTGGAAGGGGAGTCCTGTCATGCCTAAGGGTAAGTTTATATCCTACCTTAGGTCCAGGAAGCTAATCTCAAAAGGGTGTATTTATCACCTTTTCCGAGTGAAAGATGACAGTATTGAGTCTCCATCCCTTGAGTCGGTTCCGATTGTCAACGAGTTTCCTGACGTCTTTCCTAAAGATCTGCCTGGATTCCCTTCTGATAGGGAGATCGACTTTGGGATTGATGTCCTTCTTGATACCCAGCCTATCTCAATCCCTCCATATAGAATGGCTCCGACTGAGTTGAAAGAACAGTTGAAAAACTTGTTAGATAAGGGATTCATTAGGCCAAGTGTCTCACCATGGGGTGCTTCGGTCCTATTCGTGCGAAAGAAAGATGGGTCCCTTAGAATGTGTATTGACTACAAGCAGCTGAACAAGGTCACCATAAAGAACAAATACCCTCTCCCCAGGATAGATGATTTGTTTGATCAACTTTAGGGTGCCACTTGTTTCTCAAATATAGACCTAAGATCGGGCTACCATCAGTTAAAGGTGGAGTGTGATATCCCAAAGACAGCTTTCCGGACCCGCTATGGCCACTTTGAGTTCTTGGTGATGTCCTTCAGGTTGACTAATGCCCCCGCAGATTTTATGGATCTCATAAACTGAGTATTTAAACCATATCTTGATATGTTTGTGATTGTATTGATAGATGATATCTTGGTTTACTCCAAGAATGAGGAGGAGTACGCCCATCATCTTAGAGTCATCTTACAAACTTTTGAAAGACCAGGTATTGTATGCAAAGTTCTCCAAATGTGAATTTTGTCTTGCGTCAGTGGCTTTTATAGGCCACATTGTATCTGGAGATAGCATTCAAGTTGATGCTCAGAAGATTGAGACAGTGAAAAATTAGCCCAGACCCACATCCCCGACAGAGATAAGAAGCTTCTTGAGTTTGGCTGGCTATTATCGAAGGTTTGTAAAGGGATTCTCATCCATATCGTCGCCATTGACCAAGCTGACCCAAAAGAAGGCTAAGTTCTAGTGGTCTGATGCTTATGAGGAGAGTTTCCATAAAATGAAGGCCAAGCTAACCACTACTCCTGTTCTAACTTTGCCCGATGGAACATAGGGTTTTGTGATCTATTGTGATGCATCTAGAGTTAGTTTGGGATGTGTGTTGATGCAGAGGAGGAAGGTGATAGCCTATGCTTCAAGATAGCTTAAGGTTCATGAGAGGAATTACCCAACTCATGACTTTGAGCTGGCTGCTGTGGTATTTTCTCTTAAAATTTGGCACCACTACTTGTATAGAGTGCACGTTGATGTGTTCACCGACCATAAGAGTTTACAATACGTCTTCAGCCAGAAGGAACTCAACCTGAGATAAAGGACATGGCTCAAGCTACTCAAAGACTATGATATGAGCATCCTCTACTATCTAGGTAAAGCTAACGTTGTTGCTGATGCTCTTAGCAGGTTGTCTATGGGTAGCACTGCCCATCTAGAGGAGGGAAGGAAAGAATTGGTGAAGGAAGTACATAGGTTAGCTCGATTGGGAGTTCATCTTGAAGAGAACAATGAAGGCGGAGTTAATGTTCAGGATGGGTCTGCATCCTCACTTGTGACATAGGTAAAAGAGAAGAAAGACCAAGATCCCATCCTTCTCCAGCTGAAAGAAGTTGTTCACAAGCAAGAGGTGATGGTTTTTACCAAAGGGGGAGATGGTGTGTTGAGGTACCAAAATAAATTGTGTGTTCCGGATGTCGATGATATTCGAGGAAGGATTATGGCAGAAGCGCATAGTTCTAGATACTCTATTCATCCTGGCTCTACAAAGATGTATCACGACTTGAAGGAAGTTTATTGGTGGAATGGGATGAAGACAGATATCGCGGAGTTTGTTTCCAAGTGCCCGAATTGTCAACAGGTAAAAGTTGAGCATCAAAGGCCATATGGGTTAGCTCAAAATATAGAAATCCTAGAATGAAAATTGGAGATGATTAATATGGACTTTATTACAGGTTTACCGAGGTCCCGAAAGCAACATGATTCGATTTGGGTGATTGTGGATAGAATGACGAAATCCGCTTAATTCTTGGCAGTTAAGACTACTGACACCTCAGAGGATTATGCAAAATTATATATATAGGAGATCGTCAGGTTGCATGGGGTCCCTTTGTCTATCATCTCAGACCAAGGAGCTTAATTTACTTTCCAATTTTGGAGATCCTTTCAGAAGGGATTGGGTTTAAAGGTGAACCTTAGTACGACCTTTCATCCCCAGACAGATGGCCAAGCAGAGTGCACCATTCAGACATTGGAGAATATGTTGAGATCTTGTGTGCTTGACTTCAAAGAAAATTAGGATGATCACTTACCTCTCATAGAGTTTGCATATAATAATAGTTATCATGCAAGCATTCAAATGGCTCCTTATAAGGCCTTGTATGGGAGGAGGTGTAGATCGTCAATTGGATGGTTTGAAGTTGGTGAATTTGAGTTGATTGGGCCCGATTTTGTTCACCAAGCCATGGAGAAGGTGAGAGTTATTCAAGATAGGCTAAAGACTGCTCAAAGCCGTCAAAAATCTTATACCGATGTGAGAAAGAGAGACTTAGAGTTTTAGGTGGATGATTGGGTGTACCTGAAAGTGTCACCCATAAAGGGTGTCATGAGGTTTGGAAGGAAGGGGAAGCTTAGTCCCCGATACATTGGTCCTTACTAGATTGCGAGGCGGATTGGGAGTGTTGCCTATGAGTTGGAGTTACCCCCGGAGCTCGTCTCTATTCATCCAATATTTCATATTTCGATGTTGAAGAAGTGCTTAGGCGATCCCTCATTGGTAGTCCCCATTTATAGTATTGGAATTAAGGATAGCCTATCCTATGAAGAGGTTCCGGTCCAAATTCTTGATCGCCAAATTCGCAAATTGAGGAATAAAGAGATCGCCTCAGTCAAAGTCCTGTGGAAAAATCAGTTTGTTGAGGAAGCCACATGAGAAGCGGAGGAAGATATGAAGTCTAAATATCCCCATCTATTCGTTCCTACCGATGAGAATGTTGAAGGTAATGCCTACTTTCTTGACTTGAATTCGTTGTGCATTTTGAGTTGTATAGTAATTTAAATGAGAATTTGATTGGTTGATTGGCTGAATTCTGATTGTGGTTTGTACCTAGATTCCATTCTTGGTTTACTCATCATTCGAGGACGAATGATCCCAAGGGGGAGATATTGTAATACCCCCTAAATTTTTTCCCTAAGATTCGGACCTTTCTTGTATTCGTGTAGGGTCGAACTCGATTATTGTGAAGTGTATCCATGAGTTAGGATGAATTCCTAAGTAATTAAAGAGTGTTAGAGGTGATGTGGGGTTATAAAGGATCCCTAGAACCAAGCTAAGTCCAAAAGGATTCGTCTTGGGTAAGTATTTGAGGGAGTTTGTATAAGGGTCGACTTCTAATGGCCATATCATTTGAAATATGACGATCTGGGTGGCCCACGACCTATTAAATTAAAGGTCTTCGAGTCTTCTTTCTATCGCCGCCAAGATTGTAATTTTTGGAGTTTGGAGTCAAAAGGTATGACGATCCTAAGACGGACGGGTACTACAGGAATTTCAGGCCTGGGTTGCAAATGCTGGAAATATGGGTTTGGCGCCACAGTGGCGCGACGTGCCACTATCGCGCCAGGAACAAGCCTCAGTAGTTTGTCCCCTGGCGTGGCGCGCCACTACGAGATATGCAGGGTTTTCGAGCCTATTTTCCAGAACCCAAAAGACTTGGGCTTGGCGCTGTAAGAGCGCGACGCGCCACTATCACGCCATAAAATAGCCTCAGTAGTTTGGTCCTTGGCGCGACGCGCCACTAGCAGATGTGCAGGTTTTAAGCCTATTCGACTTGGCGCTGCAGTAGCGCGACGCGCTACTATCACGCCAGGAGTGTTTTGGCCTATTTTCCAGATTTTGGAGAAAGGGCAATTTGGGTATTTCCCCAAATTATATATACACAGCCTTAGAACGTTTTTGGGATCATGTTTTAGTCCCTCTCTCTTTCTCTAAAATCCCTAACATTTCTCTCTATTCTTCTTCTTCCTCTCCAAATCCTTCTCCAACAAAGAGTGCCTCCAAGAGCTTCAAGAATTCAAGCCTTCCATTGAAGACCCGACATCAAGGTCTTCTTCAAAGTCTTCAATAAGGTATGTAAGGCTACCCAAAAACATGGGTTGAGTCCACCCATGTGCCCTACATCTTCCTTGAGATTTATTATTCATAAGAATGGAGTTTAATGATAGATTTATGTCCAACTAGGTCTTTTTCATCTATTACCCTAATTTTTCTTTATGTTGATGTTGTGGAGTCAAGAAAGTGATGTTGGTATGAGTTGTTTGAGATGAGAGGTTGAATGCATTTATTTCGTTGATTTTTCTTAACTACGTTGACTATGCTAAATATGTTAATTTCTTTATATGTGATTTCTCACTTTGAATTGTTGATTTAGAACCTTGGAGTTGTGATGAGTCCCAAAAGATTTGTTAAATGAATAGAGGAATGATTGGATAGGTTTGTATGTTGTTATAAATGCATATTTAATCTACTCTTGAAAGATATAATTGGAATTGATCGGATTGCATGATTGGGAGAGGTTTGATTGTGATAGAGTTGATGAGTTGACAAGGTTGTAAATGAGACTTGTCGATATGATTTGATTGAGTTGATTGGATGGAGTTTTATGAGCATTGAGTTTTGAGAGGAGTATTGAGCACCGAATTGGGTAAGAGTAAGTAATAACTCGAATCCAATAACTACATTGCCAAACGTAGGAGGGGATTGAACCGTTAAAGTCGGATGCTTTCCCAAATTTATTGTCCTGACATTATAGGACTTGGTTGGATTGGATCCATGAGTGGTTGATTCGTTCATACCCTAGCAAAGTATGAACGGATGCGGCAATAATGTCGGTTTGTTGTACTATCACTGGCTTATAAGTGATGGTTGTCGGATAAGAGAAACTCCCATATAGGTCTTGATAGTACTCTGAGTCGGATTGAGTTGAATGGTATGTGATTGGTCCCGTCCAAACCATATTCTTATTTAGACTTAGGACACTTGATTGAGTTGTTATTTCTCTTGAGTCGAGATTCTGGGTTGATTTGATACTTCCTTGGTGTTTGTTTCATTAGCCATTTTACATACTCGTACATTCTATGTACTGACGCTAATTGGCCTGCATCATTTCATGATGCAGAGATAGGTACTCGAGATCATCAACCGGCGCACCGTTGAAGATCCCCTTACTTCCAGTCAGTTGGTGAGTCCTCCTAGTTTCCGGAGGATACCGAGCTTATCTTGATAGCTTTGTTTTGTGCCTTTGTTTTGATTGTTGGTAGCCATGTACTTGTCATGGGCACCTCCTAGATTGTTGATAGAGGCTTCATAGACTAGAGTGTGGAAATGTTGGATTCTTCTTTTGAGTAGTTCTATTAAAGCTGTTTGTTGATTTGATAGTTATTTGGCCTTCCGCCCTAAATTATGAATAGTATTCCTGTGATTGAGTCTTCCGCAGAGAGAATGTAATTGAATAAAAGTGTGACTGGACCATGTGGTTTGCTTGAAGGTCAAAAATGGCTTTCGAGTGCCGGCCACGCCTAGGGTACCCTCCCGGGGCGTGACACAAATTCTCCTACAGCTTTTATGAATTTGATGAACAGGGTTTTCAAGCAATATTTGGATATATTCATCATTTTATTCATTAATTATATTTTAGTCTATTCGCAGAGTGAGGTTGAGCATGCCGATCATTTAAGGATTGAATTGCAAGTTCTCAAGGATCGCCAATTACTTACGAAGTTTAGCAATGTGAGTTTTGGTTGATGTCGATTACGTTCCTTGGCCATATTATTTTTGGTGATGGTATTAGAGTTGATCCTAAGAAGACCAAGGCGGTTAAAAATTGGCCCAGACCTCTTTCTCCCTCAGATATTCAGAGTTTCTTGGGTTTAGCCAATTACTACAGATGGTTTGTGGAAGGATTTTCCTCTATTGCTTTCTTTGACTACGTTGACTCAAAAGAAGTTGAAATTCCAATGGTCTGAAGCATGTTAGAAGAGTTGATAAATTGACTTATTTCTGTCCCAATGTTGACTTTACCGAAAGGATCCGATGGCTTTGTGGTGTATTGTGATACCTCAAGGATTGGTCTTGATTGTGGTTGATGTAAAATGGTAAGGCGATAGCCTATGCTTCTAGGAAACTTAAAGTGCATGAAAGTTACTACCCGACTCATGATTTGGAGTTAGCGGTGGTGGTGTTTGTTTTGAAGATACGGAGACACTATCTCTAAGGTGTTCATGTGGATGTATTCATCCATCATAAGAGTTTGCAAAATGTGTTTAAGCAGAAGGATTTGAACCTTCGACAAAGGATATTGCTTGAGTTATTGAAAGATTATGACATGAGTATTCTTTATCATTCGAAAAAGGCTAATATGGTTGATGATGCTCTTAGTCGATTGTCCATGAACATTTTTTCTCACATTGAGGATGAGAAAAAGGTATTAAGATGGGATGTTCATCGACTAGCTCATTTGGGTGTTCGATTGGTTGATTCCGAGGATGGTGGTATTGTTATGCAAAATGGCTTAGAATCGTCTTTTGTGTCAGATGTGAAGGCAAAACAAGATAGTGATCCAACTTTGGTTGAATTGTAGAAAGCAGTTTCTAAAAAGGTCATTGAGGCTTTGTCCCAAGGGAGTAATGGTGTGCTTCGTTACTAAGGTTAATTATGTGTTCCTGATGTTGATGGCTTAAGGAAAATGATATCATCTGAAGCTAATAGTTCTTGGTATTCTATTCACCCGAGATCTACAAAGATGCATCATGATTTGAGGGAAGTTTATTGGTGGAATAACATGAATAAGGACATTGCGGATTTTGTGGCTAAGTGTCCTAATTGTCAACAAGTGAAAGTTAAGCATCAAAAATCCAGAGGTTTAGCTCAAGATATTGAGATTCCTACTTGGAAGTGGGAAGATTTGAATATGGAATTTATTACGAGTGTACCTCGTACTCGTAGGCAACATGATTCGATTTGGGTTCTTGTGGATCGAATGACTAAGTTGGCATATTTTCTTCCCGTTAATTCTTCTTATTTAGCCAAGGATTATGCTAGGTTTTACATTCGAGAGTTGGTTAAGTTGCATCATGTCCCATTGTCTATCATTTCAGACCGAGGCACTCACTTTACTTCTCAGTTTTAGATATCTTTTCAAAAGGGTCTTGGTACGCGGGTTAAGCTTAGTACAACATTTCACCCTCAGATCGATGGTCAAGCCGAGCGGACTATTCAGACTTAGAAGGATATGTTGAGATCTTGTGTGATCGACTTCAAGGGTAATTGAGATGACCATTTTTCTTTGATTGAGTTTGCCTATTATATTTATCATTCAAGAATTCAAATGGATCTATTCGAGGCTCTCTATGGTAGGAGATGTAGATATCCTTTTGGGTGGTTTGAGGGAGTTGAAGTCACTTTGATAAGGCCTAAGTTAGTTTGCGAAGCTATGGAGAAAGTTCAACTCAATAGAGAAAGCTTGAAGACTACCCAATACCGACAAAAATCCTATTCGGATGTGAGGAGAAGAAAGCTTGAATTTGATATTAATGATTTAGTTACTTGAAAATATCTCCTATGAGTGGAATGGTGATGCATTTTCGTAAGAAGGGAAAGCTTAGTCCCATGTTATGTAGGCCCATATCAGATTTTGAGGCATTTTGGCAAGGTGGCTTATGAGTTGGATTTGCCTTCGGAATTGACATTGGTGCATCGGTGTTTCATGTCTCTTTGTTGAAAAAGTGTTTTGGTGATCCTACTTCTACTGTGCCATTGGAGAGTGTTGGTGTGAAAGAAAGCCTATTTTATGAAGAAGTTCAGTATAACACCTCAAAATATTCTAACTTAGAACAGTCCAGAAGAGCCCAGGAGAAAGTGAGAAAAGTCCTATGACCTATGAACCACGAATGGCCCCAACAGACTGTAGATGGAGCTACAGGTAGTAGGTAGGACTCGTAGTCCACTCATAGATGTAGTGAAATGTTAGGTTCCTTTCGACTCTTCTACGGATGGATTCTACAGCCCGTACGAGTTCCTACGGACCATAGGTGGTTCCCGTAGAAGAGATTCAGAGACCCAGAAACTCTGAATCTTCAAGTGTACAAGATGAAGGGGCCCGTACAAGAGATTTAGAGACCCAGAAACTCTAAAACCCCACACTCAAACCTTTCTACGACTAAGGTCCACGACCCGTAGGAGGGTTTATGACCCATAAAAGGGACTCGTAGACCTAACCCTTGCAATTCCAGTGAGATCCTTTAAAGTGTTCTAAGTTTCTATGAGAGGGCTTCTACGACCCGTAGACGGACCCTGTTAGGTTAAATGAAGGGTAATTCTAATTTTTCCCATACTTTCCAAGTCAAAATCCTGACGTTTTGGACTAAATTGAGTCCCTTATCAGTACCATATGAACCTTTTTCCCTCATAATCACTTCAAAGACTTAAAGTAAGGATTCAAGAGGAGAAAAGCTAGGGTTCAAGCGCCTTCTTCGAGTTCTTCAAGTTTTGCCAATAACAAGCCCTACATCTAATTTCAGTCAATAGAAGATTATCTTAGATTTCTAATATGAGTTTCTCTGAGTTCTCGAAAAGAGATAACATTCATCCTGTTGAATTTTGAGTATTGTCTTATTATTATTATTATTATTATTATTATTATTATTATTATTATTATTATTATTATTATCATTATTATTATTGTTGTTGTTGTTGTTGTTGTTGTTGTTTTTTTGTTATTATTGTTATTATTATTATCGTTGTTCTTCTTATTGTTGTTATTATTATTATTGTTATTGTTATTATTGTTGTTATTGTTATTATTATTATTGTTATTGTTGTTGTTGTTATTATTATTATTATTATTATTATTATTATTATTATTATTACTGTTATTCTTATTATTGTTATTGTTATTATTGTTATTTTTATTATTGTTATTATTGTTGTTATTATTGTTGTTGTTATTCTTATTGTTATTATTATTATTATTATTATTATTATTATTATTATAGTTGTTGTTTTTATTATTACTGTTATTATTATTGTTGTTGTTGTTGTTGTTGTTGTTGTTATTCTTCTTATTGTTGTTGTTATTATTATTCTTATTGTTGTTGTTCTTATTATTATTATTATTATTATTATTATTGTTTTTGTTGTTATTATTATTATTGTTGTTGTTGTTATTGTTGTTATTATTATTATTATTATTATTATTATTATTATTATTGTTGTTGTTGTTATTGTTTTATTCTTATTGTTGTTATTATTATTATTGTTGTTGTTGTTGTTATTATTGTTGTTGTTATTATTGTTATTATTGTTGTTGTTGTTAGTATTATTATTATTATTGTTATTGTTATTATTGTTACTGTTATTCTTATTCTTATTATTATTATTATTGTTGTTGTTGTTGTTGTTATTATTATTATTATTATTGTTGTTATTATTCTTATTTTTATTTTTATGATTATTATTATTCTTATTTTTATTTTTATGATTATTATTATTCTTATTTTTATTTTTATGATTATTATTATTATTATTATTATTGTTGTTGTTGTTGTTGTTGTTATTGTTGTTGTGGTTGTTGTTGTTGTTGTTGTTGTTATTGTTGTTGTGGTTGTTGTTGTTGTTCTTATTATGGTTATTATTATATTGTTATTATTATTGTTATTATTATTGTTATTATTATTATTATTTTTGTTATTATTGTTATTATTATTGTTATTGTTATTATTATTATTATTATTATTTCCTATTTTTATTATTATTATTATTATTATTGTTATTATTGTTATTATTGTTATTATTGATATTATTATAATTATTCTTATTATTATTATTATTATTGTTGTTGTTGTTGTTATTATTATTGTTATGGTTATTGTTATTGTTATTATTATTATTATTATTATTATTATTGTTGTTGTTGTTGTTTTTATTATTATTATTATTATCACCATTATTATTATTATTATTATTATTATTTTTATTACTATTATTATTGTTGTTATTATTCTTATTGTTATTATTTTTGTTGTTGTTGTTGTTGTTATTTTTATTATTGTTATTATTCTTATTATTGTTATTAATATATTTTTATTATTGTTGTTATTATTGTTATTATTAATCTTATTATTACCGTTATTATTATTATTGTTATTGTTATTATCAGGGGTGTTCGAACGAGACCGAAAAATCGATCCGAATTGATAAATCAAGTCAAACCAATTTAGTAACTTGAAAACCGGCTCGGTTTGGTTTGGTTTGGTTTTAGATTTTTAAAAACCGATAATATTATGTTTGGTTTGGTTTTACCTATAAAGAAAACCGAACTAAACCGATAAATATGTACATATTTAAAATATTATATATATTTATATATGTTTATTAAACTTTATCTATTTTTTAACTTCTTTATAATTTAGGACCATTCCATGAAAAAAGTCTAGCCCATGTTCCCCAAGCCCATTTATGTTTAAAGAAAAATAAAAAACCCTTACTGAATTGTTAGTATAAATAAATTTTTTCCTCGTTAGATTTTCAGTTCCCTCTTATTTCCTCCCAAACCCTGTAGACCCCTATTCTGCTCTCAGTCTCTCATGATAATAATTGAGTGCAAGAAGCTTTAATTCCTGTAAGTCTGTAACTTTTTCTTCCTTTTACTTTTTTGGTCACTTTTTGTATGTTCCCTACTCTTTATTTGTGTAATTATTTTTGTGTCTTTGAAGTTTTATTTGAATGAATTGCTTCTCTAGTCTTTCATCTTGTATGTGTTTTTTATTTTATTTCTCTATTATTTTAGATTTTCTCCACTGATTTAGGTTTTTTCTGTTGATTTAGTTTTTATCTAATGATTTTGGATTTCTCTATTTATTTAGATTTTCGGATACTTTTTTCAGATGGAAATTATAACTACTCAAAAAGAGGTGGAGCCAGTGGAGGTAACCAACAAAGTATCTCCAACTACTTTGCTGGAACCTGAGCTTGACAGTGATAAAACTCGTGATATTACTCTCAATCATGCTAAAAAGCGGAAACAAATAACTCTTTACGACCCTGATCGTAGCTTTGTGAGTAGTGACAGGAGAACATCCGGCGTTTGGAAATACTATACTTAATATCTTGATAAATGGGGTAAGAAAAGGGCAAAATATAACTACTATACTAGTAACTTTGCTTCTGAAAGTATGAATGGGACCTCAACGATATGGAGACATTTAAATGAGGTTTGTCCTAATTCCCCTCTTAAAATTATTGACAGAAATTAATCAAGAATCAAGGTAGTTAAAAAATGAGAACAAGCATATAGTACATGTACTGTAGAAAAGGTTGTGATTAACGTCAATGAGATTAGGAGAGCAATTACTGAGTTTGTCATTATTGACGAACACCTTTTAAAGTTGTTGAAGGGGAAGGTTTTAGGAGATTAATGGCAGTTGCTTTGCCTAATTTTCAATTATCTTCTCGCTTGACTGTTGCTAGTCAATGTTTGAAAATATATCAAGAAGAGAAAGAAAAGCTTACAAAGCTTATTTATAATCAACGTGTATGTGTTACTAGTGATACATGGACATCACTTCAAAATCTAACTTATATGGTTGTCACTGCCCATTGGATCGATGATGAGTGGAATTTGAAAAAGAAAATTCTAAACTTTTTCCAAATATCAGATCATAAGGATAAAATAATTTTTAAGGGAATTGAGGCGTGCTTATTTGATTGGGAAATTGATAACATATTCACGATGACCTTAGATAATGCAACTGTTAATGATTCTGCAATTAAACACTTGAAGAGAAGAATTGAGGATTGGAAAGTAGGCATCTTAGAAAATGAGTTCTTACATGTTAGATGTAATGCTCATATTCTAAATTTGATCGTGAAAGAAGGATTCGGTGAACAAAATGAGTCTATTTCTCGGGTAAGAAATTCTATCAAATATGTTAAGTCCTCAGCTGGAAGGTTTGATTCCTTTAAGTCATTTGTCGAGAAGGTTAAGATTGACACTCATGGTCTTTTGACTTTAGATATTAAGACTAGGTAGAACTCTACATATATGATGCTAGATACAGCTGTAAAATTTGAAAGGGCATTTTCAAGAATGTATGATGATGATCACAAGTACCTCAAGTATTGTTTAGAAATAAATAATGTGGGAGGGAATCCATCGATAGATGATTGGAAGAATATTAAAGTTTTCATTAAGTTCCTTGAGATTTTCTACCAGGTAACTTTAAAATTCTCAGGAACTTCATATGTTACTTCCATGAGATCTTTAATCTTCAAAAGATAATTTGCAAATATGTTCGTAGTGAATATTCTATTTTGAGTGGCATGGCTAAAAAGATGGAGCTTAAATTTAACAAATACTAGGGTACTTTTGAAAGTATGAACAAGTTATTATTCATTACTGTTGTTTTGGATCCTCGATACAAGTTGAAATATGTGGAATATCTGTTTAAAACTCTTATGGTTGTTTGGTGGGAGCCAAAAAATCGAAAAAAGTGATGGATACTTTGAGTCGCTTATATGATTACTACATGACTTCTTTTTATGGGACTCATACCGA